>NC_056740.1:33714406-33759304 GCF_019279795.1 Protopterus annectens
CACGTTTTGGGTAAGAGACTGTAGTTGTGATGGTGAAGTGGATGAGCATATTAATGTGGAATCATCTGCGTATTGAATATAGGTGGCTTGAGGTATTACAGAGTGTAGGTCGTTTGTAAAGATAGAGAAGAGGAGAAGGACCGAGTATGGAGCCTTGAGGGACTCCAAGGGTAATTCGGAGGTGGGAAGACAGGCTATTCTGCTATAGTATGGCTTGTTGCCTGTTATTTAGGTAGGATTGGAACCACTGAACAGCAAGTGGAGCTAGTGACAAGTTTTTGGGTAAGTTTACAAGTAGCTTGTGGTTGACCATATCAAAGGCTTTTGATAGATCAATAAAGAGACCTGAGGTTAGAGTATCATTATTACGATTGTTATTGATGCAGTCGGTGAAGGATAAGAGAGCAGAGGTGGTGCTATGAAATGGTCTAAAGCCATGTTGGCAGATAGCTAGTAAGTTGTTTTCTAGTAGGTGGTTTAATAGCTACTTATGAATGCACCTCTCCATGATTTTAGCCAGAGGGGATAATATGGCTATGGGCCTGTAGTTAGATAAACCTTTGAAGTTACCACCTTTGTGCAGGTGGATAATATGTGATATTTTCCAGAGTGATGGGATGGTTCCTTCAGAAATAGTTCTGTTGATGAGGATAGATATGGGGTAAGCTATAGCTTTAGCAGCTTTTTGTAGGTATTCTTCAGGTAGTAAGTCTGCAGTGAGAGTGGTGGGTTTAAGTTTCTGAATAAGGGTGCAGACAAGGGATGTAGGAACAGGTTGAAATTGAAATAGTGGGGGATTGTTAGCGTTATGGGAGGAAGAAGATGTTGTGTCAGGGGATAGCTGATTGCCAAGAGATTGAATGGTCTCTGTGAAGAAAGTATTGAAAGAATTGGCAATTTGGTTGGGACTGTTGTGTTCTGAGCCTGAGGGGTTAGGTGTGACTGAGCGACCTGGGTGTAAAAGTTTATTGATGCCAGACCAGAATTTTTGAGGTTTATTTTGGTGGGTTTGTTGTAGGTGACAGTAAATGTTTCTTTTATCTGACAGAATGGCTTTTTTCATTTCATTTCTTAACTGTCTGAACTTTAATTGATCTGTGGGGCATTTAGTAGTCTGCTAGGTGGTCCAGAGTTTGTTTCTTTGGAGGATTTTTTGTTTGGTAGTTCTTGGAAAGCCACGGGGCTGATTTAGATCTACATCTAATTCTGCGAGTTGGGACATGGTAGTCAAGGGTGGTCAAGAATATGGAATTAAAGGATTTGACTGCTTCTTCTAATGGTAGGTGTTTCAGGGGTAACCAGTCGCAAGCTATGAGTTCTTGTCGAAAGCTATCGAGGTTAAAAGTTTTGTTAGACCTTATATTCTTGTAAATGGTTGGGTTTGGGATTTCACTCTTATACCTGATCAGGAAGGTGTGTGAGTGGTCACTTAGATCTTCAGGGAGGGTCCCTACTTTGTAGGATTGTTGATGACTATTTGTAAGGATCCAGTCTAGTGTGCTGTCATTGTTATTAAGTTTATTGGATCTAGTGGGAGATGTAATGGTTTGAGAAAAAACATGTAGGTTGATATGGGTAGAAGGCTGCTCAGATGTACAGCCCCTCAGTTTATGTTAAAGTCACCAAGTACTATTGTTTCTTGTGGGTAGGTGGTGGACAGCCAGCTTAGGATAGCCTTTAATGTGCTGATATTGTTGCCTGGAGGAAGGTAGATACAGATGATATATATATAGATTTCCATTTGTTGAGTTGAATCTTGGAAATAAAAACCTCTGCATTACTAGTTAAGGGAGGTTCTGAGTCTATTGAGGTTACCTGTAATCCAGTTTTATATAGAATAGCTACTCCACCTCCTTTCTTAGTATTACGGTCCAGTCGCAGGATACTATAGTTGGGAGGAATAACCTCACTGTCTTGTATTGATGGCTTGAGCCATGTTTCAGTGAGACAGAGGATGTCAAATGAATGTACATCCATGAGGGCATGCAGGGGGGCAACTTTGTTATTTATGCTTCGAATATTGAGATGGGCTATCAGGAGAGAGTTGTGAGGTCTGGTAGCCAAGTGTGTATAGCTAGAAGTTGGGGTGTTCGGCTCTGTGGTAGGGGTAGAGTTTGGGCCAGGATTAGGATGTATGTGCCCATCTATTAGGGAGTGCACTTGTGTTCTCAGAGTGAGTTTTAAAAGTTTACATATTAGGTTTTGAGATTTCCTGGTTCTAAAGATGTAGTATGTGATGTGAGTGAGTCTATGAAATTTGGCTGATGAGTACTTTAGTGGACAGGATGTATTATTATGGCTATGAGGGATTATTAGAGGTGTTGTTGCGGTTTGCTTTCTGGGGTTGCTACAGTCTAGGGAATTAAGGTGTTCGTAGAAGGTAATTAGGTAAGGTACAGTTAAGATAGGTAGGAGTAAGAGTAGGAGTAAGTGTTTCAGGTGTGTTAGAGTAGTAGTGGGTGGCATTATAGTTGTGTAGTGTTTAGGTTACTATGGAGGGATGTTTTCAGATGTGTTACTGAGGTAATGTTTAGGGGAGGTGGGATTTAGCAATTTATAGGTTTGGAGTATGGGATAGGTTGAATGGAGGAAGGGGTGTGGTTAGGGTGTATAAATCTAGAAGCACTGGGGGCGAGGGGCAACTGGGGGCAGGGTAGGGGAGCGGAGTGAGCCCGCATGGAGAATGGAGCAGGTAGAGCCACTGTAGGAGTGAATCCTAGGAGTACAATCATTGGGAAGCTAATTGCTAAGGTAAGTTTGGGTAGAGAAAGGTGAGGGGTAAGAGGCTAGAGAGTAGGGATAGTGGGCAGGGTAGTTGAGTAGAATAGAGTAAAAGGATAGAAGGATAGAGTGGAACTATACTCAACAAGTTAAGAATAATGTGTACCTGTGAGTTGTGTTTAGAGATAGTAGGAAAATATTTAGGAAAAAGGGGTGCCACCTAGTGGCAAAAGGTTATATAGCAGCAGTAGTGTCTCAATAAGAGGTAGCAGGGCTAGGAATATGAGGAGGGAGGGATGTAAGTTAATTCTAAAGGGTACACGAGGGAAAGGTAGGCTAGTAAGCAGGAGAAGAAAGGGTCTGGCTGCTGGCTGCCCTAACTGGGTGCCTAACAAGTATCTTATACAGTGGTATTTCAATAGACAGAAGTACTACACATACTTTCTTCTATTTTATTGTCCTTGAGGGGCTGTTGCACAGGGCAAGAAAGATTCCGTTCCTTAGCTTAGGGTGTAGACAGCAGGTTTTGGGTTGGTTTAAGGTTGCAGGTCAACAGGCAGAGCAGTTCCTCAGCTTTAGTACCTTAAAAGCAGGTAGGGTCGCTAGTTGAATAAAGGGAGAGAGAAACAGAGAGGTAAAATAAATAGGATGATAAGCACAGTTAGAAGTGAGATAAAAAGCACATACTAGCATTAACACCAGGTGTAATTAGCCTCTATACTTAATGAACTAAGCAATCATCATCAAGCAAGCATCACATACAGAAGTAAAGGTTAGTAAGAACAGGTAACTAGTGAATTCATCTGAGTTGCATCTCGCAGCTTCACTAGCACTAGCACTTTAAATACAGATAGGACAATACAGTTTATATGCACCAGGAACAAGATGGTGACTAAGGAGTACTATGTGAGTGTAGGCACAGCGGGTGCTATTTAAACATGGGCATACTATTCAAAATAGATATTTACAGCAATTGCAGTGTCTATGAAGTACAAAGCAAAACAGCTAGGGACAGTACAAAGCATTCAAGTTAACATTTAAAATAGTAGAAGAGCTTAAAACACTGTGAATTACATATGTTCACAGGCTATGCCAATGGAAGTGAGGGGCCCAAGCAAGAAACATGAAAAACGTAGCATGACCTTCCATCCCCCCCCCCAGCTGAACATGGGAAACATACACAGAAACCTGCAAACAATGTAAATAGTCCACTGCTCCCCAGACCACAGGCAGAATACAACTGGGGGGGGGTACACAGTGTACCCGTGAAATCAAATCTTGGAACACAGACAGGAGCTTCCCTTGCGGGACACCCCAAAAATTGACAAGACCAAAAGAAGGTGATACAATGAACATTCTGGCTGGGGTGTGTACATACCCAGAATACAAGGGTGGGAAAGCCTGATGACCCATGGGTCGAGACAATTGACATGGGTCCCGTGAAGTGGAGAGTGGGTAGCGTGTAGTGGTGTGTTCAGAACTGACCAGGACCAAGAGTAAGGATGGGTGCTGTAGAGGAAGTGCAGGTGGGGGAACTATGGGTAGCTAGTTATGGGTCTAGGTGTACAAGTGTTGGCTGATGTGGGCCTATATGGACAGCCTCAGGGATGTAAGCAAATGTGTTCATTGGGCAGAGGCGTCACACCCACTATGAGTCCCACTGCAGCAAAGTGTAATCTATATGGCAAGGAATGGAATAACCAGATGTAGATGCATATATGTAGAGGTATGTGTGTGTATATCTTCCCATAGCGACATAGAGATAAACCTCTTCCTCTCTGTAGCACAAATGTATACATACAGAGACAGAATACATATACATACCCACATATAGATATATACATATGCAGACACCCATAGACCCATATGTTGTTAGATTATATATATATATATATATATATATATATATATATATATATATATATATATATATATATATGAGAGAGAGAGAGAGAGAGAGAGACAGCAATATATAAATATATACATGTATGCATACATATACAGCTATATCTGTATATAGTATATATATATATATATATATATATATATATATATATATATATATATATATATATATATATATATATGACTGTAAATATACACATGTATAAAGCTAGGATATGATACAGCAGTTATGAATTACATATGTTCACAGGCCGTGCATATGGGGGTGAGGGGTCCAATAAACAAACATGTAACACGTAGCATCAACCCCCCCCCCCCCAGCTAGGCCGGTGATACATACAGACACACAATAAAAGTAAACACACCACTGCTTCCCAGACCACCGGCAGGATACTACCAGTGGGAGAGACCTGCCAGGTCTAATCTTGAAACAAAGACATCAATGTCCCTTGTGGGACATCCAAAAATTAATGATCATCGGAGTCAGTCCCTGTAATGATTCATCAAACCAGGCTGTAGACGTACACGGACCAGTAGGTTGTGCAAGCCTGATAACCCATGGGTCGACACAATGTATGACAAGTGTCCTGACATGTGGAGAGTGGGCAGTGTGTAGTGGTGTGTTTATACCCCACCTGCACCCACAGTAAGGATGAGTGCTGTAGAGGAGGGGCAGGTGGGGGAATTATGGGTATGCAATTATGAGCCTAGGCGTGCAGGTGTTGGCTGGCGTAGTCGTATTAGAACTGCCCCGGGGATGTAAGTAATATTCTGAAATGGGTATAGCTTACTCCCATACCTCTCAACCCCTAAGAGCAAATCGACTGGACAGGACATAAACCATTGGGGGAACAAATAGGGACCATACCTCTGAACTGTCCCCGATTTTCATAGATGTCCCTGATTTTGACTCAAATTCTAACTCTGTCCCACTTAATCCCTCCTAAAACTAGTGACTTTTGGAGGAAAGGTGGTGAATTACAAGTAATGAATAATGACAACAATTAAGAGTTATAAACATCATTTACCTCAGAAAATGTGTATTAATTCATATGCTCTGAGTCTGTCAGCGTGTCAGGTTAATAGCACTAATATTTTAAATGTGCCCCTGATGTTGTCATGACGTGTCCCTGATTCAGTTGATATTTGTCCCCAATTGTTTGAGAGGTCTGATAGGGACAGAAAGCACATATTCCACTGACAACCTTAGAAAGATGATAGAATAATAGGTATGCAGTAGCATGACTCGGCTGAAGGATGTGGGTTCCAAAACCCAATTACTTGTTTGTATTGAAGAGTGTCATTTCCCATGTATTAGCCAGACAGGTGCAGATTGTAAGAGGAACACACCAATAATATGAATCAAACTCTGAACAGGCCGCAGATTCCGTACAGTCGAACGGCATGCTTTCGCCTAATGGGCAACCATTCCTGATACTGTAGGCATGTAATCCGATGTAATAGGCATCACAAGGTAATATCATAGTCCTCACTCCCACCCAGGGGTGTGAGTGTCAGATGCAAACACCAAATGCAGTGCATTTGCAAGTGAGGGAGCAAGTGGGTGCAAGCCTGTTTGGCCGCCGGTATGTGAGTATCACACTGGTGAAGCAATGTAGTGGCTAACTGAGTGTAAGAAACTGTAACCGGAGGTTAGCATTGCTTAGCTCCACGCAAACCCATGCACACCCACTCACAACTGCTTTAATGTGCCTTAATCACTCCGTGTCCAACGACCTTGTTCTGCCCAGCAACAAAATAAATGGCCTCTGCAAGGCTCAAAACCAGGAACCTACACACACAGCCAATGTGATTTACCACTAACATATCATCCAGCACAGACATTCAACAGTATAGGAAATGTATTCCATCATGTAGATGTATGTGTGTGTGTTTATGTCCAGATATAGATACATACATATATATAGATATATCAAGAACATCCCATGTGACAACAAAGCATTAAAAAGGAATGAAAAGGGAAACACCAGCAATGCCTGTATTATGTAGTGGTGTTGTCCTATGTAATATCAAGACTCCCTCAGACAGACATGTGTCATTAATACACAAAAACATTTGTACATTGGCCAAATACATCACTCTGTGCATTTTATTTACATTAACACAACAGTTCCTGTCCAATCATTATGTGAGAACAGTACTCTTGCAAGGTGCTGTGTGCGACATCATCATCATGAAAAAGGTAAATGGTGTAACCATAGAGGGACCCGTATTGTCGTGTGTACAATGGGGTCATCTGCATCACATGTACCTGGAACCTCTAGGAGTCATGTGCATAACAGGATCGTGTGCCCAAGAGACAGGGGTGAAGACAACTGGAGTATGTTGTGATGCATATTAAAATGGTTACATGTGTCCAGTGGACACGTGTGTGAAATGGAGAGCTATGTATGGGGCAAATGTTGTTCTAGGAACTGATTGGCCTTTTGTTTCCGTAGGGTGAGAGTGGGATGTGGGGGAAGGAGAGTAGGTATGCTCGTGGAGGATAGGTTGAGTAGGATGACAAACAAGACAGTATATAGGGTCAGTATATGACACATGTGGGGGGATATACCTTGGACGGGGAGCGGTGTCCAGCTGTCACATGTCCATGAGCCCCCAGATGGAAACAGTGGGATGGAGATCCCCAGCCATGGGCAGCCACCACTGCACCAAAACAGCCGCAAAGGTGGCTGTGCTGGGGGCTGTCTAAGAGGGGTAGGCTCACCCTCTAAATGTGACATTCTGCCCTCGAGCTGGCGTATCTGGCCTCAAAGCCCCTTATTGAGCTCCCTATGCACCACATCTGGGACTGTATGACAGCGGACAAGTTCCTGTCTGGACCTGCTCCCAGGGGGGATAAGCCCCATCCTCAGTGGCGGTTCCACCAGAAGGTGATGCAGAGCCAACAGAGGTGGAGGTCCAAGGCTGGGCCCCAGATGTGCTGGTGCCTGGTGCCATGGCCAGCTGAAGTGAGACAGGAGGTTCTTCCGGGACCTCCAAACCCATGCTGCCTATGGTGTTGCAGTTTTAACACAGATATGGCTTATTAATAGTCAACAGCATTCAGGATTACTTATAACAGCATGCATAGCTATGACCATCAACCCAACACAACAGATGGTATACATTTGCAGAGGGAGCACAACTCACACATATATACTGCACGACATCTGTACAAAGTGTAGAAGACTTATGACTGCAGCTCTGAATAGTGGCCCATTATTGGCATGTCACCATGAGAACCTCAGACAGTGACTGTCATACCACTGTTTCATGTGACATATGTACAATCAGGGATGCGATGGCAGTAACTCTCATCACTATCACCATGTACTGACTGCAATCCTCACACTATGCTTCTGCATTCACAGATGTGTGTTCAGTGAGTAACAAAGGAAACAAATGGTTCCACACACTGACCAGTCCACAGATGGCCTTACAGATGGGGGTTCCCTCACAAACAGAGCACTGTCTTGTCAGTTTTAAAACATGCAGAATAGCCATTACCACACACAACTTGTTAAACTGGCAGTAGTCTCAATAAAGCATAGTTACACTTACATGCTATAGTCATGTCTGGCACATCACCCTCCTGTCTTTAGGCTATTTTTCCACTATGTATGTTGTTTGAGGAATATCCAGATTTCATCTGTGATGCCATTTACCAAACACCAGATCCAGGTTCCACTCACAGCGACTGTCATGGGAAACACCAACATGATGTTCCTAGATATTGTACTGTGTTTCCATGCGATTGGGAACATCACCACAGCTGTTCCACATGCAATCAGCTAGAGGAGGACTGCAATAGTAGCAGAGGCCATCACCAGATCATGACCATCACTTACAAAATACAAGCTGCTGCTGAGCAGGTGTACAACTCCACATCCACCAGAGAGTGTATGGGAGGGACAGACAGAGGCAAAGTACATCAAAGAAGGGCTTGGAGACTAAAACCTAAGCATCATCTGTCACACACCTACCAGTACAGGGGTTCAAACCCCTGACTGACTAGCCATTACTATTACAAGTGCATGCAGTTACTCCATGTGCCACAAAGCTGACATGTTGGTGTGCTGTAAGAACATATATGTGTGCTGGTGAGCGACATCTTCAACAGAGATATAGTAGACATACATTAGGTGTAGCACACATGGCTGTCCACATGAACGGATGTCATTGTCAACACAACCACACTCTCTAAGGGACTCAGACACATTACCACACTTTGCCAGGCCCACAAATACACTTCCTAACTACTTAGTTTGCCACACTGCAGTAATGCACAGGTACTACATGCACCACAGGGGATATCCGGAGGTTCTATGGGCTAGGGCATGTGAATGTGTCTGACATCAGTTGGTATGCCAATGGGAGTTATACTGGGTGTGACTGTGGTTGGGAGCATCATACCCCACATGCAGACACAAGGTGCCAGTACTGACATGCATGTGTGCATTGCTTCATGGGTGTGTAGTGGTTGGCTGTGCAAGATGGCTGTACAAGGCTGGGTGAGGGGTAATCCTTGGCATCACGCCACCCAAAAATGGTGTGCAGTGTGGTTCAGGGGTGTAGTGTCTGCAATGTCCCACACAGATGGGTATTGTATGAACTGTCCTGTCATCCTGGTTACCATTGTGTATGGCCATTGTTGCTTTGCAATGCATGCCATGTCTGTGTTTGATAGTCCTTGACATGGACATTGCCTGGGATGTGCACGTCCCACAATAATGTACAGTGACATGCACAAGTGTACCTGGTTTGGCTGGCACATGTTGTGTACACAGACTATTATCCTCAGATGTGCCAATACTAGCCTGGTGTGGCAGGACCTGCTTATAGACAGCAGGTTGACCCTGCACCTGCATTGATAGCATGATACAGGTATTCCCTGGTGTGAGTTGCATCTGTGTATACAGGGCATATGTGTAAGGAATTGTATGGCCTCTGTGGATCACATTTGATGGCACCAATATGTTGCAGGTGTCCAGTGGGGAACATAGTGAAGGCACATTGTCCACAATTATGTGCCTATTGTACTGCTGTACAGGGTGCCATGCCTTCTGCAGCCCACTGCAATCACACCATGCCTACTATCTGTCATCAATGTGCAGGGTACTAGCAACATAGCGGGATATTCTAGGCAAGTGTGTTTGTGTATGACACATGGGTTCAGAACATATTCCAGGTAATAGTAGGGTTGCATACTTTGTTCACCAGGTCTTTTGCCAGATGTAGGGGTATGGCTTGCCAACACAGTCCCTTGGCTGATTGACATCTGTACTCCTCATGAGGTGGACATTGTGACATATAATATGGACACCATATAGGAAAACTACAAAATCCACTCCCCAACATGTCCAGTGGTTAGACACTCACAGTCACCTCCACACAGGTTCTGACTGTCAAACACACACCTGCCATGTCTTGGAATAGAACCCCTACCTAATTAGTTTATCACACTTCAGCATTACGCAATTACAGCACGTGCTACAGAGATTACTGGGTTACAGCAGTCCCAGAGGTGTATTACTAGGTGGGTGACATCAGCAGGATTGCCAAAGGTGGTTATGTGAATTGTAAAGAGTGTGCATACTCTAAAAAGCATTGTTTCTTTCTCAGGCAGACACACACACACACACACACACACACACACACACACACACACACACAGTTGGCCTGTCTTGAAATAGAACCCCTATCTAACTAGGTTATCACACTACAGCATTATGCAGTTACAACACACACTGCGGAAATTACTGGGTTACAGTAGTCCCAGAGGTGTATTTCTAGGAGGGTGACATCAGCAGGATTGCCAAAGGGGGTTATGTGAATTGTAAAGAGTGTGCATACTCTAAAAACATTGTTCCTTTTTCAGGCAGACAGACACACACACAACACACACAGCAATACACAGTTACAGCATCACCACACAAACACACACAGAATTGGTCTGTCCGGGATTAGAACACCTACCAAACTAGTTTCTCACACTACAGCATTGCACAGTTACAGCACGTGCCATGGAGATTATTGGGTTTCAGTATTCCTAGAGGTGTATTCGTAGGTGGGTGACATCAGCAGGATTGCCAAAGAAGGGCATTTCAAGTGTACTGCGAGTTGTACATGTCTATTACCTGTGTGTACCCACTGCTTACTGTCATCAAAACACATTTACACTCACTTAAAAGTGTCTTATTCAGTCCTAATTGACAGTATCAACAAGGCTTGCAGGTCTTGAACCCTTGACTATGCACATTGAGGTCACTGGATGTACCACTAAGTCATCTGGGTTGTATACATGCTGTATGGAGTTTATAATGCACATCTTACTACAGGTATTCCACAGTACTGAAAACAAATGGGACAGTCACTTTGTGTACATATGTACAGTACCCTTGAATGTACTGTACTCTGTGAAACAGCAAAGACAAGTCTACATCTGTACAACTGTCATAACTATATATATATATATATATATATATATATATATATATATATATATATATAGATATATATATATAGATATATATATATATATATATATATATATATATATATATATATATATATATATATATATATATATATATATATATATATATATATATATATATATATATATATATATATATATATATATATATATATATATATATATATATATATATATATATATATATATATATATACATATACATAGACAGCTATATATATATATATATATATATATATATATATATATATATATATATATATATATATATATATATATATATACACACATACACACACACACACACACACACACATGTCTGAACACCCTTTGTGACACAGAAGGGTTCCAAAGGAACTGACTTGTACACAAAACAGAGGCATCTCTTGTGTTATAACATTTAAATCTTAGTCAGTTCACCAGAGAAGGGTTGTTGTGTATGTGGAGTTTGGGGTAGGGAATGATGGCTAATGTAATCTACCCTGGGGATTGTGGAGTAAGGGTGGGGGAATGATGGGTATGGACCTACACCCCAGCGACCACTTCTGTGTCACTGCTTGACAGTGGCACAGGAAAATAACATACCCAACTGTAGTTGTGCTTGACTGTGTATTCTTTACCATTCCTAACTATGTAATACTTTGTAGACACCAGTCACCACAGATGGCTACCATGGTGTGCAGCATGTTAAAAGACATTACACATGTGTATGCCTGGCTACAGGGTCGTCACACTTACAAACACGCATGCACTTGCCAGTATTGTGCATACACATCTTGCCTATGTAAAGGTAACTAGTACAATGGTATGCAGTTGGGGTATGTGCCACAGAACACATACAATTACACTTACTCTGATTCCTTTTCTGAGCTGGGTGACATCACAGGACTGAGTACTTGCAGTGGGGAGGGGGTAAGAGAGAGGTTTAGCAGTTGACAAGGATAAAGGCCAGTGCAAAAGGTGGTATCTCTTTGGAATGCAGCAAAGCCCACTGTCATAACAGGATGCAGACACAAATACAACCACACTCAGTCATTTGCTGACACACAGAAACACACTCAGCCATTTGCTGACACACACACTTAGGCATTTGCTGTCACACACACAAACACATGCACACAGTTGCCAGTGGTGGGATCAGAACTCCTGCCTATCTACAGATCACTATTACAGTACTATGCAGTTACGAGATGCACCACAGAGATTATACATTCCAAGGCAGTCAGAATGCCCTTCTGACATTGAGGACAACAACAGGGAGACTGACAATCACGAAGTACATAGCTGTAAACCTGTGTGTTTAAAGTAGGTGTCCATTACAACCTGTATGCACAAACAAGACACATCATCTGCAGGTAGTACATAGGTAGGCCTGAGAGGTATAGTTGTAGCACAACAGGAACCTGAACTGGAGTATGCCCATCTGTGGAATGGACAACTACTATCACTATACAGGGTTACAGTGGGCATGCTCATACACTTAGTAGCACAGGGCCGTTTGGGATGTACTATGACTACATCTACACAAGGTTATACTGGGCATGCTCATACACTTAGTAACAAAGGGCTTGTTGGATGCACTGACTCAAATTACACAAGGTGGCAGTGGATGCGCGCATACACTTCATAGCACAGGACTGTTTGGGATGCACTCCGATTCTAACCACAGAAGGCCACAGTGTGCATGCTCATACACTTACATGTACAGAACACATTGTAATGGACTCCTATTGTAAACACACAGGTTTACAGCTATGTACATCTTACCTGTCAGTATATATGCACATCATACTGGTTTACTGCCTGATACCTGTATGTGACCCGTAAATTATATATCTGTATCTGTGCTGTGTGATACACATGCATGCATGTACATGAAGTACTGACATATATATGTTAAGTATACACAATCATGCATGTGTGGACGTGACAGACAATAGGTTAACTGGGACACACAGGCAGATGCTACCTACAGCATGTGTCACACACCTTGCTGCCCTGAAAGGCATACATTGATAGCAGGTTGTGGACAGTGGCATTATACGTGGAACAGTGGCATGTGCAAGCATAATGTGTGAGCCACATTGTGTAATGGTACTGAGGTGCAGGTGTCAAGATGACCTCTCCTGGCTGTGTTAGTAGTTGTCATTATTAGCAGGACTGCTACCCTAAGTATATCTCACATTGGTTATATACACAATTTCTGCTGCTGTCCGTCACCTTACGTGATGCATTTGCTACCAATAACATTACTGTCACTCGCAGTGATGTCATGGTATGAGTGGCAACTGCTACACCAAAACAATGAGCCAATGTCCTGCTGTTATTATGAGGTTGTCCAGTGTCTGTCATTTTGGGCTGTCATGACTGAACGACAAGCCTTCAACACAGAGCACATGCATCCATGTTTCAAGTGTGTGTGGATAATACCTAGGTCACATTTACCCATATAGCTGCATTCCAAGGCAAATGTCCTACACACAGAAGTAACACCCTGACACCTACAAGACAATTGCATTGGATGCTTATGCTAACCAGTGCTAGATGTGTGGCTTTAGTAATCCATTTGCTCAATGTAGAACCTACAATGGGGAATACTGACATCTGTGCAGTGAGGAACACCTGGCTGAAGGCTCTGTAGTGCACAATTGCACTACCACCATATAACTCAGATCCAGACATGTGGGCCATAACAGTGGTATGGACCATTCCAGGTGGTGGTGTCCACATATTCATAAAGGCTACTCACATGTAAAGACTACTACTCCGACATAACTCATCACAGATGAGTCAGGTACAGGTGACAGTGGCAAACGCTGCATTCTAGGTTGTATCCTCATATACATCCACCACCTTGTCCCCAGACTACCAACACACATCCATATGTGGTATGACATAGTATGGTAGACCACCAGATAACCTTCAATTGGTGGACTGTACCTAGGCCTACATCAACTGTGCAAAGTACCCATGTACAGACACAGCTGTATAATGTGTTATGCAATGCAATAATACCACTGTTTGTAACCAGCTCAGTTGTACACATACCAGGGTCCCTCGGATGTTGTCAGCATTAACACAGTCAACTGTTGCTGTACACCAGTAAACAACACCCTCATGGTTGGATATGACCTAACTGTACCTGCCCTGGATATGTACATCCCACACTCATACAACATAAATGACATTACCATAGCTTTCATTATCCTTTCTACATACAGGTGGCTACAGTCATTACACACATGCACATGGCAGATAGCATGCTAACAGTACATAAGGTTTGATATCTATGTTAACAGAGGTAATATTCCCTCTCTACTGGTCACCCATGACACCTATCATATCATACAACACCCCATGTGGCATGTATGTCATTAGACATGTTCACCTAATGCAATGCCTACAAACATACTGAAATAACAGGATCATAGGACCTACACAGTGAGACTTTTGACGCGGTGGTACAGCAGTAGCATTGTTACCTCACAGCAAGAGGTTCTCCCGTTCGATTCTCGGCTTGGCTTGGGAGTGCCTTCTGTGTGGAGTCTGCATGTCCTCCCCATGGTTGGGTAGTGTTCAAAAGACATGCAGCAAATGGGCATGCCTTTGTTGAAGGTTGGGCATCGAGCTGGCACCTGCATGTGTAAAATCTACTGCCATCATTAGTAGACTGGAGTTCTGCTGTGGCACCAGTACAGAGTGAAGTGTAGAAAGAAAGGCATAGGCAGGTGGTTGAACCTCACACATATAAAGTGTCTGTATGTGTGTGACATAGGTGTATATCTTTGTGAATGCCACAGTGTATGTGTGTGTGTGTGTGTGTGTGTATGTGTGTGTGTGTGTGGTGAGGCTGTATTTGCAAACAATGCATGCTGTGAAATGTTAATGCCCCCTCCCCCATCCACTCAATGCAATCTAGTATCCCTGTTGATATCATCAATCTTAGATGGGCATTCTAACCTCCTGTTAACATGTACACCCTGGGGTGTGATCTGTTGTTACATTGCCTACTGATGGACCCCCCTCCCCACATACACTCACTGCACTGTAGTATCCCTGTCAATGTCCTCGATCTTAGGCCATTCTGACTACCTGTACATGTGTAATCTCTGTAGTGCATCTTGTAATTGCGTAGTACTATAATGATGATATGCACATAGGCAGGGGTTCTCATCCAAACACTGGCAACTGTGTTTGTGTGTCAGAGTGTGTGTTACTGTGTCTGTGAATCCCTGAGTGTGTGGGTGTGTCTGTGTTTGCATGCTGTCATGGCAGTGGGTATTACTGCTTCCCAATGAGAAGCCACTATTTCCACTGGCCTTTACCCTTGTCATCCGCCATACCACTCTTTTACCTCCTCCCCACTCCAGGTAACTATACCTGTGATGTCACCCACTATGGATGTGATGGCTCTGAACACAGTAGTTTACTACACAGCTATCATGCTCTTGGATCATTAGAACAGTAAACATAATTGAAACATGGGAGATTATAACTGTGATGTGGAAGCTACAAAGTGCATGCAGGTATTGTCATACAGACCTGTGAGTAGTCAACATGTACATATGGGACACTAACTGCAAACACCGACATCCCCCAGCACATGCAACTACACCTGAAAGAGGAAGGCAGAACATCAAGATCAACATGCTGTTAGTGTTGTTACACATGATACATACTGTCAAACTTACAAAATGCATTCTAAAACTGTAATACATGGTATGTCTGCTGCCTGTCAACACTACTCAACAATATTAATCTACAATTGTCTACCTAGTATGTTCACCCTGTGCATCAGACCATATGAGCATGTCCCTGCACCAATGGTGTGGATGACAGGGATGCAGCACAGGCATCATCATATGCACAGGGTGATAATGTTTGCCAGAGGCCTAGGCTGCTCCATTGGATGACATCATGTGTGTGTGTTAGGGCCTGTGATATCATTGTGTGTGTGGATGTTATGTGTGTGTGTTGAGGTGCCCTACATTTGTTTCTGGTGTGTGTGTGTGTGTATGCATGCACACAGGTCTGGCATGTGGCTGGCCTACACAGGGGTATTATTGACAGCTGCAGACTGTACAAGGCAGGTTTCACAGTTCACGGTGTCCAGCCACGGCCATGTGACCTGCACCTGCCAGGGGTTGCATGGGCACTACCAGGCAGAGGTCCAGATTGGGTACTGTCTGATGACACATGTCCACTGGAATCGTGTGTCCCTGTTGGGACCATCCAGGACCACGTGCATGTGGCCTGCTGTGTCCTGGTGTGGACTGCACAGCACCAGCTGCACTGCTGCTGCTACCACCACTATGGGAGTGGGCATGTGCAGTAGCATGTTCACGTAGACCTTCAACAGGTGATGTAGCTGACCTACATCCACGTGCCCGATGGCTCACTCCCACCAGATGTTCCAGCACAGACATTCCATGCTCGAGGATTGACATGCCATGGTCAAGGACTCCCACCATGTCACCCAATCGTCTATCCAAAACATCTGCAAGATGATGGTGAGCATTTGCAATTGCCTGGATGTTGTCAGTTAATGAATGGACAGCAGCCCTCTGAAGCCTCAGACCTTCTCTGTTGTGCAATTCAGCACGTGCCTGTGCCTCCATTACAGCCCAAACATGCGTCTGGTGACTCCAGCTGATGTGCTTTGTCTCGCAGGGGCATGTTGGCCAGTGGTTCTCCTATGAGCAGCGCTGGGCACATGCCTGTGTGGGACATCACCAGTCAGTTGACTGGGATCATGGTGTGCAGGCACACCTTCCATAGTCTCCACACTTCCCTGTTCCATGCTACCACCCACCAACTGTCCTTCCTCTATGGCCAGTGGTGATGGGGTATGTGTAGGCAGGGGAACTGTGTGCGAGGATGAGGGGGTACAGGTGGAATGGCAACCAATGGCACAGATTCAGCCCCTGACAACCCTGCCTGTGCCTCAATCATACTATCATCATCACTGCTAGAGTCTGTGGGGACACTAACATCAGGTGGACCGCAGGAGGGCAATGCACCTACATCAACACCTGTGAGGGGAAGACAAGAACTGTACATTACAAGTTATACCAGACAAACACACACACACAGACACACACACACAGACACACACACAGACACACACAGACACACACACACACACACACACACACTACATGCAGGTGATATGGCAGATGGCATTCAGCTTAGACAATTATAGTGGTAGTTATCATACATCCCTGAGTTGCACACAACAGCATGCATGTGTTATAGCAGATGGCATGCACCTTACACAATTATAGTGGTGGTTAGCATACATACCTGTATTGCACCATTTGTGTTAGTAGCCTATGCCCCATACCTGCAACACAATGCATGCACTTTGCACCATTGCACCACACTGCCATGGTGTGTGCAACATACACCACATGTTAACAGACCATCGCTGACCTTTGTACATCTGCCACTGATGCTTTGTGTTGGCCACCCCTATGTGTGAGGACATGAGCAGAAGGGTATGTCAACTGAATACTATGTTTGCCTGAGCCCTAGCTTGCATATCTCCCCAAAGCAGTGCATGTCTGTTCAACATTATTCCACCTACCCCTGAGCTGAGTCTACAGACATTGTGCATGTGGCTGTACACACATGTTTGACATGGCTGTCCCTACTTTGCAATGGTGCCACAGACCAGCACAGGTTTACAGTACACTGGCCTGATGTGTGGTGTATGACCTTGCCAATCACATGTAGTATGACATGTCTTCTGCTGACGTGTTGAATGACATGCATACATGTGTAACATAATGGTGTCCTTTCCAATCTACAGTACAGTAATGGTGTCCCAATGCAGGGATGTGTTATACTAACATGGGCCTTCAGCTGATGCAATGTTGTCTGTCTGCCCTACAAATATGCAGTGACATACTGCACATTGAGCTGATGTGCATAGCCATTGCAGGGCATCATGTGGCTTCACAATTGCTATACAGTGTGAGTTACTGACACAGTTCATAGCCATGACTATGTTCAAATACAATACATATCTAATGTGGAATGTGACCCATGTCACTGAGGTGTATACACACTAAACCCTAATGTGGAATGTGTGACACAGGTCACAGAAGGGTATACGGATGACACCCATGCACATCTGCAACCATATTACTGATGCCTGGCAACTATGCCCACACATGGCTAACTTAGCAGTACTCTATGTCCCACATGCCATCTGTGTACCTCACACACATGAGGAGCAGGCATGACAGTGATGTCTGACACCAGCAAGGTGAATGTACTGTATCTGTGGCCTGATGTGGTTGTATGTGTATGTTGTGCAACAAATGTATGTATTTGGATACTGTATAGGTGAATGCTTTCATGTCGTGACACACTCAAGATGTTCAAGACATGTTATGTGGTGGTTTCATGTTATGCCTACACAAGCTGTGCACAGGCCTGTATGATGTTTAGTGTTTCACATCTGCAATATCACCATTACACAAAGGCCATAGTTGTATTGTGTTGATCCAATGTACAACAGTGTGTACACACATGTACATCACTTCTACTGTGTGTGTGTGTTGCTTCATGTCTCTGACCATCCTCCATGGCCATGTGTACACATGTTCTGTCCAATGGTTGTGATGGCCATCTTATTTCACATGTCAGTGTTATCCCATATGACATACACACATAGATATCATATGTTCCACTGAGGACAGGGTTATGAAGACAAACGGTGGTATGTATGGGATGTAAGACATCATGTTTTGCAGGATAGTTGAGCAGTGTTGCAATCAGCCCACTACATGTCATGGACATGTCAGATAGCACATGACATTGTGTGACATTCATAGCAAGGGTATAATCCACAAGGGTGTATCCTGTGGGCCGGTCATACTCCAGCTCCAACACATTTAGAGTGTGTGCACACATATGCTCTCTGTACAGTACTGTTTGTATTCCCAACATGTGTAATGCTGATATGTAGTACCTGTCTCTACAGTGAAACACACCTCCACCATTGTATTCACAGTTGTCCACACATCTGGCAATGACAGTTTGGAAGGTTTAGTGTAGGTGTTTCATATAGTCTTCAATTGTTTCACATGGGTAACCACTGTGATGCATTGCAGGTCTGACCAGTGTCTATTAACAGGACCACCATACATTATGTGTATGTGTGTTATGGCAGATAGCATGCAATTAATATGATCTGTGCATTATCAAGCCTGGTAAATAATAACAATCTCACCTGACACAGGCTGCTGTTGCTGCAAAATGCCAAAGGTACCTAAACAGGAGTGTCACAGCAGTAAGATCATTATCCACACCAGTGTGATAGCTACAGGGTGCAATGTCCATGTTAGCACATAAGCCAGTACAATACACTATACTATGGAGTATGCACATCTGTGCATACATAGAGTAGCAGACTATAGTATGTGGCATGTGTGCATACATGCCTTGCATATGATGTTACATTACATATTGTACAGGAACACATGTAACTATGTGAAATATAGTTGTTATATGTGCAGTACTGACTTACCAGGCAACTCCAGGCTCGGTGGTTGAGAGGCACCCACCTCCACAATACCAGCTAAAGCTTGTGGATGGAGGTCTGCAGGTGTCCCCAGGTTGGCCAGTAGCTCCTTGGTATGTGTGAGTGGGGGCTGGGTGAGTGGCCCCCCTCCTGTTGCACCTTGTTCCCTGGTGATTGCATTAGCATGCTTTATCACCCATCTTATGAGGTCAGTGCATTGTCAGCGCACCTGCTGATAGGTGCAATTGTGACTGCCAACATCATTTACCCTCCTGCAGAGTTCCTCCCACAGGGCATCTCGCTGCTGTGCATCCTGTGGCACATGGCTGAAGAGTGTTGTATGGTTGTCGAGGAGGTATGGGATGAGGACCTCATCCTCCAAGCGGGTGTACACTGGCAGCCTGCTACATGGCATACCTGGAAGACATAATGATGGAGACAGGTCACAGTAACTCACAGAGAAGTACAGAAGTACAGCTGAACATACATGTGTATCACATTTATTAAGATTACAAATAAGTCTTTGCAAATCTACATGACACTAACACCACTGACATGTTTAAGTCACACACATTTGACACTTACTGGTGATGTGATGTTATCACCATATATGTGTGTGTCATGTGATGACATTGCTCATACTCCATGTGGATGTTGTCTTGACGTGGGCATGTCTGTTTGCCTGTACTGGTGTCTTTACCTATCAGCACATGCCTGGATGTGTTCACATTAATGCAATCCACCTTAATACTGTGTATATGTCACATATACAGTCAAACATAGCCGTTAGGGACATGACCTGTGACCCTGCAGACTTGCAAGCATGTATGTGTTTTGCCATATACATCTACATGGCACTGTACAGCTGTGTAGCACCCTGCCATGTATTGCCTGTGTTGCACATGTGTAACACATGGGACAATAGCTAGCCTGATGGTATTTGCAGGGTTGGATATCAACTATAGCATGTATGGTCATAGTGATCTAGTAGGCTATATGCCCTGGGCCATTTATGAGCCTAGGCAGACAGGTTACCTAGCTGTAGGCAACAGACAGGTAAGTTTCAGTGGCCAGTTCAAGCAGTGCCACAGAACTGATCCACAGGGTTACTGATATATTTGGCATGCGGTCATCACACCATGTCACAGAGAAGGTCGATGTGCAGCTTCACTGGACAGGGATGCATAGTATGGCAAGAGTATGTTAAGTGTATGGGACAGAGATCTGTCAGGCATGTTGTGATCCTTGTACTAGAAAGGTGGATGTCCATGAAGTATGTGTTTATTTGGGATCAGGATGTGTTAAGTGTAGCATGTCCAACACCTCTGGGTTGGACATGGCTTTATTCAGGGTAGGCTGCATGCTACATAGTGGAGCTAGGGATTGGGAAGGGCAGTGTAGGCCATCTACACATGGGCAATAACCCTTAAAGGAAATATGTGATCTATTATGGGTCACATGAGTGTTGAGTATGGCTGAGCAATTATCTCTATATTCCTGGATGGCACCCTGTCATGATTAGGGGTGCCACATATGACTACCTGACTGGTGTGGTGAAGTAACTATCAAAGGAAAGACTACTGTCCAGCTGCATCCCATACACACAGTTGCCATTATGCTGACTGCTGCCTAGGTGGTAGTTCATGGGTACAGGGTTTTTAACATAGGGGATGACAGTGCAATACTTAGCTGTCAGATTGTGGCCATACATCACACACCACACATTGACCCACAAAGGCCCTTCTGTATGTTGAACGCAGCACACATTGAGTCAACTATTGCTCCTAGTTCATAGTCATTTGCAAACATCAATAGGCAGATGCCTTTTTTGTTAGTCTGTGTGGTATAGATAACAAAGAGGGGGGGGTACCAGGAATGAACCCTGTATTACTGTGGCTGGCACTGGTTTGATGTGCGTGTATTAGTCAGACATCTTCTGTAGTGTTGGTTCTGCCAGCAGTCCAGTTGCCAAGCACTCCTGTGACATAGGAATATACATCTAGTTTACTGAGTGTTGCTGGAACACAGTACGGGTGATGGTGTCCAATGACCTGGAAAGGTCATGATATGCAGTGTGAATCAACCCTACTGTCATCTACATCTGTACTGAGTACATCAAATACATTGATCATGGTTCATGGCCTTACAGACCAGACTCAGCAGGGTAGTTGTGCACTATTTCCCATTATCAATGGTGTCTCCCCTTTGTAGGGTGTGATAACTGTTGCTGTGCACCATTCCGTGTGTACACAGCCTGACATGGAGCTATGATTGAACATGATGTGTATGTGGATAGCTGATTGTTCTTACATTTGTGTAGGATACACCCTGGGATGTTGACAGGTCCCATGAAAGCTGTATGTATGGCTTTAGAGAGTACAGCTTGTGCCTGCATAGTTGTTAGTACAGGGGCCTGTAGTGTACATGGATATATAACTAAGTGTACCTATTGGGGAGGAGGTGGGAGTGGGTTTAGGTTCTCCAAGACCCTATCTGGATGAACAGGTGCTATTTCTATAGGTACAGTACTTCCCATGTCATAGTGCTGTGCAGCACGGCAGGTCTTGTCATTGCCATTACAATTAATGGCACAGCTATAGAATGCTCTGTGCTTGGCCTCATAATATGTGGCTGATTAGTTTCACAGTAGCTTTGTGTGGTTTTATATGGTGTATCTGCATCTTACTGAGGCTGACCAGGGATCACCTACACTTATGTATGTTCACTCTTGCAACAGTTACTACCTTCTGTGGTACAGTTTAAAGCATGGTACCACCAGTTTGCCTTCTTGCTTGTGTTTGGTTGAATGTTATTTCTGTTTCAATGGCACAATCATTGCACGTATGTGACTGCTTAAGGTTCATTTGTGTAGGATTCAGCATTTGCACATGCATTGTCTATCTGCATGGGTGCCATGACAGTCACTACTTTGCTCTTAGGAAACATAACATTGGCATCGGAGACTGACTATGTGTAGCATACTGTTAGCCCTTTTGTGTGTCTACTGTGATCCAGGTCATTGGGGTTGATGGAATCCAACATGCATTGAATGCAGGTGTTGGTAAATGAGGAGTCTTCCCAGTTCATAATGGAATAGTTGAGAGTAACCATTATTATGGTTTTCTGTCTCAGACCTAATCTTCCCCATTACAGCACATTATGACAGTTGGGAAATCCACGGCATGGTGGGTGATCTGTCGCAAGGTACAATTTGAATTTCACTTTGGCACAAAGGTAGTTGCTCAGCATAATGCATCTGAAGTTATGCAAGTGCAACTAGAGTGGGGGTGCACATATCCTTCAGGAATATGGACACACCTGCAGCCCGTGTGTTCCAATAAAGGATAATGGGCAAGAGGTGAGGTATGTGTTATAACATGGTCATGCAGGTGTGCTCTCCAGAGTATTGAAACATGTCTCAGCTACTGCACAGATATGTTCCCCATGTTAGGGATTGACATATGTGTGTCCATATAGTGTTTTCTGACATGTATCATTGTGTAGCGAGACCTGCAGTTTATTGCTTGGCTGTCCATGAGACAGCAGTGAACCCTCACTTGAACTGTGCATGATGAAGGCACAATAGGGGAAGCATGAGCCCTAGGCAGTATCCAGATTCCCAGGGGTGACAGGTGCAGGCCCTGTCTGGCAAAGCATCATGGTCTGTCAACCATGTTATCCCAGGCAGACAGATACTGGATATCCTTTGACTTGCACCACTACACTAGACAATTGTGGAATACAATAATTTTGTCCCTGTACTGCAGTATCATTCTGGCCAATGGCAGAATGCTACCCAGGCCTTGGGACATACCTGCATGGGCTACAAGACCTGACAGTTCCTACATGTGTTTCCATGCAGTCCAGGCTACTGCATCACAGGTCCTGCACAACAACATGGAATATGCCAGAGCCATGTGTATAGTTCAAAAGGTGGTCTGAGTGTATGGGTATGTGGCTAATCATAACAGACAGGCAGCTGACAGTATGTATGCCCTCATATAGGTTAGTGTGTAACATAGTGCTAGAGTTTGCATTCACAAATGAGTACTTTTGGACATGTTTCCGGCCACGCAAACTATGTCATACAGTTTGTGTATTTCGTTGTCTGTCTCTTCCTGCTTGAGACGTCACTTGTTTGGCCAGATACTTAGAAGCGTCTGTGAATGTGTGTGATTTCTGGTAGTGTGTGTGGGTGTCCTTACTGTGTTCTGGGTAAGGTATGTGTCGGTTGTGATGATGAGATGCATGTGTTAACCTACACCTCATGACTGTCCAGTCCAGTCATGGCTGTTGACTGGGCTGCCTTCCAGCTTACCCCTGTAGCTGCATCCCAAACAATGTGTGGGGCGTGGTGTTAGCTGGGTTTGGCAGTGTACATGGCATAGAGATTACATTCCCCCAGGATGGCCACATACACAAAGCTGACATTAGTAAACACCATTAGCTGACTAGCGGACATGCCTGTATGAGCATTCAGTACTACAAGTGCCAAGTACTGTATTTAGTTTACTTATTGCTTATGAAGATGTTTTAGACAGTGATGCTCACATGAAAATATTTGTGTTATGGACGTGACAACACTGGCTATTAAGGAAACATTGTAGCTACCTTTAGAAGCAATCCTCCTCTGAGGAGCACATCACATCCTGTTAGTTGATTACAGATGATGCAAGTGTCTACAGGTTTGTTTCCTTCTCTGGGTATATACTCACATATCCACCAGGACCATGAGCTCTGCTGGGCACAGACACTCACTCTCCAAACAGAGTCATGTATCAATAGACTCTGATGCCAATATCAACATGATCAGGATATAATCAGATGGTGTAAGCCATCATCTGTGAAGCGGCTATTACACATGGGCAGCTGTCTCCTACATCTTACACTCCTACTGCAGATGTTACACTGGAGTTAAAAATGATATGCAACCTGTTTCATTACCAGTACTGTGCACTACTTTACATACAGTATGTGCAAGCGGCTGTTAGGTTGGCAATGAGAGGTTAGGCTACACAAACCTGATAGTTCAACCAGCGTGTCACTACTCCCAATATCCACTCTACGTAGGTGTGCACATAGCCTTTTGGCCCAGCCCTGTAACAAGGGTCACTACAGATTTGCATAACATGTACACATGCACAGCTATTATTGCTTGCAAACAATACTAGAATGGTCCAGCCCTGTAACAAGGGTCACTACACATTTGCATAACACATACAAAAGCACAGGTGTTATTGCTTGCAAACAATACTAGAGAGGTCCAGCCCTGTAACAAGGGTCACTACACATTTGCATAACATGTACACATGCACAGCTGTTATTGCTTGCAAACGATATTAGAGAGGTGGATATTACATGTGTTATGTGCATGGATAGTTACCTAGCTCTTCCAATTATCTTTGCTATCATGCTGCTAAACTGTCAGATGAATAAAAATGGTATGTATCCTATTATTGGGTATTGTAATTGCCAATACCCATAACTACAGTTTGCATAACATAACAGAACTGCTATGTAGAATGGAATACAGATCTGCTTAAAATACTGTACATTACACAGTTATTGGCACAATATCCCACAATGCACACCATATTTGCACAGTACGCCCACCTTTAACATGATCATCTTACTTATACGCCCATACATATGTCGATTTACAATATATTGACATACTATCCCCTATTATAGCACATACTTGTTGGACCAATCCTGACACTGACAGTGGCTAGAAGTGAATTGGTGAGTTCCAAGCCCATATCATCCCTTGTGGTGTATGCGGAGTTTGCCTTGTGACCTACAACAGTACAACATAGAATACTGCAAGTGTTACTACTGCTCAACAATACATCACTACAAGATAGCTATTTCCACTATATGCATTGATTACACTGCAATTCTTACAGAACAGGTATTACATACACAGATATACAACATGTTAGCCATACCTTTTTAGTAATTGGAGGTGTTATTGACTAGTATAATACTAATTTTCGGTTCATCTTTCAGTGTTTTGTACTGTCCCACAGGTAGATACAGATGGTTTGAATGTGTGACAAGGCAACCTTTTATAGTTACAGATTAGTAACATGTGCTATCCCGATAACCAATTGGTGTTCCTACGTAGCTAATTACATGCACATCAGCTGTGCTGCTACTGCCTTAGCCAATACCATGGCAACAGTGGAGTATAATTGAGTACTCCACTTGGGCGTTGTCCCTTTGCCTTACTTGTGAGGAAGAAAGCCTGGAAGTGTTATTTGGAATCTATTGCAACAGCTATATGGAGATGAACAGTAATATATTGTGTGTAATGCCTAGAGGATTTGGTCTAAATGTGAGTACTGCTGTTATATTTCTGAACATTGCTACTTGTGCAGGGTTTGTCTGTACCTAATACTTCTGCATATGTTTCAGTGTGGTCAGGTTATTTGACCAGCTCAAGGCTGCATAGCTATACATATAATGTTAGGGGGTTTACAGTGTGCTTATTAGACATATTTAGTTTGGTGTTACTGTGTATCATACTGTGCTGATAATCAGTAATTGGTAACACTTCCTGGTGTACGAACCTTTCAACTCTCTGAAGCGGGATTAGTTCATACAAACCGTGCTACATCAGCAGCTGTTCAGTTGTATAACAGCAACTATTTCACATAGGACCATGTTACTGTGTCTGTGTCCAGGTATGTTAAGGTTTCAGCAGATGTTGCACAGTAGTTGAATAATTGGTTATTGTATGACAGTATGTATTGATGTAATTATTTTGTTTGTGGGATAAATGTTGGTGGGTGTACACAGCACATGCAGGTGTGTAGGAACCCCTTTTATACAACGTCTATATGTGTGTGGGTGTTCTTTCCCTATGTGAACACCTATCCCTTAGTGGAATAATACTATGGTAATTGCAGGCTGATTCATTAAAGCACTGTTAAATGCTTCCCATATAGCATGCAGGTAATGTTAGTCCTTGAATCCTTTTGACAAGACATCTGAATGTAATAACATTTTGCAAAATGAAAGCTGTCTGTGTATTTCTGTCATGGATATTTGCAGTCATTGCAGTTGTGTTGGTGACTGTGTCCATAGAACATATTTGTAATAGTGTATTGGCATATACTCTTCATATGTTATGTTCATATTGTTTGGGGGGGGGCAGAATGTGTGATTGCTATGGTCCATGTTACATTCAGATATGAACACTTCGGATGCTGTCTACACACATGCATGTATGTATATATATATATATATATATATATATATATATATATATATATATATATATATATATATATTTTTTTAATATATATATATATGTGTGTGTGTGTGTGTGTGTGTGTGTGTGTGTGTGTGTATATATGTATATAGATATATATATATATATTATTGCATACGTTTACCTGCACCTCCATAGATGTGTAGATGTTTTAACCTAATTATATATCTACATATATATGTAGATCTATATATATCGACATGTCTCTATGTATCTCTCTCTCTCTCTCTCTCTCTATATATATATATATATATATATATATATATATATATATATATATATATATATATATATGAGCATACACCTTTCATTGGGTACATGGAGGGTTGTCCTGTTTCAACACATTCCTCCCTTTTGTGTTTTAACCTGTCTGCATACACAACTGGGATAGGTATATTCTAGGTAGCTTAGTGCTAGGTTACTCTGCGGATGGAGTACATGGTTGCGGGTTCTAATCCTGGAAGGTGTTATTATTTTACCTCTCAGATTAGGCACTGGTAGGGAAAGTGTGAATAATGCACATTTAAGTGGTTGTAAGCAGATTTGCCCCGTGGTCTGCGCGACGTTAAGCAAAGGTTAAACCTGGGAAGTGCTTCTCCATTTACCGTGTTTCAGTGCCACTTACTGTCGCGCAAGCCCATGGAAATCCACTTACAACTGCTTAAGAATGCTTTAATTTACCTGCATCCAACATCCCTTATTCTGGCCCTCAAAACAACTTAACAGCCCTTGAACCCGGGACCATGAACACCACAGTCACTGACTTTACCACTAAGGCATCTGAGATATGTACAAATGTTATGGTGTTTAGAATATACATTTTACTGCAGGCATTCCTCACTACTGAAAACAAATGTGACAGTCAGTTGGTGTACATATGTCTGATACATGTTAATGTTCATATGTTTGTGAAATTAGGTGTTGCAATGTGCCATGACAGGGTGTATTATGAATGAGAAAGGTTCTTGTTTTATGTCCTTTTTATATTGTCCCCATATTCTATGTATACCCCTCCAGTTCACTTATTGAACATTCGACCCAGGCCCTCCTTGATGCATGATTTCATTACCCATCATTCCTCCTCCTCCCCAATCTTCACATACACAACAACCATCCCTTCTATGGTGAATTAGGTTAATATTAATAGTTATAATGCCCGAGCTGCATGTGTTTTGTGTACACTCCAATTCCTTTGGAGTGCTTCTGTGTCACGAAGAAGTGTGTTCATAGATGTTTATATATATGGCTATTGATGTAACTGTATAATATATATATATATATATATATATATATATATATATATATATATATATATGTGTGTGTGTGTGTGTGTGTGTGTGTGTGTGTGTGTGTGTGTGCAGACATCACTGACATGTGTGTGTGTGTGTGTATATATATATATATATATATATATATAAATTTATTTCGCATTAATTTGTAACAGTAATACATATGTAGACTGGAATGTGTTGGTTCACAAACTACAGTACATTACAATGTACTGTACATATGTACACAAAGTGACTGTCCCATTTCTGATCATTACAGTGGAATGCTTGTGGTATAAGGTGTAGCCTCAAGACTGTGAAACTTGTATACACCTCAGATGGCTTAGTGGTAAGTCCCATGACTATAGTGTGCATGGTCCAAGGTTCAACACCTGCGATGCTTTACAAATGTTTTTTACTCCAGAATAAGGCTCATTTAAGCAGTTGTAAGCATGTTTAAAAGTGTTTGTGTGACATAGCAGCGGTTAAACACAGTTAAACAATCTTTGTAATGTATAACCTGTGCTCGCAAACACAGCCACATCCGCTACCTACTCAGGATATATACATGTCAGTGAAGTAACATCTCATTATGTGATTACATAACATTACATTCTCTGTTGACTGTACGGTCCAGCACACATGGGTTTATATGGGTGTTTCGAATGTTTATTATACAGACGATTACTACCTATATATGCAAGCTGTGGTTACGGTATACTTTTGATCATGAGAAACATCACAGCCTTTATTGGGATTGGGACCTTGAATGCACAGATACTATGCAGATGCTGTAACCATTACACTGTTTACATTAATGTTGCTTCTGTCTATTTCCTATTTAGATGATTTCTATGTGTAAGCTAGTCTAAGCAAAGGGCGGAGGCCCCCAAACACACTGAGTTTCACTTACTCTTGAAATAACAACATATAACAAATGTACTGTGAGACAATACATTACATTCCTAAATACATTAGGCATAGCCCCTCACTGACACACTTCAAGGGAAACCTTGTTGTGTGAATGGATAACAGAATATACACCCCTGGGATCATGTGTCCCAGAGCCATACAGCCAGGGGGTGGGGGAGCCTGTCCAGTTTGATAGCTGCGAGACCTGTTGGGAAAATTGAATGGTGTTGAATTGTCACATTAACATGCCCTCTTTAGATCACTAAGTGCCCCTATCACCCTCCACAACCCCAGTCTTCAACAGCTTCCAGCAACTCTGCCTGGAATTGCTTCATTGGCTATTCTTGACAGAGGCTCAGTTACTTCAACAATGTTGCAAAGAAAGCCACCACACTGTAGCTATGCTTCTAATTGCCATTGGGCAGACAGATAGTAGGCTATCTATGAACCTCTAAAGTGCAGGCCATCACAGCCATAATATGTGAATAAACAGACTTTCAGATCACAATATACAATGAGAAATCACCATGTAGTCAGGAAACAGTTAAGTACAGTAAGAACATACAGAACACAGATACTTAGTCAGTCCAAAAGCCTATCTTGGAAGGTAGAAGACTTGTGTAAGTTTAAGGCTTTCCATTGCTTACCAGAAGGTTACCTACAGGAGAGATGAAAAACAAGCACAGATGGGAAACATGCATGCAACAATACCATACCGGCCTATGTGTCAGCCGTAGGCTTTGGAATACTGGCCAAGGCTATTGTCGCCCCCATGGTGCCTTATTTAGGAGAGTCTCAAAGGTGAATACCAGCTCCATAAACAGCACAATAGCAGAATCAATGAGGGTTATGCTACTCAACACCAGGGGTTGTGATCACAACATGCATGCACTCACAGCACTCCTCAGGATGGACAACATCAACATCTGTGCAGTAACTGAGATCTGTCTTAAGGCTCCTGAGAGCACACCAGCACTACCAGACTGCAATCCACACCACACATTTCAGCCACAGAACATGGACTGACACAGATATGGAGGGGGGTGTATACATATTCATCAGGAATACCTACACCTCCAGGTTAGTGGGGCAGCATGATACCTCTGAGATCATCCATGTGCAGCTAACATCAGCCACAACTGCAATGTAAACTGTGGCCTGCTACGGATCACCCTCCATGACTCAGGACCACCACTCCACCTACCTGGAGACAGTGGAGAACATGACAGTCCTAGCACACACCCTGGCATTGGTCGATGTCAACTACAATACCATTAACTGGGAAACTTACTCCAGTACTCACTTGCAGGCCCAATGCATCCTGGAATTTATCACCTCATATGCCCTGTATCAGGTGGCAACCTCCCTAACGAGAGGTGAAAGCATACTAGAAGTGGTCATCACCAACATGGGCAACAGGTGCACCACAGTGGAGGTTAACCAGTCACTGGTTAGATCTGACCATGAAATATTCACGGTTTCCACACCCAAGCATCTCCCCCACCCATGGATACCACAGTGTATACATTTCCTACAGCTAAATATACACTACTAGTGACAGAGGTGAGGGTTTTTGCAGCCCCCATGCTAAGGGGAAACACTGCTCAAGATACAGACAGATTTACAAATGCAGTCTATAAGCACCTACACAGATGTATGGATCGTGCCATCACTGGTAAACCAAGACTCACTCCTCCTAGACAAGGACACCAGTCTGGTGGACCTCTGCAATAAACAGGATATACTACAGAAGTAGGACAGTGTTCCAGACAAACAGCAAATCCCACAAAGGGCAGACATCCATGACCACTATTAGTATCATACATAGGTCCCTCATGACATCATCCAAGGCTAACATCAGCAGGAGATACTCAAGGATTCGAAAGGTAACCACAAAGCCTTCTTTGGCTATGTCAAGGATCTAAGTGGTGACACACAGATTTGCACTGTGCCAGTGAAATATAGTACAAAATATGCTGGCCCTATTGATATCACCAACATCCTTGCAGATACATTCAGTGCATACTTCACCCCCTAAAGAGCCCACAACACTACCCGAAAGGTACAGTATCCCACACATCAGAGACACACAGGTAGAAATGGCCCTCTCTAACAGCAGAACACAGCGTCAATGGAGGCAGATGTTGTCCCAGACTGCATCTTGCAAACTGTACAAGACAACCTGACCCCCCCACCTAATTAAGCTTTCCAACCTCAGCCTCTCCACAGGCTACATGCCCATACAATTGATGCATGGCAATGGTTATTCCACTCCATCAAGGTGGAATTACAGCTGACCATGGTAACTAACACCCCATAAGCCTGACTAGCCTGGTCTGCAATGGTATGGATCGCATCCTCATGGCACTCATTAACAAAGACATTGGTAACCTCCGAACACATGACCCAACCCAGATCAGCTTGGTTGAGTGCAGTTCATGCCTACTGAACCTGTTTGACATCTTACATACAGTCACCAAGACATTAGATGACAGGGGAGGTGGTTCACACATACTACCTGGACCTCACCAAGACTTTTAACACCATGCCCCACTCAGGTATTATTGATAAACACACCAGCCTGTACATACATCCATACATCACAGGTTGGGTTGCCAATGGGCTTAAACACAGAATCCACATGGTATGACTAGTGGCCTCCAGGTCCAACTCTTGAGCAGTCATGACTGGTGTCCCACAGGACTCAGTCCTGGGAGCCCTACTGTTTGGCATATACTTCTCAGAGGTACAGGCAAATGCAGGTGGACTACGGCAGACCATGTTTGGCAATGACTGCGAACTGAGAGCCATGATTGATAGTCCAGCTGACACAGACATCCCTCAAGGGGCCTCACAGAGACCATCACAGGGTATCAACATCATGGCCTCCAGCCAAGTGCCACTAACTGCATGGTCATTCCATTGCAGAATATTATGCACCCACATATTAACACATAAGTGGCAGCCACTTTAATATGGATGAGGTAATGGGGTATCTGGGGACTAAGGTAGATAGTGATCTCCTCTTTGACAATCATATCTCCACAGTAGTTAGGACATCCTTGTATGTAGGCCATCTGATTACTAAAGGGTTCCCATCTAGACATACTGGGGTTATAGTGTCCCTTTACTCATCACTCATCATTCCCATCATAGGGTATAATAACTCATTTGGGATGCACCTCAGAAGACACTTCCAACAGCTGGGAGGTCCACGAATGCACCTCACCAAAGGGAATACTGGCCTCCAACATATGGCCTATGCAGCCAGACTGAATAAACTCCTGCTTTACTCAGTGGCATCTCATTTACCCAGAGATGATCTCTGCTGGCAAACACAGCCATGTCAAACTCAGGCTTAATGGATATGCTCCACCTATGGGAATCTATGTCACAGTGAGCCACAGACTGTAGTGAGCTTAACCTTGTCACAACAAGAATTGGAAGATGCTGGATGGACAGATTCCAGTCACAGACACTCCCGATACTTTGGAACAACATCCCTAACTACATTATACAGAGCCCCTCACTAACACTCTGCAGGAGAAACCTTGAAGAGTGGATGGGGAACAGTAGATGCACCCCAGGGATCCGTGCCATTGGCTCTGCTCCACAGAGGGACAGTTAATGAATCAATGGGGTGGCAAAAGCTGACACATTTTGGATGGGCTTATGAATGGCCTCTGGCAGTTGGCCAAGTACCTACCTATGAATCTATACATACAGTATCAGCACATGCTGATAGCTTAATTTACTGTTCAGGTGTTGACTTACCTTGTGCCAATGGCAGTTGTGTGTGCAATAATTGAGAGCTGCCTATGTTGGATGCACACAGTAGACTGCCAATACATGACAATTTACAGGTAGTCTTGTGTGTGTGCCATCAATTTTTACTGTGTGTGCGGGTGGAGAAAGGTGTCAGTCCCTAGGTGCCTACACTGTCAGTGTGTGTGCTTTATTTTTCCTCTTTGCCAAGGCATGGGCATACTGGGCATGCCTCCGTCTGCCTACTGGGGCTGGCTCAGGGTGTTTGTGGTCTGAGTACCTCTGTGCCAGTGGGGCCCTTGGCAATGGTGGTGGGCTGTGAGGGCCTTCATCATTCTGTCCCTGCTGCAGCTGTTTCCGCGGGAACATATTGTGGCACATACTATGAAGATGTGGGCACACATGCCTGGAGAGTACTGCAAGGCTCCACCATCTATGTCCAAGCAATGGAACCGTGATTTCAGCATCCTAAACACATGCCCTATGATGATTCTGGTTTGTGCGTGTGCCTCATTATGGTGTTCCTGCATGGGTGTGTGTGCATTTCTCCATGATTCCAGTGCATAGCCAGCATCCCCCACCAGGTGGCCATTTGGGATGTCCTCCCTGGCAAATAACTGATACAGCTGTGAGGCATGCCAGATGTGGGAGTCGTGATAGCTTCCAGGGCTGCCAGCACACACATCCATGATAATGCCCTGGGCATTGCACATGACCTGGCAGTTGATGGAGGGGTATCCCTTGTGATTTATGTAGTCCCTACCCTGCTCACCGGGTGGTGACTTGATGTGTATGTGCGTGCAGTCTACTGCACCCAGTACCTCCGGGTATTCTGCCACATAGTGGAAGAGACGCATATTGCTGGCCAACTCCTCCTGCATTTGGGGGAAGTATGTGTGCTCACTGGCATGTGGTAACATGGCATCCAGGAACTGGTGTAGTACCCTGGATGCTGATGCCTGTGAGATCCCCATAATATCCCTAGTTGGTCTTTGAAAGGTACCTGTAGCTAGTATTCTCAGGTTTACACATACCTTTGCATCCACTGGGATGGGTTCCCCTCTGTTTGTTCTGACTCTGAGGCGTGGCTGGCACAGTGCCACTAGTTGCTGTAGGATGTCTCTGTCCACTCTGTAATGCTCTACTATCTCCAGATCATGTAGCCACTGGTAGGTTACCCTGGGTCTGAACACTCTCCTCCTCCTCTGGTGCCTGAGGTGGTCATGTGCATCATCCTCCACACCACCTTCAGTCTCCAACACATGCTGATGGATCAAAGCTATGGCAGCTCCTAGCATGTACATACTAAAAGTTCCCTGTCTGTATACACCACTGGTGCAGAGTGTATGGGAATGCACAAATGTGTGTGAGGTGCTTTCACACTTTATACTATTGTGCTATGGATGCTGCTGATGTCAGTGGGTGTGTATGAGCAATTCCAGCTGCAGCGTGTCTTAATTATGGGTTTTGCAATGAGTACTGCAAGTGTGGGGCCTTTACTGTGGAGATATGCTTGCCTGCCTTGATTAATCTGTTGCCCTTTAATTCACTTTTAAACCTGGATCCCCTCCCATTATCAGGCATGCATCCACCTGCCATCTTTCTTGTTTTGTACTTTCCCTACTCAGTCATGGCAAAATGTGTCTTGTAGCTGATATACTGCAAATTGGCTTTGTTCTGCTTTGACACTTTACTGTTTTCTTTGCAGTACAGCCCCTCCCCTTTCCTGTTCTGCAGGTAGCTGCTTGCAGCCTTGTTAGCTGTTGTCAATGGCCCACTGTAGGCTCCTAGGTGTTAATTAGTCATTTGTACTCCAATTTCACTGCTGCAGCATTTCCTTATTTCTTTCCTATATCCTTCCTGTTTCAGCTGCAGTGTGGGCCGCGCAAACCCATATACCGGGTTTATGTGCGCTTTCATCTCCATTCACATGCATACTCGGTTACCTTGTGTACTCTCAGCTAAACATAGCTATGGTCAGTTCAACAACCCCTATCCTGCAGCTTTGCCTAGCTAGGGGCAAACCGGTTTAGCAATGCTCCAATGTGCTTACAGCAATGGCGACACACCCCTCTCTTGATGTCATCTTTATCTCAAGGTCACACCTCGGTGTTATAACGCTACATTGTGAGGTGCATCCTTACACCAGCGGGGAATCTGTGATTCACTATTACTCCTCTCATTTGCATGGCATTGCCTACTAATTCCTAGGTACCGCAACATAACACTGTCACAGCCCCTTAGCAACCCTTGTGCCATAGTATGGTGTAGCATGCCTGCCATTGACTATTATGGGAAAATTGTGATATGTGTTACATTGCAGTTTTATTCTATATTTTTATATTTTCCTTGCGATCCCCTTTGCACACCGTTGCCCTGCGCTTCCACGTCGCGATAGTGCGACTATATATATTAAATGTTAATTTTATATTTTGTACATTTTGTTTATGCCAGTGGCCATATATTTAGCCATCGGCATATATTAACAATATAATACATGTTTGGTCAGCTGTCATGGCTCCGATTTTATGTTTGCAAAAATGTAAACCATTTACAGTTTACATTTCTGCATGCTTATACTATGCCTGCACCACTTCCTGGATCATTACATACCTTCGTTTGCATGTTACTCTGCTGCACATGGGGTAATTAGCATACAGGGCCCAGGAGTTGTGCAGGCGTAGCATACGCAGGTAGTGCACATGGGAGCAGCTTGTACCTGGATCGCTCGGCAGCCATATTTGGTGTTAGACCGCTGATGCTATGCCTGCACCTGGCGCAAGCTTTATGAATCCCAGGAAGACTCTTATCTATGTGCATGTGTATAGACCTCTCTGTATGTGAGTCTTATTATGAGCTCAGTGTACTTACATTAAAATTAAAAAATGGTTGAGTTAGTAATTAGAGATTCACATCAGAAAAATGTGTTAAAAGCATTTTGTTGTGGTACAGGAAATGCATGCAGGTATCTCAGTCATTTTAGATCGAAGTGCAAGATAATTCATCCATTTGTGGAAAAAGATCACTATTCTGGAGAATTTCTCTTCTCCTGCGAAAAGCAACCTTGGGGATTTTATGATGAATAGAGCCTGTTAAATTTAAAAGCCACATCACTATTAGTGTTGCTAGATTAATAGGCTCATACATTGCTATTACACAACAGGATAATTAACTAACTTGGCCACTGCAGCCTCACTGGTTTACCCAACTGCTTGCTTTGCTTGCCCACAAAGGATTTGGGGGAGATCCTGGCCAGGGTAAATTTATAGCTTCACATCTGTTTACCAAGTCAGCTTTGAGGATGGCAAAGGAAGTGTTTTATTTTACAAAAAGTGAGGTTCCAGAGGTGAAGGACTTATTGGAAGGGATATCTTTCATACTAACAAATTTAATTTATGTTGCAATACACATTTATGAGGGTCCTGTGATACTGTATTTATGTTACTGCCAATCAAGTGGTTATACAGTAGACCAAGCAGGATTAGGTCATAGTTTTCAGCTTTGTAGGACAGGCATAGAGCACAATGCAGGTGGTTTATGCCTGTAGGAAAGAGAGATGATGGGGGGGGGGGGGTTAAGATGATCTTGGATAACTTAGGGAGCTTATGTTTAAGATTTTTTTGGTGAGGATCCACTACACTTTCTGCAGTTGGGTAAGGGGATCGGAGAGGTTTATTCTGGTATGGGCTTGATGAGGGACAAATATGATGATGTCTTTGGCCAGATAAGAGAAGCCCTAAGCTAAACAGTTGGGTGAGGTAAACACCCTTCCTAATGATAGTGAATGTGTTGTGTTCATATGAATATTAGTTGCTCACAGAGGTGCATAGGTCTCTAATGACAATACTTAGTTTAATAGGGGGTGTCATTTATATGGTAAGTGTTCAAGGTTTCTGTTTCTCAACCTGGACAATGCTGCCTTCATTGGCATTCAGCTTTAAACCATTATTCTAACACCACAACTCTGGCCCAGTTAGCCTCTTTTGAAGGATACTTGTATCTTAAGAGGAGTTTGTGATAGCTACAAGATTGATACCATTTGTGAACTTGATCAGCCAAAGCCTTTTAATATCACGTTTGACATCAGAATTGAAATTGCCTCAGAAGAGAGCCCTGTCTGATCCCTGTCTAGAGCCCTGTGGTACACTGCCAGTGACACATCTGTTGGAGGATAGTATGTCACCACAAGAAAGCCAGTTGGAAAACCCCTGGGTTACATAGGATGCTTGCCCAATTTGTCAGTTCTACCAGAGGATAGCATTGTGTCAAAGGCTTTAGTTAAATCAAGGTAAGCTGTGTGTAGGGAGTTACCTCCATGTAGTGTTTCTGTGCCTCTTTTAAAGAAGTCACCTAGGGTTAAAAGGCATGATCAACCTAGTACAAAGCCAAATTCACATAAGTCTGTGGACTATAGACTTCCTGTGTCTCTGTTGATGAGGTCTATGATGATATGTCCTATCACTTTGCAAATGATGCTGGTGAGGCTAATAGCTCTATAATTGCCAAGGTCCATGATAGGGTCCCCTTATTAGGGACCACTACTACAGCTGTTTTTCAGGCTTTTTGTACGTAGGAGAAGTTGCAGTTGAATACTTTAAGGAGGAATTCCAATAGGGGAAATATCATAATGAACATAAAACAGCCCAGTATGTTGTCTGGATCCACAGATCTGCTGTTTTTGGTCCTGGAGAGCACTTTTAGTAAGTACTCTAAAGGGGAATGGACTGGATGCTTTGCACTCAGTAATTTGGAAGTGACACTGTGGGTGAAGTTAGAGATGAATTTATGTCCACTGATGCTAGTACTGTCTTCAGGGTTTGAATAAGTGCTACCATTACAAGTAAGCTCAAATCAATGCCATGCATTATTTCTGAGATTCTTTACATAATTAAAGGCTGATCTGTTCTTATCCATTGCTGATGAAGCATTTTTTTACTTTATAATTAATTTTGTAAGATTTGATCTTGCTGTCCAATCCTTATGTCTGGTGAATAGAAATAGAAGTCTCTGTAAAAGATGAGATGGAACTATAACCTTTGTGTATAGGCGCAATTATTATAGAATCATTGAATGATTGAATGTAGCGTGTGTATCCTATGTCTTTAAGAAGCATGCGAGGCTGTGCATGCACATATAAATTCCAGACACATGCAATCCCTAGTGCCATTTTGAAGAAGTAACCAGTGTGTAAGCATATATGATCACAGCAGTTTGTATATAAGTTATTAAGTCATAGTCAAATAAGCTTTACAGTAATGTGTTTGTATAGAATATAGCTGTTTAAACAGAACCCACAAAGACTTGTTCATTTGTATACCAACATGAAAATGTGGTCAACATAAATTACCAATGGTTTTGTTTTGTTTTTGAGCACAGCACTGATGCAATTTGTCATAAAGGAGAATTTTTTTTGTCCTTATGAATTTTAAGGATTCCAAATAACACATCCAGCCTAGGGTTCTTTTATTTTTTTATGCTTGTTTGTTTGTTTGTGTGTTTATTTGTATGTTTAATGGATGAGATCATTCCAATTAATATATAGATAATAAGAGAAAGAAAAAATCAGTTGTTGAAATAAAACATAGCAGCATCAATACTTGGTACATAGCTGTCCTGAAGACAGACAACAATGCAGTAGATATACTGTATAACATACAGGAGCTAAACATAAAGAGGTAACACGTTAAGAGATATATTATGTACACTATTCATATTAATAAACATCCAGAAACTTATAAAAAGCTGGGAATATAACTTTGCCCACCACAAATTTTTAATAAAGCATTGGGTGGTATTCAGAAATATTTGCTGCAATAAACTAGGCAAGTGTGCAGGACAAGCAGTGGTGAGCAGGGTATGTGTGATTCAGAGATTCACTGCGTGTGAGCAGTAGAGACCGAGCATCATAGCTGAATGAAGTATATGCTAATGGTGGTATAATGATAAAATAATGAGTAGCAGTATTAAAATGAATGGCTCTATGTAGGCAAATGAGGCAAAATAAGATGGCAGAGTGACTCAGAAATGTATAAGAGCATGCTATGATGCACGATCCCCAGTGTTAATGATGACAGGGAAATCTCCCCATGTACAAGCAGTGGAATAGCAGAAATACATTAGGAATTGCCAAGTGTTTAGTGAACGTGTATATTCAAGAAGCTATTATTGCTGGCAGTAGCCACAGTGATGCTTGTCATTTCCCTTGGAGGTGCTGCATTATTAAATAATGCTTAACACTGCATGGCTTTAACGATACTGACATTATTGACCAGCACCGTGTGGACAGGGACACCATACATGAGCCGGTAGACATACGTTGGCCTTAATCATGACTTTCCTTATTGGATATATGTGAGATATATGTGGCTTTATGCATATTAGAAACAGAGATCTTTTAGCAACCAAGGAGACACAGTGGGGGTGTCCAAGGCATCTGCCTTGGAAACACTCTATCAGTTTCTTAATGACATCATGCAGCATGCAGAGGAGCATATGTTACTTCTACATACCACAGAGGAGAGAAGTAAAATGAGGGATTTCTGTGATATAGCCCACTTCCTTGAGAAGCTGTGCACCATAGACTGCACTCACATTTAAAAAAAGTCTTCACTTGGTGAGGTCAGAAGAAGGTATGTGAACCACAAGGGATATCACTTCCAGAGATCTGTAATACACAGGGCATCATTGACAATATGTCAACAGGCCACCCAGGCGGTTACAGTGACTCACACATATTGCACATGTATAACCTGTATCAATGGTTTATGAGGGCTGCCTTTTTCTAGGAGCATCATTTTGGTGATGCTGGATATGCTTTTTTTGATGATAACTCTCTGAAATTCCCAGATCATGATAGAGAATGAATATAACTATTCCCTATCACAGTGTTGTAGTAGAGCATGTCTATTGTCTATATGCTTTAACTGCCTGGATGTATCTGGTGGTGTCCTGCAGTATAACCCTGGCACCTGTGCTAAGATATTCTCATTGTGTACAATGTTATACAGGATAATGAGCAATCAGTTGCAGCACGGAGGCCATATACAGGAGGTACATCTCCCAGCTAACCCAGCAGTGGAAGATGAGCCAGATGAGGAACTGGTGGTAGACCCAACAGTAGAGGATGAACAGGTTAGAGGGAGGCAGATGCAATATGCCATGACAATGGCAAAGAGGCAGTAATTTACATATAGCTAAAGGGTATAGTAAAGCACACAGTTCAGTAAAAGTGATGCATGCAGTGCCAAAACTAAACTGTGCTTACCCATGCGTAGGCTTGCCACAACTTACATCAGTCATAGGCTACCCAAGTAGCAAAGCACAAAGGGCAGGGCACGGTTATCATCATTTGCACAGTGGATTTGATGTCTTACATAGAGAAATCTGTGAGTGCTGTACAAACCAAAAAATTCTGAGTGCACAGTGTGTCAGAGGTGGGTCTGAACGGGATTGCTTCAAAACACTTGTGTGGAGTTATGGTCACTTCTTGCCTGTGTGGGTGAGATACTGGTGGCTGCAGACATGTGCATGTAATTATGCTGGGAAATAGCCTCAGCAGTAGCTGCTGCACTGCAGCCTGATTTAACAGACAGGTCCAGTGCATGCATGGAAAATATGTGGGCAACCACTGAAATGAACTCAGCAACAGATTATAGCCAACAGCACAGACATGTCTAGATGCCCTTGATGCTAACTTTCTTTCAACATTTGCAAGCATTCAAAACTAAAACAGAGCAACAGAAAGCTTGTGCTACTATAGCAACAAACTCTTAATATTCAAGGCAGTTTTCAGCATAACTCAGCTGGACTGGACTGTATCACAGAATGCAAGAGGGCTCAATAACAGAATTCAAACAGAAAGAAGATTGATAGTTTTGCTTCCAGACAAAAAAATAAGATTGGTGGAGTTGAAGAAAGGCTTTTGGAACACTGGCAGAGTTCTGTGCCAAGGGGAGAAAGTGGAGGTGAGGGATTGCTATACCTATGAGGAGATAAAGTTATTCATACCTGATACAAGTGGATGGGTGTTAAATAAGATGGTACAAAAGGGTTATGGCTGGGGTGGCATCCATGTACTGCTAAAACAGGCCAGGACTAAGCTACAATTTTTTTTCTTCAGACACTTGGTGGTACTATTAATGATAATTTAGAAAGATAAAGGTAGGGGAATTGAAATATAGCTGTTAATTTCAAGTTAGACTGGTTGTATTGTCTGAGTACAATTACAAGTGTAGGGAGGTCATCATCAATGATGTGACACAGAAGAGTGGTAGTTGGAGGACATGTAATGGAGTTTGACAGCAGAGAAGCACAAATTACCTTTTGTAAGAGATGATATGATATGAGTAAGGAAGCTGAACAGTTTATTTGTAATGTGAAAGTATCTAGGGGAGATAAAAGACATTTTAGTGTGGAATAGGGGGCATTTTGGACTATGCTTAATAGTTTGTGCAGTGGAGAGGGAAGTAGGTTGCTATGACATTTGTGCAATTGGAGAGGGAGAGGGTATCAGAGATGGTGTAATGGAGTGCTCTGATAGGCCTTGCATGAAAGCCAAGTAGCAGCAAGTCAGACAACTAAAGGAGTGTGGTGTATACTGAAAGCTATGATGCAAAGATGAATAATGGAAATAAAAGGGATGTTGATAATGGGCAACAGACAGCTGATAAAGGTGATAAAACTGAGACTTAATGGGATGCAAGTCAACTAGACAGGGATTGAAAGGGTTATAGAACAGAGGTGGGCAAGCAGTAAGTCACTAATGTGGGAAATAAAAACAGTTGAGAAGGGGCAATTGATTGCAGAGTTAAAGATTGAAGGGACTGTGTAGTGGAGGCAGGCTAATAAGATAGAAAAGTTGTCGATTTGAAAACTGAAGGACTAAAGGACAATGGGAGATGGAATGTTATGAACGAGGAGGAAATAGATTAGTTGATGTTAAAGGAAAAGCCCGAGTCTTCATAGGGTTTTATGGCAAGCTGTACAGTTTAGTCAATGGATGAAAAGATTTAGAGGTAAGTTATGGTGATACAGAGAAGAGTGTGAATGCAACACTGGGCAAGGTCAGAGGACGATACAGTCATTTACCTCATAAAGAGCAGAACGACAGGAAGTCAAATGTTTACCCCCATACATTCCTATAAGCTTTAGTTGCTTTGGTAGGAGATAGGCTTTTCAGGGTTTTGAAAAGAGTGCCAAAGAGGAAGATACACCATGGTCTTGGGGACAAAAATCTAGTTAATTTTTGCATTAAGGGATAGAACAGCATGGATAAAATAATTAATTTAATCTGCACATAGTATTTAGTTCCTGTAATACCTAAACCTAGAAATCATATCAGCAGAGAAAGTGTCTCAATGAACATGTGTCTTGTAAATTTGAAAGCTTAATGTTTACTGATTTAAGGGAATCTTATTAGCTCTATTAAATGACCAAAGCCTTATATGGCAAGTTCTATTCATGTTCATTCCATGTTCCCAAGTTCTTCTTTATGGACTAGAAAGAAACCAAATTGTTCTATAAACAAGCACAGACCTAGTGCAACGAAGCATCCTTTCATTAAACACCATGTTCATTGTAACAAAATTGAGTTTAGTTACATATATTAATGTGTACTTAAAACATGTGCTGTGTAGTCTCTCTGTGCAATGAAGATATATTTAAAACCACACTGTAGTTATTTTTTATATAAATGCTATGTTCGTTGTTTGTCTCAGTAGCTTCTCAAGATGTTATTATAGCAATAACCCACGCCTGGGTGTGGGTAATGCTGGATTTACCCACGGTTGGCGTGGTTTGGAAAGCCAACCGTGGGTAAATACAGCATTACCCACACCCAGAAGTGGGTTATTGCTATTATACCATGACTTTATTTAAGAAAAGAAACTATTACTTTTCTTAAATAATGGCATAGTATAGTGCCTGTTTACTGCCCTTCCGCAGATGTCTGGCATCCGCGGCAGTTCTGATGTACTGTCGCTGCGCGCAGTACATCAGAGCTATGGGCAAAAGCAACAGAGAAAGCAAGATCTCCGTTGCTTTTTTATTATTTAAGCTATGTTAAATGCGTTTAACATAGAGACAGTTTAAAATAAGCAGCGGAGATGTCCTGTATGTTAAACCCATTTAACATAGCAGTAAAAAAACGGAGATCTTGCTTTCTCCGTTGCTTTTTAAAACCTTTCTCGCTATGTTAAATGGGTTTAGCATAGCGAGACAGCTTTAAAATAAGCAACGGAGATCTCCGTTGCTTATTTTAAAGCTGTCTCGCTATGTTAAACCCATTTAACATAGCGAGACAGTGTTTGTGTAATTATACTAATGGAAAAGTCCGGCGACCGGACCTTTTTCCATTAGTATAACTCGATTTACAATGTGCACGCTGGCCAATCAGCGTGCACGTTTTGGGGGGGGGGGTCATGGTATAATCTGATAGCTTCTACAGCTAATTGTTTTAGTAAATGTCAGCCTTAATACATGCACATTTGATTTGTGCTTCAGGTTGTACATGCACCACCCCCCACCACAGATGCACACGTGATGCATGCATGAACACCCACACATACACACACACACACACACACACACACACACACACACTTTCACACATATACATGCACATCCACAGAAACACGCACACACACATCCACAAGCACATAGGCAGAAATATACCCTCACTCACACACACAAACACACGCACGCATGCACACACACACACGCATGCACGCACACACACATGCACACACACACACACACACACACACACACACACACACACACACACACACACACACACATACACACACACACACACTTTCACACATATACATGCACATCCACAGAAACACGCACACACATCCACAAGCACATAGGCAGAACTATACACTCACTCACACACACAAACACACGCACGCATGCACACACACACACGCACGCACACACACACACACACACACACACACACACACACACACACACACACACACACACACACACACACACACAAGCAATCTTTTTTCAGTATTATTTAATTCTGAGTAACTTCACCCTGCAGAATAAGGATTACAACCAAACTGGAAAGGACTTTCCTTGATTTGCTGGATTTGTAGATTATTACTGAAGCATGAGAATTCCACAGCGAATGTGATGATATGAGAAATATTTCCATTTTTCTAGACCTAAAACAGAAATTCTCATTTGAAAAAAAAACAGAAGACTAAAGATCTTGTTATAACCAAGGTTTCATCTAGAACAGAACAAGGATGAACAAGAAACCTACAAAGAATCATTGAGGAATTGCAAGAGATGGGAGTAAGTCCCATTGACCCCATGGTGACCGATGTCCACAATAGTGTTTATTTTATAAATAATGTTATAAATAGTGTTGCTAAATGTCCAGATAAGATACTGGAAGCAACAATGACTTAATTTAGAAAGCAAAAAGAAGGAGGAAAGAAAGTAAAACTTAAGACTTGTAGTAATGCAGATGCTGGAAAGACACCTATAATTGTTCATAGGGTAGTACTAGGCTAACTGCCCTTGCGAGCCATTTCAAGCCTAGCCAATTATCCCTTGTGAGACTCAAACCCTGCACCTTGTGTTTCTAAGGCAAACACCTTAATCATTAGGCCACCCTCCCAACCCTTGTTTGGATTAAAAAAAAAAAGTGTGTTGCTCTTGGGGTTTCTTGCAGAGTCTCTTAGTGAAATGAATACTCCTGTTGTACTGGTGATGAAACCCAGGAGCACCATAAGGTCCGTTGAAGACAGTAGGGGGCGTGTCTGTAGGCCAAGCCCTGCAAGCAGACACGCCCCCAGAAGAGTAAAAGTGCCCAAAGTAAACCCCCACGACAGAGTACAGGGACATGTGAATAAACACAACACAACACATGCCCCCACAGACTATGAACATAAAATCATATAAATGAACATGTTTTATATTTTTTTTAAACTGTAAAGATGTTTGCTCGTGAGTGCGCTTGTTTGCGCGGGTGTGCCCATAGCTCAGCCACAGTTAGCAGTAA
>NC_056740.1:33759804-33877304 GCF_019279795.1 Protopterus annectens
ATAGTTGAATGTAAACTAAAAATTTTGGTTTAGTCCATTTGAACAAGTGGGTGAAAAAGATAAATGTAGGTTCTGTAAAAAAGAATTGGAGACGACCACACATCTTGGTGCTGGGTGTGATACACTCATGGTAGATAACATATACACTGAAAGGCATAATAATGTGACAAGACTATTGCATTGGGTATTCTGCAAACACTACAACACAGAAGTAGCTGAGAAACATTTGAAACATGAGCCACAAAGCATTATAGAGAATGATGAAGTTTATATCATATGGGATCACCAACAGTTCAAAAATAGATGCAAGAAAACCAGATACAGTAAGTAGTCTATGAAAAAAAGTAGCATTGATCATTGAAATTGCTCAATCCAGTGATTACAGTGCCTTATGTACAGACAGACACTGAATCATAAAATATCAGGATTTGCAGGCAGAAATGGAATCAATATGGAAGAAAGATAAACAGACAGTTCCAATAGTAGAATGAGCAACAGATCTAATAAAAACAAATTTACAGTTGTACTTAGATGTACTAACAATATGTGTAACTCCATATGATTTACAGAAGGAGGCAATTCTGGACACTGCTTTTTCTGAGAAGAGCACATTTGGCTAACACACTGAAACTATATTAATTCATGGATTCTAAACATACCTTGACTTAGGAATGGTATCCATTCCCATCAAGGTACTGGAAACATTGGAGAAATTAAAAAAGGGATGAGGTCCTGAATGTGCCTTAAACTGCCTGAGTATGACTAAAGCCATTGCGCTGGAGGAGATGATAGTAGGGAAAGAGTAGTGATGAGGTAATGCCTGCTTGCTTCTTTAGAGAAGGCAGATTTGGGGGCATGCTGGGGAAATGAACATGTCATATTCTCTGATAGTATTCAGTGACCCGATACTGGATGCCCAGGAGGATATGTAATATTGGAATGCTAGGACATTTCAGATTCAGAGCATTGTTTACTGGGATTAGATATTCTGGACCCTAAGCACCACTTTTCTGGCATGAAACATAAGAAACTTAGTAGGAATGGTAGGAGTGTGTGTGTGTGTGTGTGTGTGTGTGTGTGTGTGTGTGTGTGTGTGTGTGTGTGTGTGTGTGTGTGTGTGTGCGCGTGTCTGTGCGTGTGTGTGCATGTGTGTGTGTGTGTGTGTGTGTGTGTGTGTGTGTGTGTGTGTGTGTGTGTGTGTGTGTGTGTGTGTGTGCATGTGCATGCATGTGTGTCTATGTCTGTGTAAGTTAAAGTCAGATTGTGGAAAAACTGTGTTGGTTAACATAGCCAATAACTATGCATCATCTTCTTTCAACTGGAGGCAGAATTTGAAAAAAACTGATGCACAGTTTGAAAAAAAATCTGATAATTCATATGACCAAGGTTATAAAGCTGGACTTTTTCTGAGAAGGCCATAGGCTATTATCGCTGGAAGGTCACACAGAAAGGGTAAAGAAAACACTGTGAAAATGAAAAAAAAAAACAGCTTCAGAGAAACTGCAGTATGAATGCTTTATCTGAAAGGTTTTTCCGTTATAACCTCAAGTTTATATGTTTTGTTTGAAAAGTTTCCTGACACAAATTCAAGTTATTTTGCAGTTTTCTGACTTTTGAATTAAAGTTGAGTAGAATATGCATTCTTTTCAAATTTACTAATCTTTTGTTTGACAAGAAAATTTGTTTTAAATTAAATAGGCAGAGTAGATAAATAATAGCTATAGACACACACATTTACACAAACAAGTTTTATATATACAAAAATAAAAATAACACTATATGAAATAAATCTTGCAGATAAGAGTAAGGCAATTTTTCAGGAAGCCATAACTTAAAACTCTTGTTACTCATCATTCTCGGGATAACTTTCACTTATGGTGACTGCTTTTGGGCTTCTTTTATTCATTCTACAGAAGGTTATATATATATATATATATATATATATATATATATATATATATATATATATATATATATATATATATATATATACATATAATATTTTGATGTAAACTAATGACACTGTCATACAGTAGGTCTCTCCTGAAGTTTAATGAGAATGTTTTGTTCTGTCATTTTTAAACTATAAGACATTGAAAAGCAATGCTTTTACATAGAAATGCATATTTTTCTTGTAATGTTATATGTATTATGTTTCATTGTTTTCATATTTGCTAACACAAAGGGGAGGATTCACGAAGCCTCCGTGTAAGAGTTATAACTCTTACACGGAGGCTGCAGTTAAACGGAGTGATGTCAGCATGCTCTGCATATTCATGAGAACATGCTGAATCACACCTAAGGCTAACACGGTCCGTGGAAGACAGTAGGGGGCGTGTCCGTAGGCCGAGCCCTGTAAGTGGACACGCCCCCAGAAGAGTAAAAGTGCCCAAAGTAAACACCCACGACAGAGGCCATGGAAATGTGAATAAACACAACACAACACATGCCCCCACAGACTATGAACATAAAATATATAAATGAGCATGTTATATGTTTTTTTAAATCGTAAAGATGTTTGCATGTAAGTGCACTCGTTTGTGCGGGCGTGGGTACAGAGTGTCAGTGGTAAAGGATATAAGACCTAAATAAGCAAAGTAAGCCAAGAAGCAATAGTGCAGCTGTAGAAACGTCGGCTGAAGAGCAGGCATCCATGGTTGGAGCCCCGACATCATCAATTTTTATTCTTAGTAAAATAAGCACAAAACAAGTCCCTGACAAATATGTACACATGTAAAATCATATTTTATGTAAAATGTAATGAAATAGTCCATTTATTTTGAAGAAATGTGAGATAACAAAACAATAAAAAATGCGAGATGTGCCTATAGCTGAGCTACAGTTTAACAAGGTGAGTGCATCTGCCCATAGCTGAGCAATGGTTTAACACGCTGAAACTGTGTGCCACTAGCTGAGCTGAGTGTAATATGCATGCTAACAGCCAAATGAGGTGTAAACCAGTGTACCCCGTTTGCGCGGAGCTGCGCACCGCGCTAACAAGCTAACCGGCAGGCAACGTTGAGCAAGCTGTAACAAAACTGCCTTTACACAGACACACCCTCTAGCCTGTCTAGACAATCATAAAATATAAAAAGCAGTGGCCAGGTTCAAACCCAGGATACCATGCGCCATCGTCAAGGTACTGAAACACTAAGCCATGACAGCTGTACTTAGAAATGCAGTAATAGCAAATATATAGGAATGAATAGAAAGTGGAGCATGACAAAGCAGGTTTTGTGAAGTTGATACAATTCCAAAATGGCCAATCAGAGATAAGTGCGGGAAAAATAGCATTTATAAGCCCCATAGGCGGGAATACACAGCATAAACGATTGTAGAACTGACTTGCAGCCAGAATGTCAGGAGTAGGTGAGGGTAGTTGCTTTCGAGCACAGAGGTGGGGCGTTGAGGAGTCCAGATACATGGTCTGGCTCCTAGTCCACAATCATGAGGCCCAACTCATGCAGGGCCAGGTCCTGTGGGGAGCATATAGGGCTGAGGCGTGGGACCGGTTGGCTCATAATCTCACCAGTGCCATAGGGATTCCAAGGACTGGTGAGCAGGTCCATCACCACCATGTGGACCTGAAGAGATGCAAGCAGGACCAATTGAACCTTTGGATCCAGGAGGCCAGGCAAATGCCCAATGCCCCACTACTGAGTAAGTTACATTTAATTATGTATGTAAGAAATTAAATTAGCTGATATTACGGAGATGTGTATTCCAATATTAGTTCATTTATATTACAGCTGCAGGTGTCCGTTCTGTGAACCGCAGAGCCTATGGTGATAGGCTGGTGCGGTTGCGCCACCAGGCAGGTCAGTAATCCACTCCCAATAATTGTAAAGAAATATAAAAGTATGACAGTTAGCAAAAGAGTGCAGTGTAGTTACTAAGTAATAAAATGTGCAAGTAACAGTATAAAAGTGTTGGCAAGTATTGCTTGATTAAAAAAGTGTGTTGCAGTCTGTAATCCAAACAGAAAAATGAAAATGTCTGAAATAAAGTCTGAAATAAAGATGTCCCACCTGTAATATAATAATACACAACCTGAAGCAGGCTGAAAAGTACAGCTGCAGAAGATGAGCAAATCACATGTGTGAAATATATCCCTGTTGAAATACTGAAACATGACAGAAGTAAGACTGCTGGAAAGGATTGTAATAACTACAGGTAAAACATGTCAATAAAGCCTAGAAGTAAGTACCATCCTGAATAGTATAATGAAAACAAGTGAAAGAGTATGAGAAAGAGTTATGAATCCACCAATAAAGTAGTAATAACCCCTGAATAAAGTATACTGCAGTCAGTACAGAATGAAATGAATGTGACAAGTAGAACCAAATTGCGAAATGTGTTCAAAGTGTTGCTGCAGCTGGAATGTGTATCCCAAAATCTGGATATGTTGCTCCCAGTCTGCAATATGCAGATAGTATGATTGTCTGAAATATCAAACATCCACAGTTGTCTATAGCTATATAAAGCAAATGTAGCAGGATGATGTAGCTGAACAAAGCCAGATATGAACGTGTATGAATAACAATAAAATGTATATTGATGTAGCAGTAACAGTCCTATCACCAAATTGAAGTAGTTATCATATAGGAAACTGTAGTTAGAACAGTAGTGTGTATATATCTGTAGCTATTAGAAATGTACAGCATATGTATTGGTATTGAAGGTGTTAATAATATTTTCTTCACCCCACCCTATAACCACATATAATCCATTCCACATGAAATTGGTATGTGCAATCACAATTAACACCCCTGGACATTTGTCCTGTTGGGTCATAAATATTTGCATGTACGTTGATGCATCTGCCTGTTCATACATCCAAACCTGATGGCCTGTTGCCATCAATCAACCCTGCATGTTGTTGGACTGTGTATTGCTGTTCAAATTATGCATGTGTTATGCTCACTGTTCAATGGTGTGAATATCTGGGTGTTTGGTTAATGGGAATACTAATGCATGCTGTTACAACTAATTGCGAATGGTATTGTATGTTACTAACCCAAACTGTCATGACATAATGCAAAACATAGGACGACAGGGAAGGCGGGTTCCAGCGGACCCACCTTTCCCACCTCAGCTGGCGAGTGCACATGGCACTAGTGCCCAGTCTGGACCATCCTCTGGTGGCCCTGTGCCACCTGCGGGTGGAAGCGCTGCAGGGGATGGGGCCCATCCCCCCTCTGCAAGCGTGGCTGGAGGAGAACCACCACTCACCCTCTGTAGCATCCGGACTGTGGTGCGTAGGGAGATCCGGGACTCTGTTCTTGGGCCCCTACGCCAGCTTGAGGCACAGGTGGCACAACTTACGGGCATGCCTGTTGCCCGGCCTACACAGCCCCCAGCACAGCCCGTCCTGGGCAGTGAAGGAACAGTGGCAACTGCCCATGGGTGGGGATATCAGTTCCACTGTTGCCATCTGTGGGCTCATGGGCTCTGGATATCCAAACCTCCGTCCCCGTCAATTGTGTAACCCTGCACACGTGTCATACACCGCACCTGTATGCATCTTGCTTGTCTTGTCTGTTGACCTACCCAACCTACCTCCCCAGCTATACCAACTTCCTTCACCTGACATACCACTCTCACCTAAAGAAAAAAAAAAAAAAAAAAAAAAAAGGGCACGCTGTACCCACAAAAAAATTACGCCCCATACATAGCTGCCCATTTCGCACACATGTCTGCTGGACATGGAAACTGTCAATTACAACTGGCTGTACAACAAGTATTATTGTTGTCCTTACACCTCTCTCAGGGGTGGAAGGTTTCAAATATCACACCAAATTGCAAACATATGCACAGCTGTTGCTGATGAAGAAATGGGCAGCTATGGTCCTTACCTACATCCCTCCTGCAAATCCCAAGCTTGTTTCCCTACTGTCTTACACTCTTTGTGACCCCTTTTTCACCACATTCCTGTCTCCCCATTTTCATTTCTTTCAAAGAAAATAGCGCGGGTGTGTGCCAGAGTAAGCACTGTTAAGTGGTTGTAAGCGGGTGTGCGCGTGTGTGCGTGGAGCTGAACGCCAGTGCGCATGTGGGAGCTCCGTGCAACCCAGTGCTAACCCGGTTACAACTGCTTAAAAGTGCCTTAGTCACTCTGATTGACAGGTCCTGTAGTCAGTTCAAAAGCAAAATAAAATCCCACTGTCAGTCCCGAACCCAGGAAACACTAGTCTGCATGACTTACCACTAAGCCATGACTGTTATACAAGAACATTGTGCTAAAATAAATATATCATGTAATAGTAGGAATGAATGTAAAGGGAATATAGGATGTGTAGTACACAAAGCATGTCATGTATATTTACTGTCAAATCTAGTGGATATCTATGATAGTAGTGTGTGAACAGAAACAGCCATGCTAGTTGGTAGCTAGTAGGTAATAATGTCACTGTAGCACCTTGCAAGCCACACACATACTCACAGCAGGATAATCACTGCCTATACCCCACAACCTGTTACAGGAACACATCCAGACCAAGTAATAAAATATGTGGAGCAAAGGGCCAAAACCAGGGACACATTACAAATAATGTTACAACAAACTTAGACATTCAGAGAGTAACAGGTTCTGCATTTTGTGGAATATTTGGAAGGGTATGAAGTCTGAAACTTAAATGTTTGTCACTATATTCTGACTTGAGCCCAGAGTAATTTGCCAGAAAAAGCTGTGCATGAGATATTGACCAAAATATGAGGCAGAAATGTGGATAACCTGCAAATATTTGTACACATGAGAGGTATGACACCACCATATTTGAATAGTTAAGAGCCTAGACATAGCAACAGTGACTGAGTTACAGGAATGCCCCACAGACTCCATGTGAAATGTACAAACAGTAGGCAGAAAGGTGTTACAACACATGCAATGGTAACTACGAAGTCCTGAAAGTATGCACCACTTGCACGGCAGAAAAAGTGTAGTAATAAATATGCTCATGCTATCCCACAGTCACAACTGCAGCATACCAGACAATTTAATGGGTGTACCCCACTGATATGTACCATTCCATGAGGCAGATAACAGATGCACCTGAGACTCTCTGGGGCCTGCTCAGCAGCATACTCAAATACCCTAATAGATGTCAAAGCCCACACCATGGTCAGACCACACTGCATGCTGTAACACCCTAGCAGATATAGCAAGCATTCCAAGGTGGGAATGTACATGGAAAATAGGAAAGCCACAGCAGCACACTACAGTCACGACACCTAGCAGGCATACAAGTAGTGAATGTAAAGGGCAAATATTGAAGCCATAGCAACAAAGTGCAAGAGCCACTGCTATATACAAGTTACACCACATGTCCCACAGGAAAGCACACACACACACATTAACAGTAGTAGTAGTCGTAGGTGTCAGTGTACACACACAGTTAGTACAGAAAACTGGAGAAATGAATGGAGAAATGTTAATCTACAACACAGCTGGAAATATGAGAGAGATACCAACCTTTACACTCACACAACATTGTCCACAGCATACCAGCATGGTCCCTGCCCTTAAAATATGAAAGGGCTACACCTATCTCACATACCTTTTTATAGCACTGTTCTGAAATCACAGTGAGAACTGCAATCAGTACCCAACTGGCTGCATGCAATTAGCAAATGCTGGCTAACAATTGGTGCAGAGGCCATCACATGGACATATGCAGATACCTACAAAAGCATGCTGTACCCCCAGTCCACACATGCAATACTTTCATTGCACCCTGAGGAGGAAGTGAGAGACAGAGAGAGAGAGAGAGAGAGAGAGAGACAGACAGAGACAGAGACAGAGAAAAACAAAATTAAACATACACAAACAAAAATGGTCAGCAACAGCCACCTGAAAGCTGACAACTGGCAAGTGGAGCAGCAGGACACAAAACCAGGCGGCAACACAAGCAGCTGTGACAAACACAGGTAATGTAAAGTAATACTATAAAGGTCTACATACTGTGAACCCTCCATATGTGTCATTGGTCTGTATCCATATGTATATGAAGATGTGCAAAGGGCAGGGGACATACAGCAACTATCAGTGAAGGCTGTACATACATTTGTATGTGAGAGCATCTATGTGCACATATCAATGTAGGTTGAATGTAGGTTGTAGTGCAATGTACAAAGTAGGTTTCACAGTTATGTATGTTGAGCAGTATGTTAGTGTGTGTATACAGTATGGTAAACAAACATGTTGATATACCTATCTATCATATGGATACATATGTATGTCAAAATATGTATGTATGTATGTATATATATATATATATATATATATATATATATATATATATATATATATATATATATATATCTATATATGTATACATACAGAGAGAGATGTAGGAATACATAGACAGATGTAGATAGATAGAATATGTACAAACATATATATGTAATACACACATACAGATATAGATATATGTAGATACATATACATAGACAGACAGATCTGACTATCTACAGGTATGACTGTATATGATGACCTCAACACCCCTGTCCCACCCCTCTGTCACTCTCACCCCCTCTCTGTCACACACCCCCCTCACCATATCTATAGCAATATATATACATCAATATATAGACAGACAGATCTGACTATCTACAGGTATGACTGTATATGACGACCTCAACATCCCTGTCCCACCTCTGTCACTCTCTCACCCCTCTCTGTCACACCCCCCCTCTCCATATCTATAGCAATATATGTACATCAATATATAGACAGACAGATCTGACTATCTACAGGTATGACTGTATATGAGGACCTCAACATCCCTGTCCCACCCCTCTGTCACTCTCTGTCACCCCTCTCTCACACACCCCTCCATATCTATAGCAATATATGTACATCAATATATATATATATATATATATATATATATATATATATATATATATATATATATATATATATATACATATAGATATAGCTATATACACACATATATATATATATATATATATATATATATATATATATATAGAGAGAGAGAGAGAGAGAGAGATGTATATATATTCTGAGTGAGGCACATGTGTAAAGATGTATTGCAACAGGTGCCTGGTGACAATGCATGGAGTGAACACCAGTGTCAAAACTGGAGTACCATACCCCATTTCAAATCACCTACACCAGTAACCACCAGATATGTGATTGGCTGCCCACCACTGCATGTGTCAGGGGTGAACAGGGTCATAAATGTGTACAATAGTCCCCCAAATGATATTCACAGTGGCACACTATTCCTGGAATACCTGCACATGGTATGTGTCAGCAGACATGGTGTGTCAGTTATGGACATGTAGGTCAGTGTACCCCTCTACACCACATAATGGCTGCCATGGTATGTACCTCACATGACAGCTACAGATATGGAGAAGGACACAGTGGCATGTACAACACTGTAACAATGCACTCAAACACATTACCAATGCACAGTGACTGACAACACCACAGAGTACACACATACTACCCACATAGAGGTTACCACTCCTGGGTTTACATACTTAAGTCACACCCATGACAGATGTCCAACAACCATAGTAACACCTCACACCATCCACAACCTAAATGACTGCTGTGTGTCATCTGTGCCACTGCAATAGAGAGCACATGTGGAGGTAAAGGTTCCTACCCACAGATAAGACATACCCTGCAATAAACCACACAGTGTTAAGAAGCAAGACTCCCCATGAGTACATGTCACACATACCCCTGCTGAATGTTAGTCAGATAGGTAATATGCCATATGAGTCACCCTGTGTAACTGTCTGACAGCAGCAAGTACCATCACACCACATGTGTCACAATGGTCAGGGTAGCAGAACAGTATGCTGCTGTAGTCCCAGGGGCAATATGATATTGTATAGTATTGTATTGTAATGTATTGTATCGTGTTGTATTGTATTGGTGTGTTGAGGTGCCTCCTTCGTGGAGTGGAACCACTGCTGCTGTGCACCAGTGTACAGGTACATATCCTGTAGTCAGGCTAGTGTTACGTAGCACTTCTATATGTGTGTTTAGCTCCTGTCGGAGTTCATGTAGCATGCAACCGGGGATACCATCAGGCCCCATTCATGTTGTGTATTCTGCTTTCCTGAGGGCGGCTCTCACCTGGACATCTATGATGACAGGGAGGTTACAGTCAGCTGGGATAACCATGTCTTATTTTGGGGGAGAGGGAGGTGTGACACCTGCACTGAACCTGTCTGCCACAATGTTGTCAATATCTGTGGTTTTAGTGAATTATTTGTTGTTGTATACTAACTATGAGCATAGTGGAGGGATTCTGACCAGGTTGCTAACATAACTGAAGAAGGCCTTGTGGTTATCTGTAGTGTCCCTCTTGATTTCATTCTCAAAGTTGCCCATGGATGTTTGTATGAGGGAAAATAGATCCTTACTAGTGCTGCTCAGACATGCCTTCCCTTTATGGAATTATGCTCTGTCTTGCAGTAGCTTCCATCTTTTGTAATACAATCTGTCTATGGCTGGGGTCCACCAGACAGGATGCTGTCACTTTGTGGAGAGTGTCTTGGCCATATATGGGACTGCATGATCCATGCATTTTCGGAGATGTCCATAGAAATAATTTGTGAAGGGGTCAGCATTGTGGGTTGTGTCTTCTACTGCCCCAGTGGGCTGAAAGGATACCATGTCACTGTTACAAAAGTGTAAAGTTTGCATTTGCAATGTTATTCGCTATAGTCATTTGTGCTGGTGGTGGAGGTGGGATATGTATATCCAGGGCAATTAGTTTGTGGTCAGCTCACAGTAGGTGATGATGTAGCCCATACAGTACCTAGATACAAACCCCCAGAGTGAGGAGGTGCTCTGGACATGAATCAGTGTTTTGACTGCTGGGGTTTGGTAGTATGTCATATGGAGTGTGCCATGTAGTGTTGCACAGTTGCTGGCTGAGCACTGATACCTGGCCATTTACATGTGTACCCACCAATAGACAGACAGATGCTATATATGTGAGATATGTCGTATCATAACAGTCGAGTAGCATGTGTAGTATGTGTGCCAAATTCTGCTGACATATATTGCTGACATCAGGTTATTTCCTTTTTCAGGAACATGGCTCACCCGCGAAATCCAGCTTACTCCACAGCTGAGGATGAGGAGATACACCAGAGCCTGGTGCGGGATTATGCAATACTCTTTTCCCGCACCAGCCAGAATCAGCAGGAGAGGGCTGCACTGTGGCAAGACCTGGCCCGTCGGGTAAATGACATAGGCATGCATAATAGGACATATGAGCAGGTATGACATCACTGCAGTGATTTAATCAGAAATGTCCGTCAGCGTGCGTCGGATAGCCACAGGCAACAGGTCGCCACAGGTGGTGGGGTGGTTACACATCTCCCACTCACCAGACTGGAGGGACTACTCATGAGTGTAGTGGCTCCAGTATGCCAACAACAACAACAGCAGCAGACATGCATTATGATGGAGGCTGGAGCCACGCAGCAGCAAGACTATGAGCGTGCAGGTAATATGCAATATGTATAGTTGACTGTTGTGTACACTGGTAGTTAATGCATGTGTGAGGTGTGTCCTTGGTTTGTAGCTGTCATCATAGTATTTAATGTGCAAGTGTGATATCCTCAATATCAGCAGCTGACCTGTGAAAGGCGACTGTTGTACTACTGACCTGTATCATACTCAGTAACAATGGCACAGTCGTGCCCACTGACATTAGTTTCCTCACTTCTGCAGGTCCCTCTGGTGTAACAGCAATGCAGCCTATCCATGCTGGTGAGTGTGTATTAACAATACCTTTAATAGTCTTGATAGTAATAGTAATATTAGGCTCACTTAGTAGTGTTCTGTGTATGCATGCAGGTGTGTCTGTGTCTGTGTGTTGATATCTCGCATACTGGGTAGTGAACAACTGTGCGCATGTGTGCATGTGTGCATGTGCGCATGTGTGCATGTGTGCATGTGTGCACCTGTGCATGTGTGCATGTGTGCATGTGTGCACCTGTGCATGAGTGCACCTGTGCATGTGTGCATGTGTGAATATGTACATGTGTGCACCTGTGCATGTGTGCATGTGTGCACCCGTGCATGTGTGCATGTGTGCATGTGCGCACCTGTGCATGTGTGCATGTGTGCACCCATGCATGTGTGCATGTGTGCACCTGTGCATGTGTGCACATGTGCATGTCTGGACCTGTGCATGTGTGGATGTGTGCATCACTGGTAATATTGTGTAGACATTGTAAACTGTGTTTCCTGTTTCCCTCCCACAGGATCTGGTGCTGCTCTGGTGTCATGCAGCAGGGAATCTGAAGCAGGTGCCATGGGTACTGATAATGATATCTGTGTAATGGCACAGGAAGGTATGCCAAGGTCCATCATTGGTCAGCCGATTGACAGTACACAGCTGTCAACCCCATCAATGCGCACAGTTATCCTGCCAATACAACCTTTGTCACCAATGTCCCTAGGTGATGGACAGTATACAGTGGGCATTGACCAGGGTAATGTGGTATCTGTGGCACATGCCTCCCCAAACAGCAGCCATGGGCATGGCCCTGAGATGGTACCACACAGACAGATGTCCAGGGGTTCTCGTGGGAGCATCCGTGGGCGTACTGCCCCTGTCAGATGTGCCCACAGAGGTCTTACAACATCAGCTATGTTTCAGGCTGTCATGCAGGCACAGTCATGTATGGAACGGTACACCAGACAGGGTCTGAGGGAGCTGACAGCATGTTGCACAGCCATGACTGACATTATGCCTGACATTGCGGCTGCCATCCGTAATTTCACCGATGTCATAGACAGACGTTCTGGGGACATATTAGACCGGTTCCACAACTACATGTCCATGAGCCAGGGCGATGGTGGATGGTTGAGGCATCGACATGGCCGTATGCCAGCAACAGCAGCAGCTGGCAGTCGTTGCAGATGACAACAGGGCCGTGGCCACCCCCATAGTGCCACCAGCAGCCCCAGCAATGCTGGGTCTGTGCTGTCATCAGACCGCCCCAGGAGACCACGTGCACATGGCTCTGGCCAGGCCCGACGGGGATCTGTGTCCAGTCAATGAACACCTGCTTCTGACGACAGTACCCAGTCTGGGTTGGTACCAGATACGGTCCGTAGCACCCCTGCAAGGCACAGGTACTGTGTCCGTGGCCAGAGACACTGATCTGTATGACCTGGCAGGTACAGTCTGTGGCTGTCCACAAACACCAGTATATGGCAGCCATGAGGTGGAACTGTGTGCATCCATACACACATGCAAATTGACAACACCAAGGGCTACCGCATACACGCACACACTACATCAACATTGCCCCACCTTGTACTGCTGTCCCTCACCAACACACATACACATACACGTCAATTGGTGGTATCGGTGGCTGACTCAGGCATACCAAGTTCACACCCTGTGCATATGATGAAACTGTGCCACCTCCTGCAATCTGTAACATCAGTGCAGGTACAGGTTAACATGTTGCTGATGCACAGGGTGTCTACATAGATGTGTAGTAATAGTATCATGTTGTTAACAGTACTGTGTGCTGAAATAATTGTGGGTATATCACAGCGTGCCTGATGCAGTAAGGGTATGATTGTCATGTACTGTTGTCTACACCCATGGTAAGTACCATAGTGTATCATCTGCACATGTTGGCATACTGGTGGTAAGGATGTCAACAGAAGGCTACATACATAGGTAGCACAAGGGATAAGGTAATGAAAGTATTAATACGCAATGATGGACATGTAAACTGCAAGTGGCATGTTGCCCACAGTGGACTCTGCAATGCGGATGTTTGAGGATGTTGATATGTGTGCAGTACTACACGACTGGTACAGGACACACAGGAGCACCCTAGCACTGCAAGCTCATATCTCATACCATACTAGACAGCCCCAACACAAAAAACTAACTGTCACAGGATGGAGAGTCCCCATACATGTCAGGGATACTGTGGTGGCAGGCCAGGTAGCATACATCCTACTAAGTATGGAACCACTGAGTGAAGGCTCAGTGTCTATTTGACATGTGTATTACTGCAGGTATGAGCACATGGGTTTCCATCCAGTTATTGTACATCCTGACGGTACATGGTCTGTACACTTGTGTGTGCTGAGACTGGACCCTAGCGATCTGACCTGTGTATTTCCATGTACATGTGCATAGTGCCTGCATATTTGCAGTGTTACCTACTGGAAGTGGTACAGCTTGTTTGTTGTACAATGGACTACATGCAGCCCTGCTTACCGTAGCTTTGTTTGCATGCATGTTTGCTTGCAATTACCCTGGAATACTGATCCCACCTGCAATGCATAGTTACAGAGCTTCTGTGGACTCCTAGTGACATCTGCATAGCTTACTATATGTATGTCCATGTCTCACTTGACACTGTTTGCCCTGTTCACATGTACGTTGCCTGGGACACATTGCATATGACTTACCTGGCATTTGTCCACGTGAGCAGTCATATATGCCACTGCTAACTAATCACAGGCACTACACCCTCACATACTCATCTTCTGTTGAACCACCTGCTTTGCTAGGGATGGCTTGCACCTGTCACCCCTGGGCTTTTGGATATTGGCAAAGGCTCTTGCTACCCCCATAGTGCCTTTGTTAGGCAAGGCTCAAATGACACACCCACCTTCATAAGTATCACAAGGGATAAGAAACTAAGAGTAATGCTACTCAACGCCAGAAGTCTAAACCTCAAGATGCATGCACTCGAAACTCTCCTTAGCATGGAGAACATCAATATCTGTGCAGTAACAGATACCTGGTTCAGGGCTACTGAGAGCACCCCAGCACTACCAGGTTATACCTCATACCATGCTTTTCAGTCCCAAAACTTGGACCGAACCACAAAAGGAGGGGGAGCATTGATATTCATCAAAGATACCCACACCTCCAGGTTGGTGGCAAAGCACCAAGCATCAGAGACTATCCATGTGCAACTAACAATGGGTAAAACTGCCTTCCAGGTTATAGCCTGCTACAGACCACCCTCCCAAGCCCAAGAACCACACTCAGCCTTCCTGAGAACAGTGGAAAATATGAAGGTCTCTCCAAACACCATTATATTGGGTGACTTCAACTACCCAAACATAGACTGGGAGCATGACTCTAGCTCCAACACCCTAGCCCAAAGATTCCTAGAATATATGAACTCAAATGCTATGGAGCAACTTGTTACCACTCCCACAAGAAGGGAAAACATACTGGACCTGATCATCACCAACATGGGGACTCTATGCTCCAGAGCAGAAGTGTATCCCTCACTGGTAAGATCAGACCATAAACTAATCTCACTGGATATTCACATCCCAACCCCACCCCCTGCCCAGAAAACCACAGTGAACAACTTCTCTAAAGGAAATTCACACTCCTCAAAACTGAGGTGGAAACCTTCAAAGCCCCTGCACCTGTGGAAAATACGGACCAGACCGCAGATTCCTCCATAAATGCATTCTATGGACACCTTCAGGAATGCATGGATCATGCGATCCCGAATAAAACCAAGACCCAATTGTCCAAAGGCAGACGTCCTGTCTGGTGGACCCCAGCCATAAACAAACTATACAATAGAAGGAGGAAGCTACTAAATGATACAGCAAAATCCTGAAAAGGAAAGGCATCACTGATCAGTATTAGCAAAAAACTACGGGCACTCATAAGATTGTCTAAGGCCAGCTTCGAGAGAAAATTGCACAGGACACTAAGCATCATCACAAGGCTTTCTTTAGTTATGTTAGGAACCTGGGTGGCAATTCCCAGATATGCTCAGAGGTAGTCCAAAATGTCAATAGAAACACCAAACCCACAGATATTGCCAACATCCTAGCTGACAGGTTCAGCACAAACTTCTCCCCCCCTCCACACTGAAAGGGCATTATCCCAGCAGAGTGCTGCCCCCCCTGACATCTCAGATGCTCAGGTAAGAGCCGCCCTCTCCAAAGCAATACACACTGCATCAATGGGACCAGGCAGTGTCCTGGGCTGTGTCCTACATGAACTCCAAGAAGAGCTACACCCAAACATAAAACTACTGTTCAATCCCAGCCTTACTACAGGATATGTGGCCAAAGAGTGGTGTACAGCAACAGTGGTCCCTCTACAAAAAGGTGGTGCCTCAACGGATCCTGGACACTATTGCCCCATAAGCCTGACTAGCTTGGTCTGCAAAGCTATGGAAAGGATCATAATGGACCTCATAAATAAAGATATTGGGGACCTACAGACACTGGATCATACCCAGTTTGGCTTTGTTAAGGGCAGATCATGCCTCTCAAACCTGGTTGATTTCTTTGAAACAGTCACCAAGGCCATTGATGAGGGGAAGGTGGTCCAAACAGCCTACCTGGACGTCGCAAAAGCCTTCGATACAATACCCCACTCGGGCATTCTAGAGAAGCTCACCAGCTTAAATATAAAACCCTATGTCACTAGATGGATTGCACACTGGCTCAAGGACAGAACCCACATGGTTAGAATTGCTGGAGCCTTGCCAGACTCCAAACCAGTTACAAGTGGTGTCCCATAAGGCTCAGTCCTGGGACCTCTCTTGTTCGGTATATATTTATCGGAGGTACAGGCCAACACAGAAGGACTGTGGCTGACCGAATTCGCAGATGACTGCAAACCGGCCGCCATAATCGACTCTCCAGCCGACACAAGCATCCTCCAAAAGGGCCTCATAGAAACAGACAACTTGTGCCAGAGCCATGGCCTCAAGCTGAATGCCAAAAAGTGTATAGTCATCCCCTTTGGCAAAAACAAAGTGCCCACAAAGTACCACATAGGTGGTAATCCATTAAGTACAGAAGAAGTAATTAGGGACCTGGGGACCCAAGTTGATAGCAATCTCTCTTTGACAGCCACATGGCCAAAGTGGTTAGAAAAACATTTTATATAGCTCACCTCATCATGAAGGGATTCACATCTAGATCAGGGGAGGACATCGTGCCTCTTTACTCATCCCTCATCAGGCCCATAATTGAGTACAATGCCCCTGTTGGGATGTACCTTACCAGACACCTGCAGCAACTGAAAAGATCCCAAAAGTACCTCACCAAGAGGATCAAAGGGCTCAAACAGATGCCATATGCTGACCGGTTAAAGAAACTCCAGCTCTACTCAGTGGCATACCGCCTGTTCAGAGGCGATCTGTGCCTGATGTATAAAGCCATGTCAAACCCGGAATTAATGGGCATGCTGCACCTCAGAATATCCAAATCCCATCGAGCTACACGCTCAGGAGACTTGAACCTCAGCACTGAAATAAATAGGACATGCTGGAGGGACAGATTCATAACCCAGAGGCTCCCTTCACTCTGGAATAAAATCCCAGTCCAGGTTAGGCAGAGTCCCTCATTGACTCTCTTCAAGAGGAATCTTGATGAGTGGATGGGACATCGTAGGTTTACCCTGGGTATCACTTCTGTGTCACTGTTAGACAGAGGCACAGTATACTAACCTAGAGAAAGGGCATAGTAAAATACATTTACAATGGATGGCGACAGCCAAACACATTCTGGCTAGGTTTATAACTGCCCTAGGGCAGATAGCCTAGTATGAACCTATGAACCTATGTACCTTGTTCCCCATTGGCCCTGTTTGCTGTTAATCACCATGGCAATCACAATACTATGGTAGCATGGATAAAGGTCAGTTGTCAGTCACCTCTATGGTACAGTTGTGGAATATGTGGGTCATGTGGCAATGTCACAGCTGCCACATGTACACAGTCAACCCTCTCTCCTACACATGAACGTACAACACATGTATGAGATGGAACCACATGGCCAAACTGGGGAATAAGCACTCTGAACCCAGTACTGGAATAATCTGTCAGGTGGCATGAAATAGTACAGTGACTACAATACCAGTCTTATGTAGACCTACACTGACAGCAATACAAGCACATGAACACACTGGGCCATTCGTGGAGCCTAAGAATAGCATCCTGCCTGAGTGGCAGACACCTCTGTAGCTGACACACAGGCATACGTTATGCCAGAACACATCACACATAACACATGGCACACAAATCCTGTGTGCCAAACAGTCACAGCCTGTACGGCTAGACAGCACACCTGCTACAGTTGTGTTAGGTACCTTTATTGTCCGGTACAGTGAGGTCATGCTCACCAGGCTGGACAAGGTGAAGGTCACAGTGATATTCCCGTGGGGCACTATGGTCCACCACATAACACAAGCATACAGCTCAGTCAGAGGCATGGACACATACGACTCAATCATTGTCCATGCCACTATGGCTGACCTGTAATGTACCTCCCTGGACTACATGATAGGGAACATGGAAGGGCTCTCTGAGCATGTGGCACAGGCTGGTATGACCCTGACCTTGGTTGGCATCATACCCTCACCAGGAATGCTGACGTATTACTGAATGCTGATGAATTACTGTAGCTACAACACCCTAGCAGAAAGGTTCCTAGCATGTAGTCACTGCATTGCTATGGAACAACTTGTTACCACTCCCACAACAGGTGAAAACATGCAGCACCTGTTCATCAACAACATGTAGACTATATGCCCCAGACCAGATGTGTATCCCTCGCTGCTAGGTTGATACCATCTACATATCACACTGTATATACACATACCACATGCAGCACCCGTACAGAAGACCACAGTCATAATGTTATCCAGTGCAAATGCCATGTATTCACATGTGGCAGGCGTCAGACATGGTAACTATTGAAGGTCACAGGTACATATGTGTATTTGGCACACACATACATCATCTGTGTCCATTGCCATTACTGGTTTAATCGATGTCATGCATTATTGTGAACAACAACCCACACACATGTGCATTCTGTATGACAAAAACACACGTGGCATGTCTGGAATCCAATGCCATAACTAACTGTGCTATGACAGTAGTGAGAGACGCAGTAGCAGAGCATGCTATTTGCATTACTGGGAGATTTGTCCGCTTCCGCTGTACTTGTAGGGTGCTGACATCATCTCTGTGTAGAGATTGGAATATGCAGCACCTGGTGTGTTGTACTGGTTGGCAAAAGGGTCAGTTCTCTCACACATGCAATTGCACACACACTATTTTCACCTTCTCCCACACACACTTGCAGGATTCCAACCCCTACTTAACTATGTTATGACACTCCAGATGGACACATTAGCAGAGCACGCTATTCTCATTACTGGGAGGTGTTTCTTCTCATGCTTTACTTATAGGGTGCTGACATCATCTGTGTTTAGAAAGGGGAATGTGCATCCTGTAGCATGTTCTCCTAGTTGCCAAAAGGGACATTTTTTTTCATACAGACTTGTACACACACTAACCCCCTCCACACATACTGAGCATTTGCAGGATTCAAACCCCTACCTAACTATATTATGACACTTGAGGGAGATGCATTAGCAGAGCGAACTATCCGAATTACGGGGCATCTCTTCTGCACCTGCAGTATTTATAGGGTGCTGATATCATTATTTCTACAGAGGTATGTACATCGAGTACTACCTGTCAGGTGGGGGATAGCATATATATGCATTTGCAGCCACCTACGTCAGGGTCAGATATGCACATCGCACTGGCAGGTTATGTTTTATACCATGCTTCGTGACCACAGGACCTGTAACACACAACACAACCAGTCCTGACCACCCCTTCCACATCCAGGACACACACTTTGCTTCCCTGGGAACAGTGCCAATATATGCAGGTGTTCGCATACACCATTCCAGTTGTTAACGTAAGGTACAGGCATATTGTGTGTGGGAGCTACTCAGGCCTCTACAACATTACCCTACAGCCACTACAATTTGTGAGTCCATGTGCTATGGCAGAACCACTCACCACAGCCACAAGGGGGAATACATATTGCACCTGACCATCTACAACATGGGTACTCACTGTTCCACACCAGAGGTATACCACCATTGTTGATATATGACTATACCCACCTTTCCCTGGCCATCCATATCCCATCCCCACCCCCAGGCAAGGTTGTCACTGCAAACAAACTGTATTTATCAAAAGCAGACTTTACACTTGTGAAGACTGGGGTTGAAGACTTCAAAGGACCCATGCTGGGGGAGTATACAGGTCACTCTGCATAATCCTTGACAATTGCATTCTATGAGCATGTGGAAGGTTTGCATTGATCATGCTATCCCAAATATACCCATGACTGCTCCACAACAGGACACCTGTCAGATGTACACCAGCCATATATGAGCTGTCCAACAGACAGGGTGAGCTAATACATTGCAGAGCAGTAGCCCACAGAGGGAGGACATCTCTGAACAGTACCGGCACAACACTTCAATCCCTCATAATCATCACGACACAGTGTTGACAGTGAAATTGTCCGAGTGTAATGTGAGAGGGGGTGACATCAAAAAGGTTGTTAGTGACAAGGAAGTTAGGTGGCAAATTAGACTCAATGCTTCAGTTTATCCAGGAATAAATGATCATATTTCCATCAAACCTATATTGGACAATTCTGGATAATTATATTAAAAACAATAACAAAAACAATGAACTTGTTGTGGCATTGGTGGTATTATGAATATATGTAGGGAAAGCCTCTATTTGTGGGTATACAACATACTAATGCACCAACCCCCAGTATATATGTAAGAAATGTGTCCATTATAATCATATTAATTGGATTGAATTATTAGTGCATTTTTATTTAAAAATTCATTAGGCATTATGTTTAATGACAAAATGTGGCAATATTCTTCAGGGGAGGGAGAAAAAGGTTTAGGAATTTCAGCATTAGCACCTTAAATTGTGATTATAGAGTGTCAGGTGATTTAATTAAAATGTGTCCGGTGATCAAAGTATGTATTTATAATGGCTTTGAACTAATGGTATCATTGTTCTGATGAATTCTATGTATGATGAAAGCGCTTAACAGAATGTTTTACAATCAATGTTTATAATAAATTTGTATCTGATTTTACATCGTGACGACTGGTGCTGTGCTGGAGTATCTTTGAGTGGTTTTGGGACAGGTGTACGGACTACTCTTTTATTCAGTGAAATTGTCCAGACAATGCAGATAAGGCTCCCCTCAGTCTGTTATTGACGCCCACTTACTGTTAGAGGTCCTCAGCAACCCTCTTCCAGCACACAACAACAACATGGCTGTGACTTAGCAAATTCAAACCCTGGGATCTCCACTGTGTCCCTGCTTGACAGAGGCACAGCACACTAGCCTCACACGGTGCCTCATGTGACCTAGTTTACAGTGGCACAGTAGCCTACTGTACTGGGGAGGCAGACGCCAAGCACACTCTGGCTAAGCTGTCATTCCCTAGGGCAAACAGCCTAGTGTTGACCTCTACACCCATATGTTTAATTGTCAGATGCACATTATTTGTTGCTGATAGACTGTTTGCAGGTCTTTATTGCCATAGCATTCCCTGTTTGTATGAACAACTTGTGTATCTGTGGAAGATGTTTGCATATGGGAGGGATCCACTATATCACGTATGTCTCTGTAGTCATTTAACTGTGTGCACTGGGCAGATTGCTGTAATGTGGTTGGTTCATGGAATAACACATACAAATACCAGATATGTGTGGCCAACTGCTAAACTGAGATTTGGCCCAAGTGTGTGAGCATGCCCAGTTCAGCCTTCCCATGGCATGTTGTCTGACATATGTCTCATTTATCAAAGTGTGCGAGCATGCCCAGTGTGAGCTTTCCATATGTTGAACTCTGCAGCCCACCACATTTGTGGATGAGTGTGAACTTCAACAAATATCTCCCGTTTATGGTTGTGTTGTGTGTCATGTTGTGTAGTTACTGTCCAACTGCTTTGTATGTGAACACAACAGGGATTATACTGTGCCTGCAGGGTTTGCATGGGATACTTTGCATACAGTTGTCAACATCCTTTCATACTGACCTAACACTGTAGTACCTTATAGTGTACTAGTTCAGTACTTTCACTGTGGTGGACAATATCCTGGGCTTTAGTCCTATCACTGCTTTACAGTTCCATAGTGAGCACAAACAGCCTGGTTAGGGGCCAGTTGTGCACATCTGACCATGTTGCATTATGTTCAGATATGAACTACTTAAACCAGGCTTGTCCAACATTGGTAGTGTATTCCACAACTAGTGATGTGCCTTAGGCCATTTCTAATGCTAGTCGGAGAGTGTGTTTGTCCTTCGACACACATTGTAAGTGGAGTTTGCCATGACATATGTCATGGTTAGTATACTGTACCTCCGTCTACCTGTGACATAACAGTGATACCCAAGGTAAACCTACCATCTCCCATCCACTCATCAAGATTTCTCTTGAGGAGAATCGATGAGTGACTTTATGGATAACCTGTACTGGGAGTTTACTCATGAGTGGGGGTGGCTTCTGTGTTATGGATCATGCAGTACAGCTTGTCCTATGTATGTCAGTGCTGGGGTTCAGGTCTCTCATGTGCATAGCTCACTGCCATTCAGATTGTACAAGGTGCAGCATGTTTATTGATTCCAGCTTGGACATGGCTTTATACATCAGGCACAGCTTGCCTCTGGGTGGGCAGTATGGCAGTGTGTGTAGCTGCAGTTCATTTAATCAGGCAACACATGGCATCTGTTCAAGCTCTTTGATACTCCTGGTGAGGTACTGTTGGGGACTTTACAGTTGATGGAGGTGTCTGCTGAGGTACATCCCACAGGGGCTATTGTAGTCAATTGTAATGCTGATGAAGGATGACTGCAGAGCCACAATGACCTCCCTTATCTAGATCTGACAACCTTCATGATTAGGTGGGTATATGGTATGTTTCTGTAAACACTACAGCCACATGTTTGTCCAATGCAGGATATTTATCACCTTGTGTCCCCAGGTCTCTCATTACATGTTAAGTATGTAATGGGTTAACACCTATGTGGTAATTGGTGGGCACTTACTGTATATCCACGGGGGTTGACTATACACTTTTCTGCAATTAGCTTGCTGACATGGCTATGGCACCAGTTGTCTGTTTCTATGTGGCCCTTTTGTGGGATGCTTGTGTCAGCTGGAGGGTCAGATATGGTGGGCAGTTTGTAGTCCTCTGCAAACATGTTCAGACACAGTCCTTCCATGTTGGCCTGTACCTATGGGACATATATACCAAACGAGGGAGGTCCCAGGACCAAGCCTTGTGGGATGCCAGTTATATCTGGTTTGTAGTCTGACATGGCTACAGCATATCTGAACATGTCAGTTCTGTCCTTGGTCTGGTTTGCAACCCCTCTACTGACATAGGGGTTTATATTTAAGCTGGTGAGCATATCTATAATGAACACATAGGGTATTGTATGGAAGCCTTTGCAAGGTCCAGCTATGCTGTGTGGACCACATTGCCCTCATCAATGACCTTAATGACTGTTTCAAATGAGTCAAACATGTTTAGGGGCAGGATCTGCACTTAAGAAAGCCACACTGGGTAGGGTCTGGTGTCAGTAGGTCCCCAATATCTTTATGTCTGCGGTACATGCTGATCCTTTCCATAGCTGTGCAGACCAAGCTTCTCAGGATTCTGGGGTGGTAGTTTGCAGTATCCATTCAGGCAACACCTTTGTTGAGAATGATCACTGTTGTTGTACACTGCTCTTTGGGTACATATCCTATGGTAAGGCTGACATTGAGCAGTAGTGTGATTTAGCATTCCATTCTTCTTGAAGTCCATGTTGGACTCAGCCCAGGACACCATCTCATACCATTGCTGCTGTGTATTTTGCTTTGTAGATGCTGGCTGTTACCTCAGCATCTGCAATGTCAGGGGACCAGCAATCTGCTGGGATAGATATTTTGCATTCGGGGGGGGGGGGGGGTTTGCACTGCACCTGTCAGGATGTATGTTGGCAATATATGTGTGTGTTTGGTATGTTGTTTGTAATATTTGTGTGATTCAGAGCATATCTGTGAATTCCCAACATGGTTCCTACCATCAGTTGAGGAAGCCTTGGGATTATCCTTAGTGTCCTGTACAATTTGTATTTTCATAGGTTCATAGGTTCATACTAGGCTATCCACCCTAGGGCATTTGTAAGCCTAGCCAGAGTGTGTGTGTCTTTCACCACCCCTTGCTATGTGAATATTATGGCCATTTATGATTTGCTTTGCTGTGCTTCTGTCTGGACATGACACAGTGAAGATCCCCAGTGTAAATCTACGATCATCCATCCACTTGGCAAGATTCCTGTTGAAGAGTGTCAGTGAGGGGCTCTGCCTAACATGGGGTGGGATTCTGTTCCAGGGTGTGGGGAGCCTCTGGGTTATGTATCTGTCCCTCCATCACATCCTATTTCATTATGTGTTGAGGTTGACATCTCTCACTCTCACAGCTCTGATGACTTTGAGTTTTCTAGGGTGGAGCATGTCCATTACTCCTGTGTTGGACATGGCCTTGTACAACAGACATACAATGCCTCTGTGTAGGCAGTATGTGACTGCATTCAGCTGGGGTGTCTACAGCCAGGCAGCATATGACATATATTTGAGACCCTTTATCCATTTGGTGAGGTACCTTTGAGGTCTTTCTAACTGCTGCAGGTGTCAGGTAAGGTACATCCCAAATGAGGCATTGTACTAGATTATAGGTCTGATAAGAAAACTGTATAGGGGCACAATTACCTCTGTTGACGTAGATGTGAATCCTTTCATGATACGGTGTCCAATATAGACAGTCTTCCTAGCCACATTGGCAATGTGAGTATCACATAACAGGTTACTGTCCACTTGTGTCCCTAGGTCCCTGATTACTCCTTCCATACATAATGCTTTACCACCTATGTGGTAATTTGTGAGTACCTTGTTTGGTATTTGGTGGGACATTCATACTGTCCAGTGTCTTCAGGACGGCTGGGTGGGGTTCCTGTGTGTGAGAGTGTGGTCTGTAGCATGCTACAGACTGTACGGCAGTCTTGCCTATGGTTAGTTGCACATGGGTGGACTCCAATGCCTTGTGCATTGTCAGTTACCTGGACGTATGGGTGTCTGTGCTGAATATGGATACTCACCCTCCTTTTATGTTTTGTTCCAGGTTTTGGGACCATAACGTATGATATGTGGTATAACCTGGTAGTGCTGGTGTACTGTCAGGAGGCTTGCAGCAGATTTCTGTCACTGCACAGACATCAATGTTCTCCATACTGGGGAGGGCCTCGGGAGTGTGCATATTGAGGTTTACACATCTGGCATTGGTCAGCATTACCCTTATGTTTCTTTCTACTTATGTTTTCTAGGGTGGTGGGTTAGTCTTTACAGCCTTGCCTACGAAAGGCTCTATAGAGGTGGCAAAAGCCTTATCCAATATCCAGACGCCCAGGGGTAACAGGTGCAAGCCATCCCTGGAACAGCTGCGTGGCTTGTCATGCATGACATCCCAAGCAGACAGACACTGGATCCCCTTGGAATGACACCAGTAATTGTGCCACTTGTTATAACTGATCATTCTGTGTTTGTACTGTGGCATCATTCTTGGTGAGGGTAGGATGCTGCAAATGGTCAGTGTCAGACCTGCCTGGACTACATAATCGGAGAGCTCATCTATGTCTCTTTTCATGTAGTCCGGGGAGGTACAGCTCAGGTCATTCACACCAGCATGGACTATGACTGCATCATATTTCTACTTGCTTTGGGGTGACCTGCATACTTGTGTTATGTGGCGTATTGTAGCAGCCTACAGGCAGCTTACTGTACCCTTTCCCTTGTTCAGTCTAGTGTGCGGGTCAGCAGCGTGTCTCACTATGGAGTCACCTATTACAACTGTATCAGGCATGTTGTTTCTCCTTCTTGACTGTGACTGTTTGGCACACCAGCTTTGTGTACTATGTGTTGCACGTGCTATGTTTGGAGGTTGTTTGATTGGGTGTCTGCTTTGGTGGCCTCTGTTGGTGTGGTGTGTTTGTAATTCGGGCCTCCGGGAATGTTTTTCTGTGTTTATGTCTTTGGTTTGCAGTTGTCATAGGTCTATGTGGGACTGGGTTTGTGGTGTGTGTGGTTACCTTCTCCTCCTGACTAGTTTTGGGAGTACTGAGTTGAGGGTTGTCTGTGTACTTGGGGCAGGTGTAACATTGCCTCAAGATTCACATATTCAACTTGCTGTAGCTGGCCTTAGTGGATTGCATGTGTGGACATATTTTATTGCCATACTACTGATCAGTGATTACTTCTTTTTTTATGCTTGCTCTATCATGTAGTAGCTTCCTCATTCTCTTGCATGGTTTGGTAATGGCTGGAGTCCAGCATGCCAGATGCCTGCGTGTATGGCATTGTGTCTTGTTTTAATTTAGGATTGCATAATCCAAGCATTCCTGGGAGTGTTCATGGAATGCCTGTATAACAAGTTCTGTGGTGTGACCCATATTTTTCACCTGCACAGGGCCTTTAATGGATTCCACAACAGTTTGGAGGAGTGCAACTTTTGCTTTACACATGTTTTTCACTGTGGTTTTCTGGCCAGGGACTGTGGTCAGGATGTGTATATACAGTGTGATTACTCTATGGTCTGGTCTTACCAGTGAGCAATACACTTCTCATCTTGCCATCCAGTACCTATGTTGCTGATTATCACATCCAGTATGCTTACTCCTCTTGTGGGAGTGGTAAGTTGTTCCTGGCATTTTGGTTTATGGATTCTATGAACTTTTGTCCTACAGTGTTGGAGCTAGTATAATGCTCCCAGTCTATGTCTGGGTATTTTCAGTCACCCAATATAATGTGGTTTGGAGGACTTGATATATTCATGTATTGCAACATAGGCCAGGTGCAGTTCCTGGTGTTGTGATGGTAGTCTGTAGCAGGCTATAAACTGGGAGGCAGTTTTAGCCACTGTTACTTGACCATGGCTAGTCCATGCTGCTTCTTGTTGTGGTACCAACATGGGGGTGTGGTTATCCTTGACAATTATTGCTAGTCACCCTCCTTTTGTAGCTTGTTCCATGTTTTGAGGCTGTACAGCACAGTATGAGGTGTAACCTGGTAGTGTTACGGTGTTGTTGTGAGCCTTGACCCAGTTTTCTGTTATAGCACAGATATCAACATTCTTCATACTGGGTGAGTTTAGACTGCATGCATCTTGCTGTTTAGACTTCTGGCATTGGGTAGCATTACATCTAGGTTCTTATCCCTTCTGATACCTATGGAGGTAGGTTTGTGTTTTGAGCCTTACCTATTCAGGGCATGCTGTGGGTAACAACAGCCTTTGCCAGTATCCATACGGCCTGCACTGATAGGTGCATGCCAGTCCTAGCAGGTGGAGCATCATGTCATGCTCAGCATGTCATCCCAGGCTGGCACACATTGGATTCCCTTTGACTAACTGCAATACTTCAGCCAATTATTGCAATTGATCATCTCATTGTCATATTGTGGCATGATGCTTGGTGAGAGTAGGATGTTAGTCACGGTCCTCAGGTGTGCATATAGTACATGGTGTTACATTACTTAACACATGGCATTCATGCCTCAGGTGGTGCTGCAGGGCTGCCTCTGTCGGATGCACATATTACACTCCCTGTACATGTTTGTGAGCAGGTCATGTCATTTTAGGCATCCCTGTTATTATTTGAGTGAGTCAGAGGGGGTATCATTCCCAGGGTTCCTACTGAGCCAGTGTATGTGCTATGCGTTGCCTCTTTGCCAAGCCCAGGGCATACTGGGCATGCCTCCTTCTGCCTACTGGGGCAGGCTCAGGTTGCTCCTCCTCTGAGTCACGCTCTGCCTGTGATGGCCTTGGCAATGGTGGGGGGCTGTTTGGCCCAGCCCTATGCTGGTCCTGCTGCAGCTGTTTTTGCAAGATCATATTATGTAGCATAGCACATACCATGACAATTTGGGTACATGTAGTTGGTGTGTACTGCAAGGCTCCACCAGATGTGTTCAGACACCGGAACTGTGACTTGAGCAGCCCAAACACACGCTCTATTACATTACGTGTTTGTGCGTGTGCCTCATTATGGTGTTCCTGTTCAGGTGTGTGTGCATTTCTGATGGGTGTCATCAGCTACAGCTCCAGTGCATAACCTGCATCCCCCACTAGGTGTCCGTGTGGGATGTCCCCATTGGCAAATGTCTGGTACAGCTGCGTCAAATGCCAGATGTGGAAATCATGGTAGCTCCCAGGGCAGCCAGCACACACATTCATTATTATGCCCTGGGCATCACACATGACCTGGCAGTTGATGGAGGGGAAGCCCTTGCGGTTAATGTAGGCCCTACCCTGCTCACCGGCTGGTGCTTTAATGCGTATGTGCGTGCAGTCTATTGCACCCACTACCTCAGGGTATTCCGCTATTTGCTGGAAGAGACGCATATTGCTGTCCAATACCTCACAGGCATTGGGGAAATATACATGATCACCGACATGTGCTGACATGGCATCCAGGAACTGGTGCAGTACCCTGGAGGCTGATGCCTGTGATATCCCCATCATATCACCAGTTGGTCTTTGGAAGGTACCTGTTGCTAGTATTCTTAGGCCAACACATACCTTGGTTTCCACTGGGATGGGTTCCCTTCTGTTGGTTCTGTGTGTGAGGCGTGGCCTGCACAGCTCAACTATTTGCTGCAGGAGCTCTCTGTCCACTCTATAGTGCACTACTATCTCCAGCTCATGTAACCCGTGATAGGTGACCCTGGGCCTGTAGACTCTTCTCCGTCTCCTCACTGTGGGTTGTCTGGCACCATCTGCATTGTCACCACCCTCAGCAAGTCGCCTATGTCTCATTATGACAGCTATGGCAGCCCCTAACATTTCTGCTCTGAGTTCAGCTTTTTCAGTTTTCACTTGTAATAGCTTACTCCTGTCTTGCAGTGTCTCTTGAGAGAAACATCCTGCACTGCTATTTGCAGAGTTTTAAGTGCTGGGCTGTGCTACTATTCTGCCTGTGTAATTGCCTGCTTCTAATAGTTTTCACCTGCTAGCTCCAGCAGTATTCCTTGCTAGCTTCCTACTAATTCAGTTGCTTCCTTTTTCCTGTCTGTTTCCTCAGGGGGGAGCAGCGTACATACCAGCAGAAACACGCTCACAGTGGCTTACACGTGCGCACACGTGCTTACACGGTTCATAATCTACTTATTCGGGTTAAAATGCGTGCAGGCCTGCGCAAACAGTGTTACAAGTCTGCCAACAGGCTCCTACATGCTCAGTCTGCCCTACATGCGCGCACACCAGTGCAAACAGTGTTAAACATCTGCCAACATGCTCCCACCTGCTCAGTCTGCCTTACACGCGCGCATACTGTCTTACTCATGCTTCATGGCGTGCACACGTGCGCATGCACGCACAGCAAGAAACTTTGGTGTAGGTAACAGTGTACACCTTCCATTTCTTGACTTTCCCATGCTTATGTTGTGGCACTCCTCTTTCCATGATATGTGTCTGACATCTGTCATGTAACACTGAACTCCAATGAACTGCATTTCTTTCTGCCATTCCCCCCTGTGATGTCACCTATCTCCTACTCTGTTCCTCCCCCTTATGTAACTCTTACACTACTCAGAATGTGCTCCTTTGCTATGTGACAGTGGAATTCAGTATCCTAACACTCATTTGCATCAGATTGCCTACTAATGCTTAGTTACATGTCTTAGACTCAGCTTCCCCCCTTAGCAACCACTAAACGGTGGCCATGTTGTTTTTGGTCTGCTAGTCCCTGCATTGTAAATCCATGTATTGCATAAAACCCACATTTGTGGGTTTATAACCTTCATTTTTATGTTTTATGCAGCGCACCCCATTTGCGCGGGGCTGCACTGGGTTTAAACATCGGTGATCGCCGAAAAAAAAAAAATATTTATTTCTCATATTTGCATCGGGGTACCTTGCCAATGGCCACATATTTGGCCATTGGCATGCTGCCTGACACATATGCACTCTTTATTTGGAGCTGACATGGCTCCATTGTGTTTTTTGCAGAAACGTACTCAGTTGTCAACTGGGTACATTTCTGCAGCTAAAACGGCTCTTACACGGGCTGCTTTGGGCTTTCTGGATCACTAATCTACCTCATTTGCATGCTATTCAGCTGCAAGTGAGGTGATTAGCATATCCACGCCCACTCCATGTAAGAGACGTTTTAGCTAGTCTCTTACACGGACTTCAGGGCTGTTCCTGGATCGCGAAGGCTGCATGGAGTCTAACACTACTCTTAGACTCCGTGCAAGCCTTCGTGAATCTATGTGAAAGACTACTAATAGCTATAATTTCTGTTGCATTATTTGGAAGTGTTTCCATTTTTCCATTTCTTATTGTTATTCTGACCTTAATTTAGATATGCAAACAGTTAATTGTATATTCTGTGCAGTGATACACATGGGAGAGTTTGTAATTCTTTTTGTTGGGAGCGGTGTGATAATCTTTTTATTACTGATTATTTTGCAGATGCCATATTGTAATATTGTCTGTTCTTAGCCATTACTCTGAAATGCAAGCAAGTGACAGCATCTCAACTGTGTGAACATCAACTTTTAGTAGTCAAAACTTTTTTTTTTTTTTATACAGTCATCACTTGTGGCATAGAGGAACATAGCCCTGACTACAGCTTAGGTGACCCACATTCAATTAGTGCCTCAGGCATCTGAGAAGGTGGCAAGGAAGGCTAAGTATGCCCATCTTGGAAGAGAGGGCATGTGCTCAGGCATACTTAACAGCTGATCTCTGGTGAAGGCTGGAGACCAGGACCGGCCTTTGGTCAACTGGTGCCCTAGGCAAAAGGACTCCATAGTGCCCCCACACCACCCGGTGTCCCCGTTCTGGTATATCTACACCATCCAGATTAATGGAAAAGCACCCATTGCTAGAGCAGCACCGTAGGTGGCCCCCTAGTCAGCCTGTGCCTAATGACTGCTATGCTGGAGACACTCTCAGAGTGTTGTCCTTAGAAGGCAGGAACAGTGGCAGAGTCATCACAGAGGAAGGCTGCATAAGGGTATAAGAAAGTTACAGCATACAAAAAATATTTTCTCAGCAGCAGTGTGTCACTGCTTTTGGGTTTCTTGATCTTCTCATTGGCCACAAATAGGTTTAAAAAAATCCAGGGGTTTCTTGCTGGGTTTGGTAGTCCCAGTGAATGAGGAGAGACTTGTGGAAGTAACAGATGGCCAACTGTAGGGTTGGGATGCAAAATATATATATTTTTTAAATTACATGCTGAAAACTGTGTTTTTGCAGCAGTATTCACAATGACTGACAATATAACAAATAAATATTTTTAGTTCTGATATTAGGTCAACACAATAAATAATATGATTTTAATGTAAAATAAGTTTCTCTGGCAGATGATATCATAACTATGTTTTTCTTTGAGTGGAATGGCATGCAGCACTAGAAGCTAATGATAACAGAGGGTGTTAGACAACTTATCATAAAGCAAACATTGCTCAGGGTAACATTAAAAATATGTTTTTTTGTATAGAAAAAAATGACCATATGCTACTTGCAAAGTGATGTACCCTTTGCAACCCCCACACTTAATATAGTCTTCTATAGGTAAGAGCATCACAAAAAAACAAGATAACTTTTCCCTTACAGTGTTCTCCATTGACATATATGCAGGTTTAACTGCCTCTAGTATTCTTAGGCCAACACATACCTTGGTTTCCACTGGGATGGGTTCCCCTCTGTTGGTTCTGTGTGTGAGGCGTGGCCTGCACAGCTCAACTATTTGCTGCAGGAGCTCTCTGTCTACTCTATAGTGCACTACTATCTCCAGCTCATATAACCCGTGGTAGGTGACCCTGGGCCTGTAGACTCTTCTCCGTCTCCTCACTGTGGGTTGTCTGGCACCATCTGCATTGTCACCACCCTCAGCAAGTCGCCTATGTCTCATTATGACAGCTATGGCAGCCCCTAACATTTCTGCTCTGAGTTCAGCTTTTTCAGTTTTCACTTGTAATAGCTTACTCCTGTCTTGCAGTGTCTTGAGAGAAACATCCTGCACTGCTGTTTGCAGAGTTTTAAGTGCTGGGCTGTGCTACTATTCTGCCTGTGTAATTGCCTGCTTCTAATTGTTTTCACCTGCTAGCTCCAGCAGTATTCCTTGCTAGCTTCCTACTAATTCAGTTGCTTCCTTTTTCCTGTCTGTTTCCTCAGGGGGGAGCAGCGTGCATACCAGCAGAAACACGCTCACAGTGGCTTACACGTGTGCACACGTGCTTACATGGTTCAGAATCTACTTTTTCGGGTTAAAACGCGTGCACACCTGTGCAAACAGTGTTACAAGTCTGCCAACAGGCTCCTACATGCTCAGTCTGCCTTACACGCGCGCACACCAGCTCAAACAGTATTAAACATCTGCCAACACGCTCCCACCTGCTCAGTCTGCCTTACACGCGCGCATACTGTCTTACTCGCGCTTCATGCGTGCATGCGATGCAGCAAGAAACTTTGGTGTAGGCAACAGTGTACACCTTCCATTTCTTGACTTTCCCATGCTTATGTTGTGGCACTCCTCTTTCCATGATATGTGTCTGACATCTGTCATGTAACACTGAACTCCAATGAACTGCATTTCTTTCTACCATTCACCCTGTGATGTCACCTATCTCCTACTCTGTTCCTCCCCCTTATGTAACTCTTACACTACTCAGAATGTGCTCATTTGCTATGTGACAGTGGAATTCAGTATCCTAACACTCATTTGCATCAGATTGCCTACTAATGCTTAGTTACATGTCTTAGACTCAGCTTCCCCCTTAGCAACCACTAAACGGTGGCCATGTTGTTTTTGGTCTGCTGGTCCCTGCATTGTAAATCCATGTATTGCATAAAACCCACATTTGTGGGTTTATAACCTTCATTTTTATGCTTTATACAGCGCACCCCATTTGCGCGGGGCTGCACTGGGTTTAAACATTGGCGATCGCCAAAAAAAAATATTTATTTCTCATATTTGCATCGGGGTACCTTGCCAATGGCCACATATTTGGCCATTGGCATGCTGCCTGACACATATGCACCCTTTATTTGGAGCTGACATGGCTCCATTGTGTTTTTTGCAGAAACTTACTCAGTTGTCAACTGAGTACATTTCTGCAGCTAAAACGGCTCTTACACGGGCTGCTTTGGGCTTTCTGGATCGCTAATCTACCTCATTTGCATGCTATTCAGCTGCAAGTGAGGTGATTAGCATATCCACGCCCACTCCGTGTAAGAGACGTTTTAGCTGGTCTCTTACACGGACTTCAGGGCTGTTCCTGGATCGCGAAGGCTGCATGGAGTCTTACACTACTCTTAGACTCCGTGCAAGCCTTCGTGAATCTATGTGAAAGACTACTAATAGCTATAATTTCTGTTGCATTATTTGGAAGTGTTTCCATTTTTCCATTTCTTATTGTTATTCTGACCTTAATTTAGATATGCAAACAGTTAATTGTATATTCTGTGCAGTGATACACATGGGAGAGTTTGTAATTCTTTTTGTTGGTAGCGGTGATAATCTTTTTATTACTGATTATTTTGCAGATGCCATATTGTAATACTGTCTTTTCTTAGCCATTACTCTGAAATGCAAGCAAGTGACAGCATCTCAACTGTGTGAACATCAAATTTTAATAGTCAAAACTTTTTTTTTTTTTTTTTTTATACAGTCATCACTTGTGGCATAGAGGAACATAGCCCTGACTACAGCTTAGGTAACCCACATTCAATTAGTGCCTCAGGCATCTGAGAAGGTGGCAAGGGAGGCTAAGTGTGCCCATCTTGGAAGAGAGGGCATGTCCTCTGGCATACTTAACAGCTGATCTCTGGTGAAGGCAGGAGACCAGGACTGGCCTTTGGTCAACTGGTGCCCTAGGCAAAAGGACTCCATAGTGCCCCCACACCACCTGGTGTCCCCATTCTGGTATATCTACACCATCCAGATTAATGGAAAAGCACCCATTGCTAGAGCAGCGCCGTAGGTGGCCCCTAGTCGGCCTGTGCCTAATGACTGCTATGCTGGAGACACACTCAGAGTGTTGTCCTTAGAAGGCAGGAACAGTGGCAGAGTCATCACAGAGGAAGGCTGCATAAGGGTATAAGAAAGTTACAGCATACAAAAAATATTTTCTCAGCAGCAGTGTGTCACTGCTTTTGGGTTTCTTGAGCTTCTCATTGGCCACAAATAGGTTTAAAAAAATCCAGGGGTTTCTTGTTGGGTTTGGTAGTCCCAGTGAATGAGGAGAGACTTGTGGGAGTAACAGATGGCCAACTGTAGGGTTGGGATGCAAAATATATATATATTTTTAATTAAATGCTGAAAACTGTGTTTTTGCAGCAGTATTCACAATGACTGACAATATAACAAATAAATATTTTTAGTTCTGATATTAGGTCAACACAATAAATAATATGATTTTAATGTAAAATAAGTTTCTCTGGCAGATGATATCATAACTATGTTTTTCTTTGAGTGGAATGGCATGCAGCACTAGAAGCTAATGATAACAGAGGGTGTTAGACAACTTATCATAAAGCAAACATTGCTCAGGGTAACATTAAAAATATGTTTGTTTGTATAGAAAAAAATGACCATATGCTACTTGCAAAGTGATGTACCCTTTGCAACCCCCACACTTAATATAGTCTTCTAAAGGTAAGAGCATCACAAAAAACAAGATAACTTTTCCCTTACAGTGTTCTCCATTGACATATATGCAGGTTTAACTGCCTCTAGTATGAATCGCTGACTACCAGAAAACCAGTTATCCAAAATACTGAAAAATAATGCATGAAAAATATAACTTTGCTTCTCTCAATGGACAAGCCCCTCTTGGACTTACACACATATATATATATATATATATATATATATATATATATATATATATATATAGATATAGATATAGATATAGATATAGATATAGATATGGGTCTACTTTAGATTACCAAAAGTCCAAAATGCTAAAGATGACTTGGCCAAGAAAAGAATCACAAAATTTAAAATGCTGAACAGCTTAAGTATTTTCAGGGCAAGTAAACACTTGCCCAACATAGGAAATTATGCCATTTTCCCCACTGTAGTGCAATCCTGGAGTTGGTATATATAGTTAGGGGGGAGTGGAGGGTGTAGCCCCCACCTAGGTGGGTTTCAGATAGTCCATTGGGTTTTGCTGTAGTGTTGGGCAAGTGTTTATTTTCTCTGAAAATACTTATGCGATTCGGAATTTTATGTTTCATGATTCTCACCTCGGCCAAGTGATGTTTTGGACTTTCAGTAATCTGAAGTAGATCTGTATATACAAAACTCTACAGTTGTACCAAGTCAAAGATGAGAGAAATCTGCAATAAGAAGTGAATCATTGCTGATGCACACTTTAAAATTGCACCAGCAGTGATAACTTATGCAAAACAGCTATAGACATACTAGCTCTCAATCTTTTTCCTGCAAGCAAATGAAGTTCAAGAATTTCACCTCAGCCAACTGCAGGGAAGTTGCTTTAACCAGCTGAACATTATTGAATTGTTTGTCATTAAACAAGTTGATAACTTATACCATGTAGGCCTGCAGGTGGTTTATGACAGTATATTAACATTTCTAGGAAAATATATCATGGCAGTCTAGCTAGACTCTTCGATTAGTTCATTATTTGCTGTACTAAGTACACTGTCACACACATTCTTTTTCATTATGAGGGTGCTTGTGAATCTTTACATCAGCAAATGTCAGTTCTATGGAAAATTGGATATTATTGGTAATTCTGTTGTAACACAGGGGCAGTAAGGACATTCTCCAGTCTGAAGGAAATGCATGTAATCAGCCTGTAAAAAAAAAAAACTATATATATATATTTTATATGTGTGTGTGTGTGTATATATATATATATATATATATATATATATATATATATATATATATATATATATATATATATATATATATGGTTCCACTTCATATCATCGAATTACCATTTCATCGAATTGCAAATCATTGAGACCAAATCGTTGAAAACTCATTTCATCAAAAACTCATTTCATCGAATCTCAACTCACTGAAAAGTATGAAGCAACTACAAATAACATCCCACAATGTTTTTACTATGTTTATGCAGAGGGGAAAGCCCCCCTGCACACCCCCCGTAAATAAATATACCAACTCTAAGGTCGCACTACAGTGGGGGGAAAAGGTAATTTCCTAACCCCACTGTAGTGTGACCTTGGAGTTGGTATATTTAATTATGGGGGGTGTGCAGGGGGGCTTGCCCCCCTGCACATACATAGTACAAAGTGTCTGGCATGTTATTTGTAGTTGCTTCATAGTTTTCAATGATTTGAGATTCGATGAAATGAGTTTTCGATGAAATGAGTTTTCGATGATTTGGTCTCGATGATTTGCAATTCAATGAAATGGTAAATCGATGATATGAAGTGGAACCATATATATATATATATATATATATATATATATATATATATATATATATATATATATATGTATACTTCCACTCAGTTTGGTTGATTGTTGACAACCTTCCTGCCTGCCCAATTTGGTCAACAAGAAAGCTGATGACAGTGGTACAACACTGCTATAATACCAGGAAAGGTATTTTAGATGATATGAAGTGGAACCATATATATATATATATATATATATATATATATATATATATATATATATATATATATATACTTCCACTCAGTTTGGTTGATTGTTGACAACCTTCCTGCCTGCCCAATTTGGTCAACAAGAAAGCTGATGACAGTGGTACAACACTGCTATAATTCCGGGAAAGGGAAATTTGCCCTTTCCCCGGTAATGTATGATCTCAGAGTTGGTATATTTAGTTAGCAGGGGATATGGAGGTGCAAGGGGGTTGCCCCACTGCAAAAACATTGTTTTATAAGTGCATGCTTTGAGAGTGTATCTCGGATCATGTGCTGTGTCTTCTTTACATTTTTTTTATTACTTTTGGTCAACATTTGCTACATCAGTGTTGTTTATATTTGAAGTAAACAAACACAGCAGAGATTACCAAGAACGATACAGATTTCCACTCCACAACCACTGTAGGTATCCAAACACTTTACTGATTTCTCCAAAAATACAAGTTGAGCGCTTTCTTCCCACAATTGGGTCTTCCTCAGAACATTTAAAACACCAAACAACTTGCTCTTAAATACCCATAGGCAACCACCCCACCTATTCCAATTAAACAATTAACATCCTCACAGAATACTTAAAGCAATCCTACTCAAAAAACACATTTACTCAAAAAAACACACACAAAACCACATTTTCTCCACTGGGGAAATAACATTGATGGCAACTACCATAAATTCATATCCTAATACTTCAATAAAAACTTTATATTTATATAAAATGATAATATTTGTTAAAAAGTATTGCTTATACAAATTTTTATATGCACATAATAAATTTAAACATTAAAACCTAAAAATTAATAAAATACTTATATGCAAAAACATTCCTCCTTTATACTTCCTGTAACTATGCCTAAATATTAAACAATGTACTTAAAGTGGCTTTGAACAACAAGAAAATGAATAATATATAAATGTGTATAAAAAGTATTATACTTGGTTTTAATTTAACCTAAAATGTTTTTTAACTTCAAAATACACATGATATTAACATTCTCATTAATTCCTGGGGATTGGGTGGCGTTTAGTCTCAATTGCCACCTTAATTCACATAAATCCAAGTGCACATCCAATATTGCCCCTTGAGTGTCCTTGACAATTTGCTGGAGTACTAAAAATGTTAAGGTGTGCCCATTAAATTCCTGTATATATCTGCTTAAAGCATTAGCAATTTTCTGATTTCTTATGTCTAATAGATGTTCCCTCATCCTATCCTTAAATTTCCTGCAAGTCTTACCGACATAGAATGCAAAACACATTTGGCACTAGCCAAGTAGACCACATTCATGCTATTGCAATTAAAATGACCAGTAATGTGTAATGCCCTGTTATTCAAAACAAATGTGTCCTTAGTTTCCAGTATATTTTTACAACAAGTGCCCATTCCACATTTATAATTTCCATTAATCCTAAACAGGGCCAAACCAGTTTCCTTATTCCTTTTGTTGTTATTACCGTTTGCTTCCAACATATTCTTAAATGATCTGTCTTTCCTAAAGACTGCTCCAGGTTTTATACCAATTTTTCCAGTAAGACGGTCACCACATGCCAAAATTCCCCAATTTCGTCTAATAATTTCCGCTATTTCCTCCCCGTCCAGATTATATGTTGTAATGATGTTGTCATATAAAAGTAGCATGGAGGGTGTAGGTTGGGTGTATTTGCCCCTGCAAAAGAAAAAAAAAACAGGTTTTGTTTTTCATTTTATAAACTGATATATTCTCTCTCTCTCTCTCTCTCTCTCTCTCTCTCTCGCTCTCTCTTTAATTTCTGCAAGCCTTTTGAGTTTCTAACACCATGCTGGGAATGGACCCCATTCCTAAGTCAAAGTATGATTGAAATTCATGAAATTAGTATTGTTTCAGTTTTTGATGTTAGCTAGAAGTGCTCTTCGCACCACCCGTAATGTGTCCAGTAAGGACTCCTTCTGCAATTAGTACAGTTACATGTATCGGTAACATATCTAACACCATGCTGGGAATGGACCCTATTCCTAAATCTTTTTTGTGAAGACCATTGTTCCTACTACTACTAATGGAACTGTTTGGGTATCATTCTTCCACATTGCCGTCATTTCTGCCTGCAAATCCTGTTATTTTATGACTTTGTGTCTCTCTGTATGTAAGACACTGTAGTCAATAGGTGTAGCAATTTCAATGATAAATGCTCCATTTTTCTTCTTTCCATGAACTACTATATCTGGTTTTCTCATGTCTAGTTTTTGAACTGTTGGTAATGGATGATCCCATATGATATAAACTTCATCACTTTCTATGATGTTTTGTGACTCATGTTTCCAGTGTTTTTCAGTTACTTCAGTATTATAGTGTTTACATAATCCCCAATGCAGCAGTCCATCCATCCAGCCATCCAACCATCCTCAACCCCTTTTCACATTTTGCACATGGGATTGGGGTGTCACTGCCACAGTGACAATCATCTTGAGCCAAGGATTGCACCATCGGGTGGCTAGCCCTGCAGTGGTAGTTCATTCGCACTACCCACGCATGCACAAACTCTCACATATGACCAAATTAGAGTGTCCAATCCACCTACTGCATGTCTTTGTTATGTGGGAGGAAAGCAGAGCACCCGGAGGAAGCCCTCTTGACCACATGGAAGACATGCAAACTCCACACAGAGGACACTCCAGCCAAGAATCAAACCACAGAACCTCTTGCTGTGAGGTGGCAATGCTAACCCCGTGCAACAGTCTTGCCACATTATTATGCCTTTTGGTTTACAGTCCTTCTGCCATTAGTATATCACAACCAGCACCAAGATGTGTGATTGTTTCCAATTCTGTTTTACAAAACCTAGATTTGTTTGTTTCTCCCATGTGTTCAATGGACTTTGTAAACCAACATGTATGTAGTCCACTATCTTGGGCCACCAATATTAACTTTCGTCTTTTGGTTTACATTCATCTCTCCTTAACGATTCCTGCATTCGATCCTGATCAACATGAGGTTGTTCCAGGGAAGTCATCTTAGACTTATTCACTTCATGTTTCAAAACTTTCACTACATTTGGGTCTTGTGAGTTCAGCAGATATGCATGCAATCCCACAATTGCAGATCTATACATGTAATCAATTTTGAGAAGGCCCATACCTCCTTTAGAATGAGGAATATATAATTTTGGTATGCAATGATTTTTATAAATCATTTGATGAGCATGAAGCATCCTTCTTGTTTACCTATCTAACCCTATCCAGCACCTTTTTTTGGCCAGTCAATCACTCCAAAACTATAAATTAGTACAGGAAGAGCAAATTGGTTGAACTTTGCTCCTAGATGTCAATTTTCTTTTCAGTATTACTTTAGTCTTCTAAAATATTCCTTACTAAGTTTTATTCACATTTGTTCATGTTTTATTGTTGATCCTTTATCAGTTCCCAAATGTTTAAACACTCCCTCTTGCGCAAGTTCTTTTACATCACATTCTTGTCCCAAACTGATGCTTTCTTGGTGCTGCAGTTTCCCTGCTTTAAAGGTGTCTTTTCCACATTTATCAAGACCAAATGACATTCTTATATCATCTGAAAAAGTTTTGACCACTTTCAGTTGTTCTTTCAGTTCCTCTTCTGATGTACTATACAGTTTTAAGTCATCTCCAAAAAGAATATGTGACATTTTTACACACTGATTTTTTTCTAGGATCTAAATTGTAGCCATGATTTAATCTGCTAAGGTTGCAGCTTAATAGGTTTAGGGCAAGATAAAAGAGCAGCAGTGACAGAGAGTCACACTGGATTATTTCCCCTTTGAATTTTTATCCTTGGAATAATAAATTGTCTGTTATCATAGGTTAACTGCAAAGTGGTTTGCCACTGTTTCATGGTCACTGTAATGGAATCAATCAGTGTACGGTGAATCTTATACATTTTAAGTACTCTTTTAGCCATAAATGTGGGATATTGTCAAATGCTTTTTTTGTAGTCTACCCATGCCATACTTAGATTTTACCCCTTTTTACACTTCTTCATTATGACTTTATTTAGCAGCAAAATGGGGTCTATATTATCTAATCGAAGAGGAATTACAGCAAATGCCTCTTCATTGACCCCTAAAGAGCAAACCACCAATTACACGAACGGCCAAATCAGAGATTTTTTCCTAGGGAAACAAATTGCTTATTCCGGCCAGAAATTTAACATCACTACGATCACCCCCCCAACTAAATATACCAACTCCGAGAACACACTACAGTGGGGAAAGGGGCAAATTCACACTGATGGGCAAGCATTTTTTTTCCCTAGGAAAAAAAATCGCTGATTTGGCCGTTCGCGCAACTGCCGCTTTGCTCTTTAAGGGTCGATGAAGAGGCATTTGCTGTAATGCCTCTTTAATTAGATAATATAGACCCCAGCAACTTATCCTTTGTTCATTGTAACTTTCTTTTATTGCCCTTTTGTTCTATTGCCATGACTGAGTTTTCTTCTAAATGACTAAAAACTTGGTCAGCATCAATTCCAGTGAATAGTTTACATGTCGTCAGAAGGCAAGTTATTGGTCTATAGTTTTTAGGATAGCTTGCAGGTTCACTGTTTAGTAGAAGCATTATTTTTCTTCTTGTTAACCAGGCTGGTATCTATTTGGGTGCACGTATAAATAGCTCTCACTCATGGCTACATCTTCATGTAAAGATGTTAATACTTTTAAGCAGAAGTTAGATACTGCATCTGGGCCTGGGGTTTTCCAGTTAGGAGCTTTTCTTAACTTTGTTTCAACCTCTCTAGCCATTATTTCATCCCATTTCTTTTCCTGTACATTTCAACTTTTTATTCTTTCTTTTACATCTTCTATCCATTTAGCATCTTTGTTATATTCCACAAGATCTTTATGGATATTTCTCCAAAATGTATCTATTTCTTATTTTTTGGTGGTGTTTCAATACATTTTGCCTTGTTTCCCAGTTCCCTGTAAAACTTTTTTGGGTCATCAATAAATTGCTTATTTTTAACTTTTCCTTTACATTTATCTGCATATCTTCTAAAGTTTTCTGCCTGTGCTGATATTTTTAGTTTAATATTTGTGATAGTGCACAATAGATCCTTATCTGTTCTGATACTGTGTATTGCTTTTTCACATCTTTCTTTCTGAGTATTTTTGTTGATCTGTTCCATCTTTTATACTCTTCTAACAGTAACACTTCATGTCTTAATTGCTTTACAGTTTTCTATGTTTGATACTTCCATGATAACATTCGCTTTCTCCCCTTCCCTTACTACCCCGTGTTTTTGTAGTAAAACTTTATCTGTTATTTAATTAGCTGCACAGTGACATATCCTATTTACTTATGTTATATCACATGAATCTCTGGGGACAGTCCTAATTACTGTGCTCATTTGTTTTATCAAACGTCTAACGTTTGGGGTTTTATTGACTTTCTGTAGTCTATTTTTTTCATTGATCTTAATATGTCTGTCCATTTCTATTAAATCAAGCAACTCTTCTCTTAGATAATTTTCTTCTAAACTAAGGGCACATTCATTATTTATTTATTTTACATTTGTTTACTGGGTGTGTCCGACTGGGCCACAGAGCTCATTTTCAGTGGAGGTCTGGGGAAAAAGTTCTACATACAGAAAATATCAAAAAATACAATATGGAAATATATAAAAAAGTACAATAGAGACTACAATGAGCATACAAAAAATACAAACAATGCAAAATTCATACTGGAAATTATATGCTAGACTATGAATAGTAAAATACATTATATAAAGAGGATGTGTTACAAGACAGAGAGATAGTGAGTATAGGGGGGCATGTAATGTCATATAGTGTAAAAAAGAAAGAAAGAAAGAAAGATATAAAAACTAACAGAACTTTAGGCAGTGACTTGTGAATCAGCAGTTATCTTAATAGAATAGTAGCAGTAAATGGAAAACGAGACAAAAAGGGTGTTTAGATGTTGAGATCTAGTTAGGAGAGAAAGCCAGGATGGATTTAAAAAGTATTAAACTGAAAGGAGATCAGAGCAGAGCTAGGAGGGTAGGGAGACTTTATCTGTTCTCCATTGTTACAATCTCTTTATTCTACATTTCCTGAAGACATTCTATAGAAAGTTCCAGAGCATCCTCTTGTGCCACATTCTCTTCAGTTTCAACTGAATGCTTGTTTCCTATAAAAGGCTCCAAAGTACATTCATATGGCAAGCGATCCACTGGTTTCTCCTTAATTTAGGGATGCTTTGCTCTGTCCTGCTGTGAGCTTATCTAATTTATATTTTCTACACTAAATCCTTCATCTTGCAGTTAATCCATAACCTCAGTTTCTATTTCTTTAACTTCTCCATTACTAATCCTCTTTTCTATTTTTCCTGTTTGTTTTCTTGTTTTTTGTATTCTAAAATTTTCCATGTCCAGATCCCTTTACTTGTATTTCTCTTCAAATACCTTTGGTGCTGCCCTTTTTGTATTGATTAATTTTGCTTTCTCCTTTGCATAAATATTGCACCATATTAAGTCTCTTTTTCTGTCCCACAGCCATATTTCCTCTTCAGATTGCTCCTCCTGCTTCTCCTTAATTTAGGGACTCTTGTTTTTCATCATGCTGTGATGTATCTTGTGTTAGACTTTCTGCACTAAATCCTTCACTTAGTAATTATTCCATAACTTCATTGTCTATTTGTTAATCTTCTGCTTTACTAATCTTCTGTTCTATGCTCCATATTTGTGATCTTATTTTTTTTTCTTTTAATTGTGATTTTTGTTCCATATCTGAATGCCTTTACCTGTATTTCTCTTTGGATATCTTTGGGGCTGCTTTTTTGTGTTGATTAATTTAGCGTTCTCTTTTGCAAACATATTGTACCATATTTGATGTCTCTTTCTTTCCCATGTCCATATTTCTTTTTTATACCTTTCAAAAGTCTCTTGATTTTGTTCTTTATATCTTTGTACTTCCTCAATCACATCTTTTTCCAAACATCACAAAGTTTCTTGGTCTATATAATGTTTTTCATAAATCTGTTGTATTAATGAACACACATTTTTTATTTGATGCTTCTGACAGTTTTTCTTGTTGAAGTACTTTTCTGTCCTCTAATTTCTCTCTTAATATTTTTTGCATATCTGCTGTCTGTGAATTCTAGGCTTCTTGCATAATAGTAACAATACATAATGTGTTTCTTATCCTCAATAGTCCACTCTATTTTATTTATGGCTCTTTTTGGCCCATCAGTTTTTGTGATTTGTGTGAACTGCTTCTTCCTTCTGCAACCTTGGTGGGGGGGGGGGGGCATCCTCCCCCCTGAGCCTGGCCTAGCCCCATTGTAGGAATGCTTCCATGTCTTCAGAATTCTACACTCTCATTTTTTCCAGTTCTGGCACCAGTGTGCCGACCAGAATCGGGCACTTTTTTATCCTAGGTATTGGGCACCCAAATATCTTTTTTATTTTTTAAACCACTTCTGTCCATGATATATGTTATATAAAATGCAGTCTATATATCAGTGTCATCTTGGTGAGATTTTGTGAAAAACAGAAGGTATTCACCAAGACTTCTGGATGAATTCAGTTCCAGCAATACTATTCTCCTTTGCTTGCTGACTAATCATATCTCCATTTGAACCCCTTCTCTCTGTCTGTAGAGATAGGCAGACAGATAGACAGACAGATAAGTAGATAGATAGATAGATAGATAGATAGATAGACAGACAGAGAGATAGATAGATAGATAGATAGATAGATAGATAGATAGATAGATAGATAGATAGATAGATAGATAGATAGATGCACTGTATTCCCCTCTCTGATGAATATGTATATGTATATGCAGCATTTTTTTTATTTCAGGATTCAAGAATTAACACACATTTCTTTGCCAAAGTTGGGGGTGACATTTTCCTCTTGCCTGTACAGGGTTTATGTATTAATTTATTTTTCTGCTCCTTCCCCTAACTTCCGCTACTGATGCTTAATCCTTTCTCTACCTGAGCCTCACAGAGTTGGGAAAGGAGAAATTATAGTGAGTCAGGAGAGGATCTGTGTTATTAAGGTAGGAGAACTGTAACTCTGTAGAGAAATGAAACAGCCCTATGGATGCCATGCATGCAGTGATGCCTCAAGCACCCTATGCTATGCTATGCTCTAATGCATGTGACCATGAGGCACTCCAACCCAACTCACATCTGTTGAAGCTAAGTATCATGTGTATTGTCATGCAGTTATCCAGTAGTCTGAAACAGATGGCGCCTGGCTATGCCAAAAACACACCTGCCTGCAAGTGTATACTTGTGCATATGAGTCAGATAACATCTAGAACAGAGATGATGGGAGTCATGATTACTTAGTAAGTCTGAAGTGCTTAATGAGAGCAACACTTTGATCAATGTCTGCTGAGCTACTAAAAGTAAATTCTGCTTCTTAAGGAGAGTATTCTTATGAATTTAGTGGAAACTCTGCAACCACTGGATGCCACAGAATCACAATAAAATGATGTTAACATTTATCCAATAAGTCAAGAAGGCCAATAATCAATAGAAGGCTCCCTAAGTTTACTCTCAGTCCCTATTCAGGAGGTGTTAAAGGACACAACAGAAATTAATAGTGCCATCAAAAGGCAAGATAAAAATTTGAATGTTTAAAAAAATCACTTATGTACAAGCAATGTGAGCTGATGGAGCAATGGACTGTTGTATCCACTCCAGTTATGGTCCTGGAAGACTGATTTAAATCTTGGGTGATCTTCACAACAGAAGTCTTAATAATATGTAGCACATTAAAAACCGCTTGTATTTCATGACTATCTTGTATTAGAACTCTCTGCTGTCATAGAACATGACACCCAAGATAGAAAACACTACTTTAGATATTTACCTCATAGTTAAAATCTTAGACATCAGTACTTATGAGGAAGTTCCAAGAAGAACAGACAGCTGAGTCCATCTTTAATAATCAAGTGGTTCCCAATATGTTTTGCCCCAGACTACAGCCAGGACTTTTTTTGTTGGCCTGGCTTTGCAAAAAAAATAACTTAGGTCTGCTTCAATGTAAAACTTAAATTTCTGAAGCTGTCTTGGGTAGAAGGGAAGGAATGTAATAAACATTTGAATTCCTAGTTGAAGCAGAAGGTTATTTGATAAACTAATAGTGCAGTAATGAAGCAGAAGAGGGACACTGAAATGTGTGGATAATTTAACACAGAAATTCCTAGAGCATAACTTTTTCACTCAGCTGTCATTATACCATTCATTGAATATAATGCCCCCATTGGTATGTATCTGTCCAGACTCAAGCAACAATTGAAATCCCCACAGAGATACTTTACTGGAAGGATACAAAGCCTAAACAACATGTCCTACATGGGGTGACTTAAAGCTGAGTAGTATACTCGGTATCCTACAGACTGCTAAAAGATTACCTGTGCCTAGCACACAAGACATCCTCCAACACATCAATAATGGATTTTCTGGATATCAGCAAGTCAAATGGCATCAGAAATGGTCCGTCTATGGATTTAAATCTCTTCTGAAAAATCAAGAGAAAAGTTTGGAGGGAGATGATACCAGAGATGATACTGCTGCTGAGGAATAGACACCCTATACACATAAAACAAAGTTTCTCCCAGTCCATTTCAAGTATAACTTAGATAAATGGATGGGAAAGAGAAAATTTACCCCAGGACTGCCCCTTGTATTATGAATGGACAGAGGCAATTCATAAATATTTTATCCCATGCAAGTGTCCTCTCAAATTATCTATGGTATAATCCCAGTTATTCTTATTAGGGGTAATATATAATTATCAATCATGGAATGGGGAAGGCCAATCTCTAACCAAATGAGATGGGTTATTTCAAGCACAAAAAGGGAATTTGGCTAGGCTTAAAATAGCCCACAAGGGCAGCTAGCCTAGTACTTACCTATCAGCCTATGAACAATGAGCTAGATCAGCTCCCTACACATATATTAAATTGTCAGGAGAAAAATTCTTGTGCAGATCACCTATTTTCTAACATAAAACCTTACAAACACCAAAGAACAGCAGGTCCAGGCAGCAGCTTTTCTTCACAGGGGTCTCCTTAAACAACTGTGTTACTCCACTAATAGAAAATGAGGAAGAACCTGATGAAGGATCAATGGAGTATATCCCACTAGCTAGAATTCTAAATGTCCCTTGTAATATTGCCTTACTACAGTCAGTGTACAACAAAATATTATATTTCATCCACTGATCCTACAGTACAGAACACAACTGTCTTAGCGTCCAAAAACAGCCACCCCCTTGCTAAGTTCTTTCATTTTTAATTTGTTCATCAATGAATATTCCCTATCTTTTGCTAAAAATCTGGACATATAAACTTCAATGTATACTCAATAAACTAAAAGGACTCTAAATATGCAGCCAACATTTAGTCTAGCTACTACAAAGACAGTTTTCTCAACGATCACACCTGTTAGTTGAAACACCATTCATCCACCCTTTACAAAATGCAGGAGTTACTTCCAGTTCAGGATTTAATTAAAGGAGCCTGTAATGGAGATGTGTTCCTATTGTATGTTTGAGACCTAATAGCTCCAGCCCTGAAAGAGGTATTAAATGTGATTGAGAGAAATAAATACTAAGACAAAAACTGCTGTATCTTGAAAATTTCCTCTGTATCTGAGTCACAGCAAACTCTGAGTTAAGGAGCAGGAATGTGGAAGGTGCAGCACCCACACTGGGGGATATGCAGGGGTCTTACGTCCTGGAAGTATAATAATAATAAAGCATGCATATGGCTGGCACTACTTTTCCCTTTAAAGAAACCTGCTTGGGTTTTTAAAGTCTAACTGGAAAGGAGACTCTCTAGACATTGTATTACAGTCTTGGCATAAATTCTAATATCTGCATTTAACATTGAAATAGAATTCCTTACAACATACTCCAGTTACAAAATGTAAACATGTTTGATATTTCAGATTATATAGTGATCCCATATATAGCAGCATTTCTTGTAAATTTCTACCACTTTGACTAATTCTTTTTTTTTTTCTAAAACTAAAATTTCAGTCCTGTAACATTATGGCACTGACCTAAAAGATACTTAGCTAATGTATTTGACACTGATTCTTTTCTCACACCTCTAATATGTTGTAATATTTTTATTTCAGTTGAATATTTGGTCGTGTCCTTTATAGGACTGAATGCTTAGACTCTTAATAATATAAATTACTGCTTCTGTGATGCTGGCTGAATTCTAAGAAATATCAAACTCCTTCCCTTTAATAATACAGATGATTCCCTTTATCATGTGATTGTACGCTACACAACTGTAGCAGAGCAAATTACCTTTAATAACCTGTACAAATATTTTTACTCTAAATGGATTGGACATCAAATATCATAAACTTCCATCCTTTCTAAATATAACTTTTGGTTGTGGTGGACACCCCAGCCCCATATCAGGGTCACTAGTAACACTATTCTAGTATGTTTTTACTACTTATGCCATCATATTGGTCATATAAGCAAATGCACAATGTGGCATTATTTTTCTACATTTGCATCTGTCTTATTTCTTTTAGATTAGAGAGCACTTGTTAGGACTATCCCTAACAGATAAATTTCAATTTGGCTTCCTATATTTGTGTTTCAGTATAACCTCTGCCTATCAGTTTAATACAAAGGTTTTACATTCTTAATTGAAATTATTTTTTAAGATACATAGCATGTCCTCTCGATTATAAATAAGTGAATAAACTAATTTACACTGATGGTCACTGGTGGCATAGAAAAATTGTGTAGCAGCAGGAATGGAAGTAAGGTTTTTAAGCTATATGGAAGCATTTTCTGTAGTGATAGCTTAAAAGCAGATTGATTTATACCAGGGTCTTGTCCAGAAATCCATTATATTATGGACTTAGTTTTTTATTTGGTATGAATTACTTTTTGTTTAATAATGAATATATTTTGCAACTGGAAGCTATGGCCAGAGGGTTAGTTTTATTCCTTTGTGTGCAACTATATCCATGATAATTTGACAGGGGAAAATGTGTATTTGTTTAATAGCCAACATCTAGAAATTAGAAATATTTTAGATACATAGATAATCTGCTATTTTTATGAAAGAAGAAAAAAGCTAGCAAATTCTCTTCTCCCACTCTGATTGACCAACACAGGTTGGTCAAACATCACGGCACAGAGAATCAATGATTAGCCAACATAGTAAAGCCACAAAGAGAAATTACCATATTTCTATATTGAACACTGTGTTATCACTGTGCAGTTAGGCCTGACCTCATTAATGGTCTCCCTACCAGCCCATACCCACACACACACACACACACACACACACACACACACACACACACACACACACACACACACACACACACACACACACACACACACACACATACAGATGCACACACAAACAGACATACACACCTAATCCTCCGTAAACAAACCCCCACAGACTCACTCACATTCATGAAAACACTTACGCATATACCTGCAAGCACAACCCAACATGAACACAAGTTCACACAATCATCCACACGTACAGAGTCAGCATCCTCTACACAGCTTCTGTAGAGTAACCATTGGGGATGTTAGACAGACAGACAGACACAAACACAGACTCTCAACATCTTCTAACTGACTTCTTTAGTGTTACTATACAAGAGGACACACATACTCCCCCCCACACACACATACACACACATACACATATCAGTGGTTCCAGTGTACATACCAGTATCAGGATTACTCCCACAGTAGTGACTGGATGAATAGTATTGAAAGAAAATGTTCATGTTTACCTCCGAGAGTAAAAATTAAGATGACAAAGCTACCATTTGAATGGTTCTGCTGAGTTAATCAGCAGCCACTGACATTACTGGGAGAGAGTACATAGCTAATTAGCATTAGGCACCCTTCTGAAGCACATAGCTTCCCAATGAGAGGGTTCTCCATACTATGGCCCCTATGAGGGGCAAACTATAACAGTCCAAGGGTCTAAGAATTGGAAAGCCTTACTGCAATGTGAAAATATTCTGTGTTAAAATCCACATTTCAGGAAGAATTTTGAATTCAAGGGTATATTTATTCCTACTAGTTTGGGCTGAATTAAAAAAAAAAAAACAGTTTGCTAGTCATAAAAAGGGAATTATATTTTCTGATGTGAACTTTTTCATGGGGAATTTTGCAATTTATTCAAAATTATGTTTGATTCTCAGCTGGAGTGCCTTCTGTGTGGAGTCTGCATGTCCTCCCCACGGTCGAGTGGCGTTTGAAAGACATAAGTGAATGGGCGTGCCTTCGTTGAAGGTTGGGCATCGGGCTGGCACCTTGGCACCATAAAAATCTACTACCAATCATTAGCGGACCGGAGTTCTGCTGTGGCGACCCCTAACCGGGAAAAGCCGAAAGAAGAACAACATTCAAAATTATGTGAAACTGCTTAAAGAATGCTACAGCTTCAGAGATTTTTTTCTGTACCACCAGTGAGTTTTGATATTTGTCTAATATGCATTGATATTTTTAAACAAACATTTTAAGGAATTATAACTGGGCACTCAGGTACACACTACATATCAAATATGATTTCAGCTTAAAGACTTACTTGTGGCTCATGTTGAAAGAAGACAGTTAAGATGCTTAGGAAAGTATGACCTGCGTCTGGAGTATTTCTCCCTGGGCCTCCACTGAAACTAGCATCTGTCCTAGTTGGACTTTCCCGGTTAACAAATAAATAAAATAAATATAATTTTTCAAGAATTACAGATCAAACAGTTTATGCAGTAAAGGGTGCACAGAGATATGTTAGTACTCCAGCTAATCACAACCAAGTGCCATAATTGCTAACAACAGTTAAAATGAGCATTCACATAATAGTTTGTCTAGCTGCAATATTTGTTTTCTATAATGAAATGTGTTTATTAAATTCTTAGCCTTTGTTATTAAATGGTGCTTCAGAACAACAGTGATAAAAAATGAACCTTATCTGCTTCTGTGTGATTTTTTTCCAAAGATCTGATATTAATCACCAGCAAATTATGCAGGTCTGTTACTACTTACTGTATGATTCAAACATCAGATAGTTCAGTTTTCTATGATTAGCCTGATTTTTAACTCAGTAAGTTTATCAATTAAGTTACAGAATTATTGTAACTGTATTGACATTGGCCCCAGGATTTACTAATCTTCCGTGTAAGACTAAATTAGTCTTACACGAAAGTGCCAGTCTAAGAGTATGACGACAGTGCACCATGCATATTAATGAGAGCACGCTGCCTCAACTCTAAAGCTTACATGGAGCATTGACGAGTGTAGGGGGCGTGTCAGACTGTCGAGCAGTTCAAAAATCCATGCCCCTGTAATGAAGAACCGCCGCAATGTCAAGTTACATGAGCGAGTCCGCTCACATGTGCACAATGTAACACTACACTCCCCCATATGTTAAAAAACTGACAAAATTGAAAGATTTTTAATTTTTTTTTTATTTCATCCGATATAGCTGCCCGTATTTGCATGTGTTTGCACGGGTTTGCCCATTGCTTAGCTACAGTTAGCAGCTTAGACACCAGAAGAGGATAATAAGAAAAATATATGCAAATTAAGAAAAATAGCAATAGCGTAGTGGTAAGAGCCTTCGCACAAAGCAGAGGCCTTCCCGGTTCAAGTCCCACTACTGCACGTTCCATTTTCTGTTGGAAATCTGTATACAAAAATATTTTCTGACATTTTTTATGTATAAGTTTTGTAAAAAGCATTGAAAAGTTAAATGTAGTAGTGAATGAATTTTATATATATATATATATATATATATATATATATATATATATATATATGAAAGTGAAATGGTTATGCATTCTGAGGCATGAGTACCCTATTTTAAGCAATATAAAGTACTGCTAAGCACATTTTACCAGTATTGAGCATATTTAAATCCAATTGCTCATAGCTGCACACCGCGTTAACCAGCGCAATGTCTTTGCGCGGAGCTGCGCATCACGCTAACAAGCACAATCACAACATATTTGCGCGTAGCTGCACACCGTGCTAACTAGCACAATGTCAGGCAACATCGAGCAATGTCAAGCAATGTCGAGCAACATCGAGCAACGTTGAGCAACGTTAGGCAAAGTCGGGCAAAGTTGAGCAAAGTTGGTTAAACATGGCCACACCTCCTTTACTGTACCTTAACCAGTCAGGTCTGCCCAGTAGGAAAATAAAAAGCAGTGATAGGGCTCAAACTGAGGATACTGAGCACTATAGTCACAGTAATTAACCACTAAGCCATGACACCATTTCATACACATACACTTTCAACAGACACATATCTATCAACAGAATTTTAAACATTGCCAAAATCAGCTAAGCAGGTGTGCCTACAGCTGAGTTTTTTCAAAACTGGCCAATCACAAATAAGTTTGGGGAAATGAGGCATATTTAAGCTCCACAGGTGGGAATACTTGCTATAATTGGTTGTAGCTTCCTTCTGCAGTCAGCATGGCCGGTGTTGGAGAAGGCACTTGATTTAGAGTGCAATGCTGGGGCACTGAGGATTCCAAAGTAATGGTTTGGCTCCTTGTCCACAATCATGAGGAAAGACTCCTGTGGGGCCAGTACCAGGATACCCAATATAAAATAGAGGCCTGGAACAGTCTTGCTCATGATCTCACCAGTGCCACTGGTGTTGCTCGGATGGGTGAGCAGGTCAGGAACCATTATTCTGACCTGAAGCGACATAGGGAGGATCAACTGGACCAGTGGATCTGGGAATCCTGTGTGATGCCTAATGCCCCAGTACTGACTAAGTATCCATTGTATTAAGTAGTTAAGAATTGCTATGCTTGTCTATCCTATGGATAGGAATGTCTTAATATCACTGCATTTACTTCACAGCTGCAGGTGTCCAGGCTATGAATCAGCAAGCCCATGAAGATAGGCTGCAAAAGCTGGATCATCAGGCAGGTTAGTAATTATTCTGTATGTACTGTTATATAAAATAAATGAGAGAGCCTTCAGAAAGTGTTTTAACCCAATAAATAAAGGTGTAATAATCCTTTAATAAATGTATAATTCCTGGAGTGTGTCTGTATCATTTTCTTTGATATGTTGTTGTACTGTTGCATTCTACAAATAGTAGTGTTGTATTAAGCAGTGCAACCCATACTTGGGTAGGCCCATATAACGTGCATGAAGGGAGTGCCAGTAGCTTTTATGCATATTTACAGCCCTCAACTGTTGGTTCATCCCCAGCATGTACAGGTTAATCTGGCACATGAGTAGCTTGGTATTGTGTTCCCCAGAAATGTCAGTGTGCTGCCAGAAATGTAGGGAGCTGTTAATTTATAACTGATACTTTCACCTGAACATATCTAGATAATTATATGAAAGTAGAGCTGTCAGTGTACCATGTTAACAGTAGTGTGTGTGAGCAACTCTCAAAATATGTAGCAGTAACATCTGCATCTTGGACAGTTTGTATGTAAGATACAGCTCATGTATATAATGATCTAGCAAAACCCAATTGCACAATATAAGAACATTGGGTAGTGTAATAATACATGTAAGGGACATATAGCCACAGTTAATATGAATGTAGTTTAAACTAGAAGGATATATAAGTTGTTAATTGAGCTATCCTTTTCCACCCTACTGTATGTGCATAAAAATGCAATTCCACACTTCAATCGGCATGTCTAATCTCAAAACATTTGTCCTATTGGTTTATAAATATTTGAATTTATTTCGGTGCATGTGCCCTGTTAAAATACCACAATATTGGTGGCTTGTTGCCATCAATTCAACCTGCATGCTGTTGTAATGTCCACTATTATTCTATATATGCATGTGTTATGCTTGCTTTTCAACTATTGAAAATCTGGTGTGTTGTGTTAATGGGAATACTTCTGCATGCTGTTATAACTAATTGGGAATGCTGTTGACTGTTATTAACCGATATCTTTATTAAATTCTCCAAAACATAGTTCATATGGGAAGGCCTGTCCCAGCGGACCCACCTGTCCCACCTCAGCTGGCCATGGCACCTGGCACCAGCAGATCCGGTGCCCAGCCTAGGACCTCCTCCTCCATTGGCCTTGTGCCACCTTCGGGTGGAAAAACTGCAGGGGATGGGGCTCGGCCCCCCCATGCAAGCGTGGGTGGAGGAGGGCCACCTATCACCCTTCGAACGGTCCGAGCTATGGTGCTTAGAGAGATTGAGCCCCAAGGCCTGTGGAAAATACGGCCCAGACCGCAGAATCCTTTATAAATGCATTCTATGAACACCTTCAGGAATGCATGGATCATGCAATCCCAAATAAAACCAAGACCCAATCCTCCAAAGTTAGGCATCCTGCCTGGTGGACCCCAGCCATAAACAAACTATACAATAGAAGGAGGAGGAAGCTACTACATGATAGAGCAAAATCCCAAAAAGGGAAGGCATCTCTGATCAGCATTAGCAAAAAACTACGGGCACTCATAAAATCGTCTAAGGCCAGCTTCGAGAGAAAAATTGCACAGGACACTAAGGATAATCACAAGGCTTTCTTTAGTTATGTTAGGAACCTGGGTGGGAATTCCCAGATATGCTCAGAATTAGTCCAAAATGACAAAAAATACACCGAAACCACAGACATTGCCAACATCCTAGCTGACAGGTTCAGCGCAAACTTCTCCCCCCCTTTCCCACCAAAAGGGCAAATATCTATCCCAGCAGAGTGCTGCCCCCCTGATATCTCAGATGCTCAGGTAAGAGCCGCCCTCTCCAAAGTAAAAAACACAGCATCAATGGGACCAGACAGTGTCCCGAGCTGCATCCTACATGAACTCCAAGAAGAACTAAACCCAAACATAAAACTACTGTTCAAAATCAGCCTTACTACAGGATATGTACCCAAAGAGTGGTGTACAGCAACAGTGGTCCCTCTCCACAAAGCTGGTGCTGCAACGGATCCTGGAAACTATCGCCCCATAAGCTTGACTAGCTTGTTCTGCAAAGCTATGGAAAGGATCATCATGGACCTCATAAATAAAGAAATTGGGGACCTACAGACACTGGATCCTACCCAGTTCGGCTTTGTTAAGGGCAGATCCTGCCTCTTAAACCTGGTCGATTTCTTTGAAACAGTCACTAAGGCCATTGACGAGGGGAAGGTGGTCCACACAGCCTACCTGGACCTTGCAAAAGCCTTCGATACAATACCCCACTCAGGCATTATAGATAAGCTCACCAGCTTAAATATAAGCCCCTATGTCACTAGATGGGTTGCAAAGTGGCTCCGGGACAGAACCCACATGGTTAGAATTGCTGGAGCCATGTCAGACTCCAAACCAGTTACAAGTGGCATCCCACAAGGCTCAGTCCTGGGACCTCTCTTGTTCAGTATATATTTCTCGGAGGTACAGGCTAACATGGAAGGACTGTGGCTGACCAAGGTCGCAGATGACTGCAAACTGGGCACCATAATAGACTCTCCAGCCGACACAAGCATCCTACAAAAGGGTCTCATAGAAACAGACAATTGGTGCCAGAGCCATGGCCTCAAGCTAAACGCCAAAAAGTGTATAGTCATCCCCTTTGGCAAAAACAAAGTGCCCACAAATTACCAAATAGGTGGTAATCCATTAAGTACGGAAGAAGTAATTAGGGACCTGGGGACCCAAGTTGATAGCAATCTCTCATTTGACAACCACATGGCCAAAGTGGTTAGAAAAACATTTTATATAGCCCTCCTAATCATGAAGGGATTCACATCTAGATCAGAGGAGGTCATTGTGCCGCTTTACTCATCCCTCATCAGGCCCATAATTGAGTACAATGCCCCTTTTGGGATGTACCTTACCAGACACCTGCAGCAACTGGAAGGACCCCAAAAGTACCTCACCAAGAGGATCAAAGGGCTCAAACAGATGCCCGGTTAAAGAAACTCCAGCTCTACTCAGTGGCATACCACCTGCTCAGAGGCGATCTGTGCCTGATGTATAAAGCCTTGCCCAACCTGGAATTAATGGACATGCTGCACCTCAGAAAATCCAAATCCCATTGACCTAAGCTCTCGAGAGACTTGAACCTCAGCACTGAAATAAATAGGACATGCTGGAGGGACAGATTCATAACCCAGAGGCTCCCTTCACTCTGGAATAAAATCCCAGTCCAGGTTAGACAGAGTCCCTCATTGACTTACCCCGGGTATCACTTTTGTGTCACTGTTAGACAGAGGCACAGTATACTAACCTTGAAAAAGGGCATAGCAAAATTCATTTAAAATGGGTGGTGAAAGCCAAACACACTCTGGCTAGGCTTATAAATGCCCTTGGGCAGATAGCCTAGTATGAACCTATGAACCTATGAATGTTCTGTTGCAGAACCTCTACACCAGCTTGAGGCTCGAGTGGCGCAACTCCTGGGTCAGCCTGCCCCCCTTACACAGCCACCAGCACAGCCACCCTCTGGGCTGTGAAGGTGCAGTGGTGACTGCCCATGAGTGGGGACCTCAGTCCCACTGTTTTCATCTGGGGGCTCACGGGCTTGCGATTTCCAAACATCCCTCCCCATCAAAGGTATTCACTCACCACATGTGTCATATACTGCCCCTGTATGCATCTTGTTTGTCTTGTCTGTTTACCTCTCCAACCTACCTCCCCAAATATACCTACTTCCCCTATCCCACATTCCACTCTCACCTGAAAAAAAAAAAAGGGCAATCTGCTCCCCAAAAAAAATTATACCCCCATACATAGCTGCCCATTTTGCGCACATGTCCACTGGACACATGAAATGTTATTTAGTTGGCATTACAACATACTTTGTTGTCCTCACCCCTCTCTCAGGAGTTAAAGGTTTCATATCTACCTCCAAATTTATTGTATATGCACAGCTGTTGCTGTTGAAGAAATGGGCAGCTATGGACCTTCCCTACACCCGTCCTGCACATCCCGAGCTATTTTCCATACTGTTTTTCCCTCTTTGTGCCCCTTTTTCACCACTTTCCTATCTCCCCATTTTTCTTTTCTTTCAAAGAAATGAGCATGGGGGTTAGCGGGAGTAAGCACTATTAAGCAATAGTTAGCGGTTACAACTGCTTAAAAGTGCCTTAGTCACCCTGTATGTGAGGGCCCTTGTTCTGCTCAGGAGCAAAATATAACACTTCGGTCAGTCTCGAACACCAGACCTTGCACACACAACACAACATGATGTACCACTAAGCCACAGCAGATAAACATCAAGTTGGTGCTTAAATAAATATATCATGCATCAGAATGAGTGAATGTAAAGGAAAAATAAGAATACCATACCACACAACTTGTTCTGTGGATGTTGACCAACAGTTGTTGTGGGATTATATCACATGACTGTGATAAGAGAAGCAGCCATTCTAGCAGGAAATAATGTTACACCATCACTTTACAACCCCACACAGTATCACAGCAGGACAAGCACTGGCATATCTGTTTAGAGCAGAGGCCATACCTCCCGACTGTCCCAAATTTTCAGGGATGTCCCTGATTTTGAAACAAATTTTAGCTCTGTCCCTCTGAATTCCTCCAGAAACTACTGACTTTAGCCAGAAAGGTGGTGAATTACACTTAATGAATAATGACAATAATTAAGAGTTAGACACTTCTTTACTTCAGAAAAGGTGTATTAATTCATATGCTCAGATTCTCTCAATGTCTCAACTTAATGGCACTAATATTTTAAAGGTGTCCCTGACTTTTTCTTTACTTTTCCCTGAGTCTGTTCAAATATGTACCTGAGTGGTTGAGAGGTCTGGCAGAGGCAGAAACACAGAGGCATATCAGCCTTTCTGCTGTTACACACTGTGCAAATAGCTTTGGAAGGAGTTTCGGAAGCATACCCTTATGTAGGAATACAACACTGAAATACAAATGGATGTAGCCATGTACTGGTAGCAACCAACTGTAAGAATGCCATTGTTCTATTGCTGAAAAGACCAGTGTGGTGCACAGTCAAAAAATAACAGGTTATTCTCTGGCTATCATGTGGATAGGTCCACAGTTGGGAGTTACGCAGACAGACTACTTGCCTTGATAAACTAAAATGTACACAGCAACCCTGTAAGTCCACCAAGATAAAATCCACACAATAGTACTTATGCTCTCTGTACTTCTGCAACCCTACTCAAATGTAGAATATACCCGTGTGTGCAGGGTCTACCAAGGATGTAGGAAAGCATACTCACAGTACTGAAATGTGTCCAGTTTTTCTGAGCAGCTTGTGCTAATGTCAACACTAAAAAAGCACAAACTGTTTAGAACTGAGTAAATGAATATTCACAGTATAGCAGTTCACAAACAATTCTTGTGCCATAGGAATACATCTCAATAACTAGCTTTGTATGGCAGTTAATTGTAACAATTGAAAAGAAAGTACATCTTTCCATGTATCTTGGGGTAGCATTTTGAGGGGTGAGTACATTTCTGCACTGACAAGTGGGTACTGGAAGCAGCAACATTAGGTCTGAGTACAAAATGTAAATCTTTGGCTATGCCCCTGGCTTCTGATATAAGAACTATACCAACCTTCTGTCTTAAACAATGATGTCCACAGCAAACAAGGATGATCTCCATCTTGGAAAGCTGAAAGGGCCACGCCTACATGAGTTAGCGATTTATAGTACTGGGTTGCTATGACAGTGATTACTGCAATTACTACACAGCAGGCTACATGCAATTAGCAAATGGTGGCCACTAATTGGTGCAGAGGCCATCACATGCTCATGTGCAAATTCATACAAAAGCAGGCTGCAATCTCTGCCAACAAACTCAATCACTCTATTGGAGAGAGAGAGAGAGAGAGAGAGAGAGAGAGAGAGAGAGAGAGAGAGAGCGAGAGCAAGAGAGAGAGAGAAATAAATATTACCAAATCATACAAAGGAAAGGTATGTGACACATATGTATTTACTGGCATGTAGTAGATGTTATTGAAGAATAGTCTACATTATGTGAACCATTCATATGTGGCAGCAGTACTTCTTTATGCACAGATGTTCTGCTTGACTACTGCTATGGACAATACTGTGTGCACCCGTGGGCAGTGGAACATACCTGTGAAATGTGTAGCTCAGCATTAAATGTCAAAGATCTGATCCATGTTATCTGTGTTCTGTACAGTAGTGTGGCCAATGGCTGTTGGGGGGATTAGCACTGACATTATATAAACATGGGTGTGACAGAACAACACATGCATAATAGTCATATTAAAGTGTAGCTTAGCACTGGCAACTGTTGTAGCAGTCTAGTATGTTTATCTAGCATCTGTAGCCATATATGCCCCCCCCTAATGTTAGTGTGTGTTCATATGTGACACCTGTTTGTGTTGCAGCAAGGCCCAACAGTTCAGCTGTGAGGCCCAGAGACTTACAACAGTGTGGACCTTGTGTGTGTATGCCACACACATACTGAGAAATATATATGTGTCATATATATTCACATCTGTATATGTGCATAGAGCAGGGGACATCTTGTTTGTGAAGGGTGGAGATATATATGTTGGTGAAGGTTAGTATGTGCAGATTTGTATGTAGGTTTTAGTGTGTGACAAACAAGACAGCATACAGTGCTGGTATATGACATGTGGTGGTTAAACACTGTGGGTGGTTTGTTCAGTTTGCAATGTTGAAGCCAGTAAGGCCTGCTAAAGCTACCTGGGCTTTGAACATCTTCAATGCATTTATCCCAAGACTGTGCGATTTTATTACATTAGTGTACACCTTACATCCTTTGTATAATTGATATTCTCACTATGAAAGGTGAAATGTACATGTACCTACATATATATGTATATGTAGACCAATGGATGTATATATATATGTATATATATATATATATATATATATATATATATATATATATATATATATATATATATATATATATATATATATATATATATATATATATACATATATATATATATATATATATATATATAGTTATATATACTCATGCACACCTACATCTACTTGTTGCAATAGATTCTCTGTACTGTTGACTGACTGTGATGGTCAATATGTTTGTGAATACGTCAAAGATATGTATCTGTGGGATAGCTTAGTGGGAAACTGTTTATGTCATGGTATTATGGGTCCTTGCTTTGATCCTAGCAAAAGCAGAGTATTCTGTTGCTAGGCAGAACAAGTGCTATTGCATACAATGTAATTAAGTCCCTTGGTTTTAACTAGGATGTGTCACTGGAGGCTAAAGCACTACATCTATGATTATTGATTGGTACTGATGTTGAATCCAAATCCTGTGTGTGCTGTAGTACTACTTGAAGCTCTAGGCCTGTACAGCAAAGTATGGTGTATGTCCACATTGCTTGCATCCACTGTTTTGTGTGGTCCCTGTATTCATCACAGATTACATTTCTCAAGATTAAGGTTGTGTAAGTACTGACACACAGTACTGTATAGTACACACTGATAGCTTATCTGGGTTGTCATACCTTTGTGTCCTGTAATTATGTCTGATGTGTGTGTGTGTGGGTATGTCTGTAACATGTCCTTTGACATATGTGTGGTAAAACATATAACTGCATATCTAGCAACATTCATAGTGTACCACAGCAGTATGCGACCTACATTCCCAATTGTGCACATATTTTGGCCACAGGTTTGCCATTAACAAGTTGTGTAGTATAATAGTAATACATTTACTGGACCTTACACTGATTGTGATGGATGATATATTTCTTTACACATCAGCTTGATGTATATCTGCTGTGGCTAGGTGGTGCATCATGTTGCATACAGTGTGCCAGGTACTCTTGTATAGTCTTATATAGTGATTTTATTTTGTTGCTGTGAAGAACATGATTCATTAGATAGAGAGTGAGCAAAGCAATTTCAAGCAGTTGTGGGGTGAGCAGTGATAAGTGGCAGTTACAGTGTTTCACTCTCGGTTAGCTAATAGGTTGCTATATATGGCAGTTCAGTGATATCTGTACTGTATAATGTTAAATGTGTAATATGACTTGCTCAGACATATTTTTGTATTTATGTCTTCCAGGGATCATGGCCCATCACAGGAACCCCAGTTACAGTAGTGCTGAAGATGATATAATTACTAGCAGTATGATTCAGCACTACTGTCTCATGTTCTCACGAACCAGCCGGGACCAGCAGGAGCATACTGCAATGTGGCAAGATGTTGTCTGCAGGGCAAATGAGGTAGGCCTGCATAACTGGACATATGAGCAGGTACACCACCGCTGCAGTGATCTTCTCAGACATGTCCATCAGCGTGTTGCTGATGTGCATAGACAACAGCTTGCAACAGGAGGTGTTGTTAATATCCACCCCCCCCCTCACCAGAGTTGAGGAGGTGCTTTTGAGCCTGGTGGCACCTGCCCAACAACAACAGCAGCAGACATACACCATGATGGAGGTTGGAGCCACCCAGCAAGCACACATGGAGCATGCAGGTAACATGGCATATCTGTAGACTATTGTTATCTGTATTGGTAGATCATGCATATGTGAGATGTGGAGTGTGTCATTCAAAGATGTGGAACCTGTTGTTGTGCAATACTGATCATTTGGAACATAATCTGTAGCCCTGTGAATGTAAACTGTTGCTGTACTGTAAGATTGCAAACACACAGTAGCAATGCCACAGTTGTGGCCACTGACAAACTGTCTCATCTCTATGTAGGTCCCTCTGGGGTGACATCAAGGCAGCGGACAGATGCTGGTGAGTGTGTTCTACATTTATTATTGTAAATAAAAAGTGCATGTCATAGTTAAGGTGTAGGCCATGTACACATGTAACTCACCTACCCATAATGCATGTTGTGCATGTTTGGTGTAAGAGCACGCACATCTCACTAATGTGATTAGCTGCCTCAAACACATGCAATACCCAGACCATCTCAAACAAATGTGGCTAGACTGTAGTGACCATTGGATAGGCACAGTTGATACTCAACATGCACATAACATACACATCTATGGCATACACAGAGCATTTTAATATGCTACACATAAAGGATTCCCAGGCCCTCTGTAAAGACACACTCCAGTATCCAAAATCTCATCCACACATTACACATAATATACCTGAGGGGTAGAGGCCTATCATGGGGCATTTAACCACTCTGCAACACACTACACATTCATGTCAGGGAATGCTCCTTATTGGCCTCCTTACAAACTCACGTAACAACTGGTTGTTAAATGGTGAATGTAGCCAAAGTAGTACAGTTCCGGCACAGCAAGATTTGTAGCCTTGAGTGACCACATGATGCTTCATGATGATGGCCTATGGTACTATACCCCATCCAGTTATTGTAATCACAGTACTGTACTTAGCTTTCATTGCTATACACCTTAATGGTGCATGTATCCACACATATGCACCTCTAAACAATATGCATACCAATCACCATTTGCACAACTGACACATATATGTCTTGTGATGCTATTGAGTGGCTAGGTCATATGACACACATTGGGTATGTGTAGTGTTTAAATATGCAGTTGTGTTTTAGCATGCCATGTCATGGATGAGACTGGCATGTTCACAATATGATCTACACTCACCATAAGTACTGTACATTGGGTATGTGGCCGAATGGTATTCCATCAATTATCCATGCACCACTAATGATGTTGTGTGAATACTCATCATGCATATACTAAAAATGTGTCCACAATTATTTGCTAAAGACACAGAGGCTGTAATCAGCATTGGATACCTATCTGACACACAGATACACATCCAGCAATGGTATGTACACCTGTGAGTTATGGTGCACAGTACATTACAGGGTTATGAATACCTGCACAGCAATGTTGTGTCCATGTATGCATTGTGTTCCAGGGGGAGGCCCATCATCTAATAACAAAACACATGCATCAAAGCCATGTATACTGTTAGTAACAAGGACTATCTACACTTGCACTGTATGCTGTTGAGCAACACATGTCCTGCATGCTGACATGTGTGATATGACTGTTTTGCTTATGATACTGTACCCCACCATCACCTGCTATTGTGTATGTTCTGAGATTGCTGGTGTTGTGTGTGTCTGCTTTAGGGAGGAGTGTATTTTTGTGTGTGTGCATGTGTGCATGTGTGCATGTGCGCATGTGTGCATGTGTGCATGTGTGCATGTGGTCTGAAGTCATGTTGAGGTCTTAAAGTGTGTTTCCTGTTTTCCTCTCACAGGTGCCGAGGTGGGGCTGGTTCAGTACAGCAGGGAACCTGATGTCACTGAGACAGACAGTGATGATGAGAATAGGTGTGTTGAGGCACAGGCAGGTTTGTCAGGGTCTGTTGGGCCACCAATTGACAGTACACAAGTCTCCACCCCATCCATGCACACAGTCATACTGCCTGTACATCCATCATCACCATTGCCCTTAGCTGAGGGACAGTGTACGGTTGGAACTGGCCAGGACAGTGTGGTATCTATGGCACATGTATCAACACATAGCAGCCATAGCCAGACATCTGGAATGGTACCACATAGGCAGATGCCCAGAGGTTCTCATCAGAGCACTGCTGGTCATCATGCCCTGGGCAGACGTGCTGCACCTCTTTCTACCACACGCATGTTCCAGGCTGTCATGGAGGCACAGACACGAATGGAGCAGTACACCAGACTAAGGACACAGAGGGCTCTTAACACCTCTGTAAATGACAGTATCCATGACCTAGCAGGTGCCATACGTAACTACACTGAGGTCATTGATAGACATTGGGGTGAGACATTGGATGTCCTCCACAATGTCATGTCCATGTATTAGGACAGTGTGGGATGGTTGAGACATTGACGTGGATGTATGCCAGCAACATCAGCAGCTGGAGGTCGCCGTGGATGTCCAGCAAGTCACAGCTGCACCCGTAGTGCCAGTACCAGCCCCAGCAATGTTGGGGGGACTGTCCATAGACAGTCCTAGCGGACCACGTGCACGTGGCTCTGGCCAGTCCCAGCAAGGACCTGGAACCAGTGGACATATGTCAACCTCTTCAGATAGTACCCAATCTGGATTAGTACCTGATACTGTCTGTAGCACCCCTGCCAGGCACAGGTTCCATATCCATGGCCAGAGACAGTGATCTGTAAAGCCTGACAGGTGCAGTCTGTAGCTGTCTCACAAATCCCCATATATGGCAGCAACATGGTGGAACTGTGTGCATGCAGACACATATACATAAACCAGAAACCTAGGGCAAATACATACCTGCACACATTACATCAACATTGGCCCATAACAGTACTCATGGCCCTCACACACACACTCACACACACACATGTCGATTGTATGGCTCAGTGTAGGCCTCTGGCAAATCAACAACACACCCTGTGCATATGATGAAACCTGTGCCACCTCCTGTCATCTGTAACATTGATGCAGGAACAGGCTAACATGGTGCTGATGCACAGGGTGACTTTAATAAAGTATAGCAATGTTTGGATGTGTAGCATGTTGTCAGCAGTAAAGTGTAATGATATCCTTGAAGGTGTAGCTGTGCAGGCATGATGCATTAAAGCTGTAATTAGCAATGTTGTATTGTTTTAACCAGTGTTTATTCCAGTTGTATTTTGTTTCCCCATGTGCCACTTGGCTGATGTGTGTAGTTGTGTCAGCATGTGTTATACAGTGGACAGTAAGTGTGGGGTGTGTGCAACACAGGTTTGCAGGTGTCCATTTGTGAACATGGTGGAGGTGCACTGTCTGCATGTACATGCATATTGGACACATGGGCAGGGTGACATGCCCTGTATTGGCCAGTGTTAACACTCCATAGTTTCTATTGGTGGCCAGTATGCATTGTACTACACACATTTAGGAACATTAGTGCACATGTGTGTGTATGACATGGGTTGACACTGTGCTGTGGGTGATGCTGTTGTTGCTATCTGTCATTGGTTTGCATTACTAAGGTTATCACTGTCCCAGCTGCATGATCCTTAAGTAATGCACACTGTTCATCTACAGGGTTGCATGGACCGTGCTATCACAAACACAAGAAATTCTCACTTATACAGTAAAAGTGCATTAGTCTCATGGACCCCTGCCATAAACTAAATATATAATAGAAGGTGTGAAGTTGTACCAAAAAAGAGCTACATACCAAGAAGGGATAAACTCTCTGGTCAGTATCATTGGGAAAATGCAATCCCTCAATAAACATACAAGGCAAGCATCAAAATACAAAATGGCAAGGATTCCAAAGACAGCACTAAAGCTTTCTTTAGTGTTGTTTATAATCTATAGGGGAAATCTCAGATCGGGTCACAGTTAATGTAAATGGTCACAGAGTACACTTATCTGACTGACATTACCAATTCCTTGTCAGACAGTTTGAATACAGATTTCAACACCCTGTCATTACACAAGGGCCACATTTCCAGACCTGAAGAATGTAAAACTTGATGATTCACAGACACTCTAGTTAAAACATCTCTTTACCAAAGTCCAAACCACAATGGCAATGGTACTGGACAGTGTCCCTGGCTGTGTCATACACAAGCTGACATATGAAGTCACCACTCACCTAAACAGTCTGTCCAGATGCAGCCTCTATACAGGTTACATACTTGTGGAATGATGCACGGTAATGGTGTTCACAGTCCACAAGGGTTGAGCTACAACTTCTTCTTCTTCTCCTTTCAGATGCTCTCTTTAGGGGTCGCCACAGTAGATCATCTGTTTCCATTTCTTCCAGCCCTCTGCATCTTGCGCTGTCACACCATCCACCTGCATGTCCTCTCTCACCACAGCCATAAACCTCATCTTAGGCATTCCTCTTTTCCTGTTACCTGGCGGCTTCATCCTTAACATCTATTTCACAATATACTCTGCATCCCTCCTCAGCACATGTACAAACCAACTTAATCCTGCCTATCTGGCTTGGTCTACTAACCTTCAAACCTGGCCTGACCCTCTAATATACTTATTCTTAAACCTGTCCACCCTCGTCACACCCAGTGCAAATGTTAACATAAATTGATTAAAGGTAGAACTAAAATAGATCTTGGAAACTCTCACCCTATAAGCCAGACAAATGTTATCTGAAAGGCTATGGAGCACAGCATTATGGAACTCATTAACAGAGACATTATGAACCTGCAAACACTGCACCATACCCACTTAGGTTCTCTAAAGGCCAGATCATGGCTCCTACACCTAGTAGACTTCAAGCCAGTTAACAAGGCAATAGGTGAGGGAGGGGAGGTCAACACAGCCAAGCTATAGATCACCAGCAATTCATACCCACCCCACATTCTGGCATTATACATAACCTCAACAGACTGACCATAAACAATTGTTAGATAATGGCTTGACCACTGACGCACAGATGTAGGACACACAGTAACATTTGCAGCCTCCATGTACTATTCTATGCCAGTAACAAGTGGTATTCACCTGCACTCAGTCCTGGGACCACACCTGTTTGGCATATAGCTTTCTTAGGTACAAGCAAACACAGTAGGGATATGTCTGCCCACGTTTGATGAAAATGCATACTGTAGGCTATACGTTATTTTCCAGATGACACACACATCCTCCAAAAGGGTATCATAGAGACAGATACCTGATGTCAAACTCATGCTGTAAAGCTATAAGCAAAGAAAGCATAGTTATCTACTTTTAGAAAACAAAGTATCTCCAGAGTGCCACATAGTAGCCCACAAAATGTGGAACAGGTACTAATGTATACATAGAGCCATGTGTTTAGTCATCTCTCCTTTGATAATCACATCAGCCAGATCATGGCTCCTACACCTAGTAGACTTCAAGCCGGTTAACAAGGTTATAGGTGAGGGAGGGGAGATCAACACAGCCGAGCTATAGATCACCAGCAATTCATACCCATCCCACATTCTGGTATTATACATAACCTAAACAGACTGACTATTAACGATTGTTAGATAATGGCTTGACAACTGACGTACAGATGTAGGACACACAGTAACATTTGCAGCCTCCATGTACTATTCTATGCCAGTAACAAGTGGTATTCACCTGCACTCAATCCTGGGACCACTCCTGTTTGGCATATAGCTTTCTTAGGTACAAGCAAACACAGTAGGGATATGTCTGCCCACGTTTGATGAAAATGCATACTGTGGGCTATACTTTATTCTCCAGATGACACACACATCCTCCAAAAGGGTATCATAGAGACAGATACCTGATGTCAAACTCATGCTGTAAAGCTATAAGCAAAAGAAAACATAGTTATCTACTTTTAGAAAACAAAGTATCTCCAGAGTACCACATAGTAGCCCCCAAAATTTGGAACATGTACTAATGTATACATAGAGCCATGTGTTTAGTTATCTCTCCTTTGATAATCACATTACCAAAGGGTTTTGGAAATCCTTCTGTGGAGCACATAAACAATAAAGGGTTTGCATGCAGATCCACAGATGTTGTTGCACACCTATAAAGATTAATCATCTTTGTCAGACTTTGCTTGCTTTGGAACAGGTTTCAAATTAACTCAAGCAAAAACCCTCACTCACACTCTTCAATAGAAACCATGATGAGTGGATGTGAAACAGAAGACGTAGCCCAGGGATCACTGCAGTGGCTAAGCTTGTCACAATCATACAGAAGTGACCTAAGGTCTGGAAAGCACCAGTACACTCTGGCAAAGATAACAGATGCATTCATGGAGAAAGCAGAGTACCAACCTATGAAATAATTGAGGTCACATGTATGTATATGGAATTGCCCCACAGCTACCTTACATGTATAATGCACATACAGTTGTCATTGTGATATGTCATACACTAGAAAAATCAAAACCCACTCCACATTGACTAATGGTGTCACACGCACAGTGTTAGCAAGTGCAAGATTCAAACTCCTTCTTAGTTACATTAGGATACTACAGCAATATGCATTTACACAACGCGCTATACACATTATTAGGATTTCGTTTTTCCACAGGTATATTTGTAGGATGGTGGCATCATCAGCCTTGTCAAAGATGAGTATACCACTTTTAAGGGGTGTGAGTAGTCTCCAAAAAGGTTGCGTTTTCCCAGAGCGACACACACACTCGGCAAGTGTAGGATTTAAACCCCTACCTAATTACATTATGATACTACAGCAATACACATGTACATGATGCGCTATACACATTACTGGGGGTTTTATTATTCCACAGGTATATTTGTAGGATGGTGACATCATCAGACTTGACAAAGATGAGTATACCACTTTTAAGGGGTGTGAGTAGTCTCCAAAAAGGTTGCTTCTCCCCAGGGAGGCACACGCACACAGGTGGCAAGTGCAAGATTTGGATCCCTTTCTAACCCCATTATGGTAATGCAGCAGTACACACTTACATGACATGCTATACACATTACTGGCATTTTTTCTTTCCACAGGTATATTTGTAGGATGGTGACATCATCAGACTTGACAAAGATGAGTATACCACTTTTAAGGGGTGAGAGTAGTCTTCAAAAAGGTTGCTCTTCCTCAAGGCAACACACACAGTTGGCAAGTGCAGGACTCTAACCCCTACTTAATGAAACTACTATAATGCGCATTTACATGACACGTTATACACATTACTGGATGTTTTTCCTTTCCACAGGTATATTTGTGGGATGGTGACATCATCAGACTTGACAAAGATGAGTATACCACTTTTAAGGGGTGTGAGTAGTCTCCAAAAAGGGTACCCCTCCCCAGGGAGACACATACACACTTGGCAAGTGCAGGATTTGAACCCCTAACAACCCACATTATGATATTACAGCAATATGCATTTACAAGACGTGCTATACACATCACTAGGATTTTTCCTTCCCACAGGTATATTTGTAGGATGGTGACATCATCAGACTTGACAAAGATGAGTATACCACTTTTAAGGGGTGTGAATAGTCTCCAAAAAGGTTACGCTTCTCCAGGGAGGCACACACACTCTCGGCAAGTGCAGGATTTGAACTCCTACCTCTCTAAATTATGATATTACAGCAGTATGCACTTACACAATGCACTATACACATTATTGGGATTTCTTTTTTTCCACAGGTATATTTGTGGGATGGTGACATCATCAGACTTGACAAAGACGAGTATACCACTTTTAAGGGGTGTGAGTAGTCTCCAAAAAGGTTGCTCTCTCCCCAGGGACAGACACACACACACACACACACACACACACACACACACACACACACACACACACACACACACACACACACACACACATACACACACAAACACAGTTGGCAAGTGCGGTGTTCTTAATCCAAACTAAGTACGTCTTTACACTTCAGCAAACAATATGGAGTTACAGGGTACAATACAGACATTACTTGCTGACAGTTTGTCCAAAGGTTTTGTTCACATTTGCTAACCTCAGCAGGCTTATCATACTAGGAGTATTTTGAGTGTATTGTATGCATAGGCCATGACCATATCATATATGGGTTGATGAACCACATGCTGGCACACACAGGGTCAAACCGGTGGCTAGGCTCTGTCAACCCAATACTGGACAATACAGTCAGGGGGAGTAGAGTCATACAACCACAACACCAACTGTCTCACATAGACCTACAATCTAAGCACCAGCAAAACACACACATAAATACACATTACCATACTCAGAGAATACAAATATTAATCTGAAAAAGACAGAGTGTCCTCATAAGCAGACAAGCAAGCAACATGCACTTCCAAGCACACACCAGAAAACACATAATACCCCAAAGTAGTGTGCCTTACAACAGGCCCTAAGGCAAAACAACATACCCAACACACTAGTAATAGGTGACTTCATAGTCGGGCACACAGATGTTCCACTCACTCGGCTGGACAAGGGGAAGATTACTGTCAGTTGTCTGTCAGGTGCTATGATCCGCCACATAACACAAGCACTTACATCACTCCAGAACAGGTACATATATGACATATTCTTTGTACATGTCAGTGTGAATGATCTGAGACATACCTCCCAGGACAACATGACAAGAGATATATATTAGCTCTATGATCATATAGCCCAGGCTGGTATGACCCTGACCTTGAGTAGCATCTTACCTTCACCTACATGATACTGCAATATAACAGAAAGATGATAAACTTCAACAATTGGCTGAGTTTCTGGTGTCATTCAAAGGGGATCCAGTCTCTGTCTGCCTATGATGACATGATAGACAAGCCTCGTTGCTTCACTATAAATGGTTTGTAAATGTCGCCCCTATGCTTCTGAATACTGGCCAAGGCTCTTGCTGTCCCCATATTACCTTTGTTAGGCAAGGCTCAAAGGTTCATAGGTTCATAGGTTCATAGGTTCATAGGTAGGTACTAGGCTATCGGCCCTGGGGCCTATACAAGCCCAGCCAAAAAAGTACCCTGGCTTCTGCCACCCAAGAAATTTATTTTCCTGTGCCACTTTTGAGCAGAGACACAGAAGTGATCACTAGGGTGAATTTCATATTTCCCATCCAATCATCAAGATTTTTCTTGAAGAGTGCTAATGAGGAGCTTTGTTTGATATAGATAGGTAGTTTATTCCAGAGTATGGGAAGTCTCTGGGACAGGAATCTATCCCTCTGGCATGTTCTGTTTATTGTGGTGACAAGGTTTAAGTCCCTAGAGTGTGTAGGTTCATAGGTTCATAGGTAGGTACTAGGCTATCTGACCAAGGGCATTTATAAGCCTAGCCAGAATGTGTTGGCTTTTGCCTCCCTTTTGAATTAGTTTCCTGGGCCTCTGTCATGATCCCAGGGGGTAAATTTACAATTTCCCATCCACTCATCAAGATTCCTCTTGAAGAGAGTTCGCGAGGGGCTCTGCATAACATAAACTGGGATTCTATTCCAGAGTGAGGGAAGTCTCTGGGACAGGAAAATATCCCTCCAGCACATCCTGTTTATTGCTGTGCTGAGGTTTAATTCACTGGAGCGTGTGGCTCTAAGAGATTTGGTTTTCTTGAGGTGGAGCATGTCCATTAATTCCGGGTTGGACATGGCCTTGTATGTCAGGCATAGATCACCTCTGAGCAGGCAATAAGCAACCAAATAGAGCTTGGAGTTTCTTTAGTCGAGCTGCATAGGGCATCTCTTTGAGGCCCATGATCCTCTTGGTGAGGTGCTTCTGTGGTCTTACCAGCTGTTGCATGTGCCGATTAAGGTACATACCAAATGGGGCATTGTACTCTATTATGGGCCTAATGAGTGATGAGTAGAGGGGCACAATAACCTCTCCTGATCTAGAGGTGAACCCTTTTGTGATTAGGTGGGCTACATAGAAGGAATTTCTAACCACTTTGGCAATGTGATTATCAAAGGAGAGGTTACTATCTACCTGGGTCCCCAGGTCCCTAATTACATTTACTGTACCTAGTGGATTACCACCTATGTGGTAATTCGTGGGCACTTTGTTTTTTCCAAAGGGGATGACTATGCATTTTGAGGCCATGGTTTTGACACCAGGTATCTGTCTCTGTGTCAGCCGAAGAGTCGATTATGGCTCCCAGTTTGCAGTCATCTCTGAAGTTGGTCAGCCATAGTTCTCCCGTGCTTGCCTGTACCTCAGAGAAGTATATACTGAACAGAAGGGGTTCCAGGACCGAGTCCTATGGGACACCACTTGTGACTTGTTTAGAGTCGGACATGGCACCCACAAATCTGACCATTTGTGTTCTATCCGTGAGCCAGTTGGCCACCCATCTCGTGACATAGGGGTTAATGTTCAAGCTGGTAAGCTTGTCTATGATGCCAGAGTGGGGAATGGTGTTGAAGGCCTTAGTGAGGTCCAGATAGGCTGTGTGGACTACCTTCCCTTCATCTATGGCCTTGGTAACTGTTTCAAAAAAGTCAACTAGGTTTAGGAGACAGGATCTGCCTTTAACAAAGTTGAATTGGCTAGGGTCCAGTGTGTGGAGGTTCCCAATGTCTCTGTTTATGAGTTCCATGATAATTTGTTACATAGCTTTACAGACCAGGCTGGTCAGGCTTATAGGGTGATAGTTCCCAGGTTCTGTTGTGGCACCACCTTTGTGGAGCGGGATGACTGTTGCTGTACGCCATTCTTTGGGTACATAGCCTGTGGTAAGGCTGAGTCTGAACAGTGAATTTAGGTGAGGGTTTAGTTCCTTTTGGAGCTCGTGTAAGACGCAGCCTGGGACACCATCTGGTCCCATTGATGCTGTGTTCTTAGCTTTGGAGAGGGTTGTTTTTACCTGCATGTCTGTGATGTCTGGGGCTCTACATTCTTCTGGGATGGACACGGGCCCTTTTGGGGATGGGGAGGTGAAGTTTGCACTGAACTTGTCTGCCAGGATGTTGGCAATGTCAGTTGGTTCAGTGTATTTTTTGCCATTTTGCAGTAGCTCAGAGCATATCTAAGAGTTGACAACTAAATGTTTGATATAGCTAAAGAAGGCTTTGTGGTTATCTTTAGATTCCTTGGCAATTTTTCTTTAGAAACTGGCCTTGGATGATTTTATGAGCAATCGTAGTTTCTTGCTAATAATGATCAGTGATGCCTTTCCTTTTTGGAATTTTGCTCTATCATGAAGTAGTTTCCTCCTTCTGTTGTATAGCTTATTTATGGCCAAGGACCACCAGACTGGTTTCCTCTTTTTGGAGGAGTGAGTCTTGGTTTTACTTGGGATGGCTCAATCCATGCATCCCTGTAGATGCTCATAGAATGCACTTGTAAAGGATTCTGTGGATTGGATAGCATTATCCTGTAGCAAGGGGGCTTTGAAACTTTCCACTTCAGTCTTGAGAAGTGTGAAGTTTGCTTTTGAAAAGTTTTTCACAGTGGTTTCCTTTTGACTAGGGGTGGGGACAGGATGTGGATGTCCAGTGTGATTACTTTATGATCTAATCTTACCAGCGAGGGGTTTACCTCTGGTGTGGAACACTGATCCCCCATGCTGGTGATGATCAGGTCCAGTATGTTGTCACCTCTAGTGGGCATGGTGACCAGCTGTTCCAGGGCATTTGAGTTTATAAACTCTAGGAAGCATTAGGCAAAGGAATTTGTACGTGATTAATTCTCCCAGTCAATGTTTGGGTAGTTGAAATCTCGTAATATCATGGTGTTTGGTAGGACCTTTATATTTTCCAGTGTTCTCAGGAATGCTGAGTGAGGGTCCTGAGACAAGGTAGGTGATCTGTAGCAGGTTATGATCTGATAAGCAGCTTTGCCCACAGTTAGTTGCACTTGGATGGTCTCCGAGGCCTCGTGCTGTGCCACTAACCTGGAGGTGTGGGTATCCTTTATGAAAATGGATACACCCCCTCCTCTTGTATTTTGGTCCAGGTTTTGGGGTCAAAGCTCGGAGGGATTGGGATTTCTTTAAGTGGAGCATGTCCAACAGCTCTGTGTTTTACATAGCTTTGTATATTAGGCAGAGATCACCTCTAAGTAGGCGATATGCGACAGAGTAAAGCTGGAGTGTTTTGAGACAGTCTGTGTAGGGCATGTATTTGAGATCGCTAATCCTCTAAGTGAGGTATTTCTGCCGGCTTGCTTTCCATTTGTTGTAGATGTCTTGTGAGGTACATACCAAAAGGAGCATTGTACTCTATAATGGATCTAATGAGTGATGAGTAGAGGGGAACAATGACCTCTTTTTTTCCGCATGAGAAACCTTTTGTGATGAGGTGTGCCATGTAGAAGGATTTCCTGACTACTGTGGCAATGTGATTATCAAAGGAGAGACTACTGTCCACCTGTGTCCCAAGGTCTCTTATCACACTTTCAGTGTTAAGTATACTACCGCCTATGTAGTAGTTCATGGGTACAGAGTTTTTACCAAAGGGGATGACAATGCACTTTTTGGCATTGAGCTTGAGGCCATGGCTTTGACACCAGGCATCTGTCTCAGTGAGGCCCTTTTGTAGGATGTCCACATCGTTAGTAGTTTTGATTATGGCTCCTAGTTTGCAGTCAATTGGGAACTTCATTAGCCAAAGACCTTCTGTGTTAGCCTGTATGTCAGGGAAGTAGATACCAAACAGGACAGGACACAGGACTGAACCCTGTGGTACTCCACTTGTCACTGGTCTGAAGTCAGATTTGGAGTCTGCTACTTTCACAGTGTGGGTTCTGTCAGTGAGCCAGTTGGCAACCCATCTTGTGACATAGGGATTTATACCTAGTTTCGTGAGTTTATCTATAATTCCAGAGTAGGGGATGGTGTTGAAAGCCTTGGCAACATCTAGATAGGCTGTGTGAACCACCTTACCCTTGTCTACGGCTTTGATGACTGCTTCAAAGAAGTCTATCAGGTTTAGGAGACATGATTTGCCTTTTACAAACCTGAACTGGTTGTGGTCCAGAGTTTGGAGATTACCAATCTCTTTGTTTATAAGTTTCATGATGATATGTTCCATGGCCTTGCAGACCAGGCTCATCAGGCTAATGGGGCCCTAGTTCCCGGGGTCCATGGTGGCTCCCTCCTTGTGGAGTGGGATAACCATCGCTGTGTGCCATTCAGCAGGCACAAAGCCTGAGGTGAGGCTATGATTGAACATGGTACTTAGGTGTGGTGCCAGTTCATTCTGTAGTTTGTGTAGAACGCAGCCTGGGATGTTATCTGGTCCCATGGACGCTGTGTTCCTGGCTTTGGAGAGGGGTTTTTATCTGTGCAGCCGTGATGACAGCAATTTTGCATTCTTCCGGTATAGAGATGGACTCTTTCATGGGTGAGAGGGGGGTAAAGTTAGCACTGATCCTATCTGTCAGGATGTTGGCAATATCAGTTGGATCTGTATATTTAGTGCCATTGTGCTGTAACTCAGAGCAGATCTGCATGTTGCCATTAAGATTCTTGACATAGCTATAGAATGCTTTGTGGTTGTCATTAGAATCAGTGACGATTTTCTTTTTTAACTAGCTTTGGAGGATTTTATCAGGGATCGCAGCTTCTTACTGAGGTTGAGCAGGGAGCTCCTCCACTCATGGGATTTTACCCTCTTTTGCAACAGTTTCTTCCTTCTGTTGTGCAGTTTATTTATGGCAAGGGACCACCAGATTGGCTTCCTTTTCTTGGAGGATAGCATCTTGGTTCTGTTTGGGATAGCACGATCCATGCACTCATGTAAGTGCTTATAAAATGCAATTGTGTAGTAGTTGTAACTGTATTGTTCATTTGCATGGGTGCCCTGAAGTTCACCACTTCTGTCTTAAGAAGCATGAAGTTGGCTTTGGAGAGATTTTTAACATGGTTTCCTTAATGGGGGGTGGGGGCAGAATGTGGATATGTAGAGTAATTAGCTTATGGTCAGATCAGACCAATGAGGCATTGACTTCAGGTGTGGAACACCGGTCACTCAGGACAAACCAAACACCGTAACCAACACAAATAACCACAAAGTGAGCTAAATGCTACTCATTGCCAGAAGTCTCAGCCTCCAAATGCACACACTCGAGGTACTTCTTAGTATGGAGAATACTGATATCTGTGCAGTAACAGAAACCTAGTTCAAGGCTCCAGAGAGCACACCAGCACTACCAGGATACTACTGATTCCATACCTTACAGCATCAGAACCTGGATCATCGCACATAGGGTAGGGATGTATCCATATTCATCAAGAATACCTACACCTCTCTCTACATCCTCTCTACAGGATATGTACCCATAGAATGTTGCACAGCAATGTTCTTCCCACTCCACAGGGGTGGGGCCACAAAAGACCCTTGGCATTCATGCTCTATGAGCCTGATGAGTCTGCTCTGCAAGGAAATGGAGCCAATCATAATGGAAGTCAACAATAAAGACATTGGGAACCTTCATACAGTTGAGCACACCCAGTTTAGTTTCATCAAATGCAGATCATGCCTCCTGAACTGGGTGGATTTCTTTGAGACAGTTACTCAGGCTACAGATGATTGAAATGAGCTACACACAGCCTACCTATACCTCGCTAAGGCCTTTGACACCATTTCCCAGTTAGGTATCATAGATAAACACACCAACATGGGCATGCATCCATACATCACAAGATGGATTGCAAACTGGCTCACAGATAGATCCCACAAATTAAGAGTTGCTGGCTACATGACAGACTCTACACCGGTTACAACTGGTGTCCCCCAGGGTTCAGTCCTGGGGTCCCTCCTGTTTGGTATAGACTTCTCAAAAATATATGCCAACACAGGAGGGTTGTGGTTGACTAAGTTTGCTGGGAACTGTAAAGTGTTTGCCATAATAGATTCCCCGGATGACACAAATATTCTCCAGAAGGGACTCTATGAGACAGATGTGTGGTGTCAGAATCATGGCCTCAAGCTCAATGTGGAAGAATGCATAGTAATCCCCATTGGTGAAAACAAAGTACCCACAAACTACCACATAGGTGTTAACCCCTAAAAACTGACAAGGTAATAAGGGATCTGGGGACACAAGTAAATAGTCATCTTTCCTTTGACAACCATGTTGCCAAAGTGATTAGGAAATCCTATGTGGCCCATCTAATCAACAATGGGTTTGCATCAGGATCAAAAGAGGTAGTGGTGGTCCTCTACTCTTAAGTCATCAGACCCATCATTGAGTACCATGCACCATTTTGGATGTACTCGACTAAGCATATCCAGCAGCTGTAGAGACCAGAGAGGTACCTCACCAAGAGGATTACTGGCCTCAAAAAGTTGTGTTATGCAACACAACTGGTAAAACTAAATCTGTTCTCCATTGCATACTGCCTATTCAGAGGCACATTCTGCCTAACATACAGAGCCATGTCCAACACATAACTGTTGAACATGCTCCATTTACAGATAACAAAATTGAGTCACACTACACACTCCAGGGATATGAACCTCATCAGAACAATGAATACAACATGTTGGTGGGATAGAGTACCATCCCAGACACTTGCCTTACTGTGGAACAGAGTCCCAATGTACATCAGACAGAGCCCCTCACTGACACTCTTCAATAGGAACCTTGATGAGTGGATGGGAAACAGACAATTCATGCCAGGCATCACATCAGCAGCCCCACTAGAAAGGGGCTTAGGGTACTAACTATTAGAACTAGGGCTTAGGAGACTACCCAATGGGGTGGTGAAAGCTGCACAACTTGGCTAGGCTAATATATGCCTTCATGAAGATAGTCTACTACATACCTATGAACCTATGTGACAGGTACATGTCTACAGATAGTAGATGTGTACTTCTTTGTACAGCAGGCACATGGACCACATACACTGTAATGCTTAAAGATACTGGTGGCTGTTATGTACATTGGGTGATATGTGCACCTCATGTCTTTTGTGCCATTGGGATGTGTGCTGGGTGGGACAGTCCTGGATGGCTCCCTGTCATGGTCACCCTCTTACACACATCTCTGTCCATCCATCTTTGGCTTATTATACTGTGTTCCCCCTACATATAGATAGGTGCATATGTAGGTAATAGGCTATCTGCCTGAAGGCATATATTAGTATGGCCAGAGTGTGCAGCTATCACCATACATGGGGTTAGTTCCCTAGTCCTCTGTGTAGTAGAGCTGATGAAGTGATCCATGTTGTGACAGTTCAGTTTCACATACACTCATCAAGGCTCCTCTGGAAGAGTGTCAGTGAGGGACTCAGCTTAATGTAGGTTGGGAGCCTGTTCCAAAGCAAGGGAAGTCTGTGAGTTAGTAATGTATCCCTCCAACATGTTCTATTTATTGTTGTGATGATGATATCCCCAGAGCATGTGGCACAGTGAGCTTGGGTTTACTTCAGATAGTGCATGCACATCAGTTCTGCATTGGACATTGACCTGCCTGTTGGGCAGAGATCACCTGAGTAGACAGTATGTAACAGAGTACAGACTGAGTTAACTTCAGTCTTGTTGCATGGGGCAACTGTTTGAGGCCAGTAATCCTCTTGTTGAGGTACTTCAGTGGTCTTTCCAGCTGTTGAAGGTGCCTAGTCAGATTCATTGCAAGTGTGCCGATATACTCTCTGATGGGTCTGATGACTGATGACTAATGGGAACCTCCTTTGACCTACATGCAAAGACCTTAGCAATTTGTGGGAACACATAGCATGATTTTCTAACCACTTTGTGAATGTGTTTCTGGAAGTAGAGATGACTATCCACATGTGTCCATAGATCCCTTATTATTACCTCCATATTTAGGGTGTTGGCATCTATGTGGTATTTGTATGACTGTAGTTTGAGGCCATAATTTTGGCACCACATCTGTCTGACTGAGACCCTTTTTAAGGATGTCTCTGTTGTCCCAAACATCGATTATGACAACCTTTTTGCAGTCATCCACAAACTTTGCTAACCATAGCCCTCATGTGTTTGACTGTATTTCTGAAAAGTATACACCAGACAGGAGGGGTCCCAGGACTGAGCCATGGGGGACAGCAGTTGTTACCAGCTTACAGTCCAACAGGGAGACCAGAATTCTTACCTTGTGGGATCTATCTGTGCCCCAGTTGGCAATCCATCAGATGACATACATCTTTATGCACCGGTTGTTGATTTTGTGAATACGACATGTGTGTGGAATGTTGGAAAATTGCTTTTCAAGGTCTATGTAGACCAAGTGTAACTCATTTCATTGATGTATGTCCTGGGTGACTGCCTTGATAACTGTCTAGCAGGTTTAGGAACCATGATCTGCCCCTGACCAAAGCAAAATGGGTAGAGTTGGGTGTTTGTAGGCTCCCAATAGCTCTGTTTATGAGTTCCATAATGATGGACTCCATGGCCTTGCAGATCAGGCTTATTAGGCTTATGAGACAATAGTTCCCAAGGTCTGTTTTGCTCCAACACTTGTGGAGTGTGCCAAACATTGCTGTAACCCATTCAACAGTTTCATATCCTGTACAGAGGGTGAGTCTCAACAGACTGTTCAGGTGCAGGGTCTGTTTGTTTTGGAGTTCACATATGACACAGCCAGGGAAACCATGTCATCCCATAGATGCCATGTTTTTAGGTTTGGATAGAGCTGTTTAACCATTGTATATGTGATTTCTGGGTTTTCACAATCTCCAGGTATGGTAATGGACCCTTTTGTCAGTGAGAGGGGGGTAAATATGTATAAACTTGTCTGACAAGATGTTGGCAATGTCAGTCATGTACATGTATTCATTTACAGTTTGCACTGACTCAGAACATATATGAGTTTACATTGATATTTCTGACATAGTTGCGAAAGAAAGCTTCATGGCTCTCTATGGACTCTTTGGCAATATTTTTGCCAGAACATGGCTTGGATAATGTTAGGAGTGTTCATTGTTTTTTGATGATACTGATCAGAGATTTATTGATCTTCTTTGGATTTTCACTTTCTTTAAACAACTTAAGTACTTGTAGTACATAGTTTGATTATGATATGGGCCCAATATATTATATGGGTCTGTTTTCATATCATTGTGTGTGTAAGGCAGGATTGGTGAATAGTGACAAGTGTCTGGAGTAAGAACTGCAACTGCCAGATATGTGTGGTCCACTGCTGTACTCAGACATGGCCTAAGTGTGTGAGCATGCCCAGTATGACCTTTCAGTATGTTGCTGACTGAAATTTGCTAAATTTGTTTAAGTGTGTGAGCATGCCCACTATGGGCATAAACTATATGTGTGTGAAAAATCAAGTTGTTTTTTACTTCAGGGCTCACCTTTGTGGTTTACATCAACAGGAAGCACGCTGTGCCTGCAGGGCTTCCATAAGTCAATTTGCATAGACTTATCAACATTTCTACATACGGGGGGACAGCTATTATTTGTACATTTCTACCCCAGGGGGGCACACCTAATTGTTAGTGTGGGTGTACATAGGATGAGGGGTACACCTGACACTTATACACATTTGCTAGGCCTGCACTGCTATTTCAGGTACTCCATTTCAGTCTGTACTGTTGCCTGTCGTACTGGCTTGAGGCATACCACTGTACTACAGACTTTAGCTTCCAATTACACACATATTAGTTTGTAACTTCATAGCCTACCCAACCCACATCACACTAAATGGCCTGCTGTTATCTGTCTGCATAGGCCTGGGGGAGGTTACTCATATGCCTCTTCAGAGGGCATGATACAGCATTTGTTTGTGTTTGCGTTTGTCTACAATTGTCCTGTTGGCTGTGACTGTTAGGTATGTGACCCCCCCCCGACTGATATATGTGAGTGACTTAAGTTGTGTCTGTGCCAGTGAAATATTGTCATGGCTTAGTGGTTCAGTACTGTGACTATAGTGCACAGTATCCTAAGTTCGAGCCCTGTCACTGCTTTTTATTTTCCTGCTGGGCAGACCTGACTGGTTAAGGAGCAGTAAAGCAGGTGTGAGCATGTTTACCCAACTTTACTCGACTTTGCCCAACATTGCCCAACTTTGCCGACTGTGTGCAGCTACGCGCAATTGTATTTAAATATGCTCAATACTGGTAAAATGTGCTTAGCAGTGCATTATATTGCTTAGAATAGGGCACTCATGCCTCAGGTGGTGCTGCAGAGCTGCCTGTGTCAGATGCACATAGTACACTCCCTATACATGTTTGAAAACAGGTAGTGTCAAGTTAGGCTTCCCTTTTACTGTATGTGCGAGTCAGAGAGAGGTGTCATTTCCAGGGTTCCTACTGAGTCAGTGTATGTGCTATGTGTTGCCTCTTTGCCAAGGCCAGGCCATACTGGGCATGCCTCCTTCTGCCTACTAGGGCAGGCTCAGGTTGTTCCTCCTCCGAGTCACACTGTGCCTGTGCAGGCCTTGGCAGTGATGGGGGCTGTTTGGCCCTGCCCCATGCTGTTCATGCTGCAGCTGTTTCCGCAGGATCATATTGTGTAACATAGCGCATGTAGTTGTTGAGTACTGCAAGGCTTCACCAGATGTGTCCAGGCACTGGAACCATGACTTGAGCATCCCAAACACATGCTCAGTTATGTTTCTTGTTTGTGCATGTGCCTCATTATGGAGTTCTTGTTCAGCTGTGTGTGCATTTCTGATAGGTGTCATCAGCCACGGCTCCAGTGCATATTCAGCATCCCCCACTAGGTGACCATCAGGGATGTCCCCATTGTCAAATCTCTGGTACAGCTGCGTCAGATGCCAGATGTGGGAATCGTGATAGCTTCCAGGGCAGCCAGCACACACATTCATTATTATGCCCTGGGCATCTCACATGACCTGGCAGTTGATGGAGGGGAAGCCCTTGCAGTTGATGTAGACCCTACCCCGCTCACCGGGTGGTGCTTTGATGCATATGTGCATGCAGTCTATTGCACCCACTACCTCAGGGTATTCTGCTATTTGGTGGAAAAGATGCATATTGCTGGCCAATGCCTCACTGGAATTGGGGAAATATACGTGGTCACCGACATGTGCTGACATGGCATCCAGGAATTGGTGGAGTACCCTGGATGCTGATGCCTGTGAAATCCCCATCATATCACCAGTTGGTCTCTGGAAGGTACCTGTAGCTAGTATTCTTAGGCCAACACATACCTTGGTATCCACTGGGATGGGGTCCCCTCTGTTGGTTCTGTGTGTGAGGTGTGGCTGGCACAGCTCAACAGTTTGCTGCAGGAGGTCTCTGTCCACCCTATAGCGCTCCACTATCTCCAGTTCATGTAGCCCCTGGTAGGTTACCCTGGGTCTGTACACTCTTCTCCATCTCCTCACTGTGGGTTGCTCAGCAGCATTAACAACATCACCACCCTCAGCACCTTGTACATGTTGGTTTATGATAGCAAAAGCAGCCCCTAACATTTTGTCTGACTTAAGCTTTTTAAGCTTTCCCTCTTTGTATACTGCAGTGTTGCAGAGTTCTTGGGAAAGACAGTGGGGAATGCTTTTTGCAGAGTTTAAAGTGCTGGGCTGGGCTGGGATAGTCTATCTGTGTAATTGGCTGATTCTGATATATTTCACCTGGCAGCTCTGCTAATTCTCCTTGGTTAACTTCCTACTACTTCTTTTCCTTCTTTTTCCCTTTCTGTTTCCGCCCGGGGCAGTGCCACGCAAACATGCGCACATGAACGCACACGAGCACACATGCTGTGTGCATGTTTGCAAGAAATTTCCAATATTTTAACAGTGTGCACTTTTGGTTTCAGGTTTTCAAATAGGACAACTGTAGGCATGCCTCTTGCAATCCTGAGCAACTCAGGGCAAACACAAGCCACTGTGCTCCAATTAGCTTACAGCCTTTCTGACATGCCCCCTCATAATGTCACCTATATTCTACTCTGCTACTCACCTACTCCTACACTTACACTCTTGAGTCATGGCTCACATGCTGGGGAAAATTGGGATTCACTATCCTTATCTTCATTTGCATAGGATTGCCTACTAATGCATGGTTACATCTCTCACACTGAACTCCCCCCCCCCTTAGCAACCACTACTCAGTGGCCATGTTGTCTTCAGCCTGCCATTCACCTGCATGGCAGGATAAGCATTTTAGTAAAATTGCTTATTTTTGGCTATTTTTAAATTATTTTCTTGTTTTTAAAGCGCCACATGTTTGCTCGGTGCTGTGCTATGCTTAAACACCGGAGATCGAGGAAAAAAAAAGTTACATTTTAATAATTTTAAGCATTTATAAATGCCAATGGCCTTATATTTAGCCATTGGCATGCTTCCTCAACTGTATGCATCCTTTATTTGGAGCTGTCATAGCTCCGTTTAGCTATTTGCAGAACGGTACTCCATTACCAATGGAGTACATTTCTGCAGATAACACTAATATTCCATGGACAGGTTAGTGTTTCCTGGATTGCAAATTTACCTCATTTGCATAGCTTTCAGCAGCAAATGAGGTAATTTGCATACCATGATGCTGTCCGTGCAAGAGTAGCTTTAGCAGCTCTCGTGCACACCCCTGCCAGCTGTACCTGGATCGCACGGCAGACATATTGCTGCCGTGAGCTCCTACACTCTTCTTGCACTCTGTGCAAGCTTTCGGAAATCCAGCCCTATGTCTTGTAGTATTGACAGCCAGTAAAAGAGCAATATTCCTATGGCCATTGAATTAGTTCTGAAGAGTAATTATGCTCTTTGAAATTACATATTGTTTTTTTGAGAGTCTTATAAGAGCTCATGCTTGAAAAAGCAGAACTTACAAAAGCATTCACAACTATGACATTTTGTGACATATAGAAAAGTTCATAAAATTAGTTCACTGAAGAATCCAGTTAAACTCCACAGATTCTCAGTCTCATACTATTAAGTTTAAGATGTTTTCTACAGTTTGCATGAATACAATGTCTTTGGCAAAACAGTCCAAGACACCACATTTAAATGAATTTATAATTTATACTTTATGATGTACTCAGGCCTTTCCTGAAATGTTAAATCACAAAATGAATGATTCTATGTTCACATCGACCTAGTCACATTCATCAGGGTTTGAATACAGCAAGTTCCACTTTCAATCTTCCAAATTGTGTCTCTTTAAGCATATCAGATAACTAAGCAAGCTGTACCAGCAATAAAGAGTTCAGCATTATTTTCAGATAGAGGTAGTTATATAAAGGAGCAATTAAACCATGTTCTACCAGAATCCAAGTCAATTGGCAAACTAGTCACCACAAAACATTTCTTGAAGAGCCATACTCTATAAAGTCATAGATAGTGAGATTAAAGGCACGCACACACATGCACACACACACACACACACACACACACACACACACACACACACACACACACACACACAGATAAACAGACACAAACATACATTACATAAACACAGTCAGCTTGGTAATGATTTTAACAGAGATCACATCTCTGTTTTACTACTATAATTTCACTGCTATGAAAAAATAATTTCAGACAAAGATTAAAAGCAAAATAAAATTTTTAGCAGAAAACCATCAAGCAAGGAAAATATGTATGGGTGCTTACATGTGCATGCATCTTTATTATAGGACTTTTTTCATACTATTCTATTAGCTTTTCTTTCCTCTGACTAAACTCATATGATATGATATGTTGTTCCCTTAGAACAGTGATGAAAGCATCAAGCTGAGAAAGTGAAATGCAACAACATGGTAAAGATAAAAACGCAGAAAACAAGGGTATATAGAGGTCAGGTAGTTGCAAGAAGAATTGTTATGCATCAAAGATTTATAACTGTGTTGTCTCTGAAAGAAAACAGTGCTGCATTATCTATATAAATAGCTTTTAGGTGCATATTCCGCAGTGTGCATATGGTTATTGAAATGACCAGAAAAAGTAAAGAATAGCAAAGACTGAACATTTCAAGCAATTGTATGCCCTGTTTTAGAACAAGGCAATTACTTGTCCCTTTTGTAAATAAATTTCCATCTCATTTGCCCATAATAACAGCTACCTGCTATTATAGAAAAGAAAATTATCATTAGCAGGAATCTTTGTGTGACTCTTTTCTAACACTAATAATTATCGAAAATGCAGTGCAGATAATGTTGGTTGAAAGTATACCCTTTTGACGATATGAGAGGCAGAATTAAGAAACTGCAAATGTGCCTGGAATTTTGAACAATCCTGAGTTTGATTGACACTACCTCTGCTTGCATATGTTGTAACCTTTAGTATGTCAGTTTTCCTTCTCACTGCATCTTTGTTTCCAATAAAGGAGATTAAAAGACTATGAAACATGTTTGCGTTGACATTCCTTGTGTTGTTCCTTTGTGGCTTACACTAACTTATAAACTATGCTGTCATAAAAGAAAGTAAATAAGTAGATAATAAAAATTGGATTGTAAGATGCTTTTAAATTCTCTTCCACTATAGCTTTTATTTTAGGTGTTTAACTATGACATCTTTTATTTCATAACTAAGTGTGCTGACTCAAAGTATATTTTTCAAATATCAGTTAGTGTTACTTACAACACAGAATTAACTAAAATAAAGCATTGCTGTACCAAGCTATAATAGTTAAAGTAACACTGCTTACAGACATGCTATAAACTAAATGAGAAATAACTGCCTTTTTTATTATCTCTATACTGCTTCCAAGCCTTATTGACTACCTTGCCAGTGTGCAGAAGCATAAATGTTGTGGTCCAGATGTGACCGCATGGACAGTGCCGCACAATAAACTAGTCACTGATTTTTCCTATAGAACACCTACCTAGCAATACAAGTGAAATGATGCTGTTTATTTGTGCAGGCATGTGACCTGCCATCACCTTGTTTTGCATTGCAGTGAGATAGTCGTGCAAATACAGAGTGTAACAACTAACACGGGACAAAATTTTACCTGTTTATTTGCTTAAAAGATGTGATCACAAGAAAAGCACTGATTGTGGAAATAAGTACCTAAGTATTTAAGGTGTGGTAAAATAGTTATGTACCTCTTCTGGAAAAAAAAACTGCTGGTCATAACATGTTGGAAATAAAATGGATTCATAGATAACTGCATTTTGATAATGGTGGGGCAATATTAGTTTTAACATTCCGTTCAAATACAGTGCACTATCCTATTCAAACATAGAACCTAGGCAGTGTTCTTCCTGATAATCTTGTGAACAGCTTACAATACAGACAGCACCTCACTTCAAGGGGATGCAGTTATCAGTGGTCTTGGTGCATTCATAGACAGTTCCTATCCAGTGACCACCATGTACCAACAGTTGGCAGGAAATATTTCTATATACCCCAAGTAATAATTAAATATATTTCATTCAGGTCAAAGGAAGTTACCATTTCTCTATACTCTGCCCTGTTCACAAACAAATTACAAAATATGCTTTCCCTTTTAGTATACATTGGTCCAAATATCTCACACAATTAGAAAGACCCAAGAGGCCTTACTAAAAAGATTACATATCTAAAGATTATCAGCTATCAAGACAGGCTTGAATCTGCTCATCTGTACTCTGTAGCTTATTAACTCCTGAGTGATGATTTATGACTAGCATTCTGTGCTGTTAAGGATACAATCATATTTGATTTCCTGCACCTCCACAAAACATACATAATCACAAAAGCTCAAAATAAAGACTTGAATCTCCAACCACAAATACATATGGCATGCTGAAGGGACAGATTTATCACTCAGCATTTCCCCATTTATGGAATAATCTTCTATTACATATAAAACAGAATGATGCTTTTACTTCCTTTAAAACATAAATGCATTCTGGGCCCGACTTATTTTGTGCTCCCACAGGCAGAAGGTACCTTATGAAGAAGATGGGTATTGTTAAGTGATTACAGTCCATGGACTGATTCCATGTTGCAAACTCCATAAATCTATGAATCTATTTTACTAATGATCTGGTTGCTAAACATATGCAGTTGTGTGCTACTTGGTCACATGATGGGCTTAGCTGACTGTTGTTTCTAGTTTATGATATCATCTAGTTATATCTGTTTTAGAAAGGAAACATGCACAATATAGTAATGCTTGTATCTGATGCTGATTTGAAATAAACAAAGAAAGAAAGAAAAGTTCATTTTACAGAATTTATTTTTGCACAGTAGCAGTGAAACAGAGCACTTATGTAAGTGAATGGTAGTTCTGGAATGGTTAAAGGTTGTAGAGGTGTTTCCTTGTGTTAATTGTTTCTGTTAAGTCTTAGCTTTAGTTTTAGCTTAAGAAAAAGTTTTTTATTGTGACGATGGGTATGGGAGAGAATTTTAGGTTGGAGTTGAGGGTAGGATTATTTTCTGGCATTATCTGGTCATCAGCTGTCTTGGTGGTGATGGTGCTAACTGTAGGAAAGGTGGTGATTAGGTTAGCTATGTTGTCAATGAAGTAGGAACTGAAGAGGGTGGTTTTGTGTGGGTTGGGGGATGGCTTGCTTTGAGACCCTGAGTGTAATAGTTGGTTAGTGGAGGACCAGAAATTTTTGGGATTATCTTTATGTTGGCATTGTAGCTGGAGGTAGTGGGCTTTTTAATCTCTGGTTATTAGGTGTTTTGCCTGTTATGGAGTTGCTTGTATTGTAGTAGAGTTGAGGGGTCTTTGTTTTTCTTCCATGATTTCCAGATTTTATCCCTTGTGGGCATGACTTATTCGGTGGATTTTGAGAGCCAGTTTGCATGGTTATGTTTTATTCATTTTTGACAGGTGTTTGCTTGCCTGTTTAGGATGTCTAAGAATGTTGAGGTAAAGAATTCAACAGCCTCATTAAGTGGTAGGGATTTGAGGGGTTCCCAATTTACTTTAGTTAAGGTTTCATTAAATATGGATGGTTGGAACTTAGTCAAATTTATGGTTGATTTGTATTGGTGATGGCCTTCATTGCATCTGGATATTTAATTCTAAAATAAAATTAATTATATAGAATCTATGTTTATATGTAGTGTGGCAGGACATACCATGAATACAGTTAAAATTTCTCAATGACCAGTTGGCCCATTCATTCCCCATCACAGGGAAGACAGTAGACTGAGAAGGGTCATCATTTAGACAACCATCAGGGTGAGTTTGAGGTTTTCTTATTTTTTAGTTTCCCTGTCCCTATCACACAAATCCAGTGAGGATAGGAGAAGGACATGCAATTGGATGGCAGTGGAGGATATTCTGTCTCTACTGCAAGGGCCTTTCCTTCCACACATCCCTGCCCCACTCCCCCAAAGCATGAGCAGTAAGTTACCCTTGGTCTCCATCAGGAAGCTAGCACTGCCTAGTGTGCCCCCAAGTATTTGCAACCAGTGAGCTGGCCATATTCCTTCTTGTTCTCCTCATCCGTGTCTGGTGCCTTCAGTGCCGAGGGTGCTAGTTGAACCTTGCTTGCCTGGCACTCAGTAAAGAATCTGCCCCTGTGACACAAAATAGGCATTGTATGCTTTTTAACTTAATGTTTTGTGCAGGTACCTTGTTATACTGAGTGTATTTGTTGAACTTCACAAAGTTATTCCATTGTTGCTTGGGACAACCAGTTTTAATAGAATACCACACTTGTACAGTCAGCTGTTATATCTCAGGTATTTATCCATTTTAAGAAACGGCAATAAGGAAATAATATTCATGCTAAAAGACTATATCAGCAGTTCTGATTCTTTGGGAAAAATTGCTTTGCATCACTACATTGTACAAAATACACCTTTAGCATTGCCTGTTAGCTATTGAGTATGCTGCTTGTTTTATTAACAAATAGTATTTGTGTACTTCTGTTTGATCTTTTGTTATTTTGCAGTTTTAATGCATATGTTTGCTACTATACTGATTTTTTTTTAAGTTTACCTGGCAGTATGGTACGTTATAAAAACTATTAATTTCCTTAATTCATGACTGAGGACTTGTGGGGGAAAGGTGCCCGGCCTATTGGGCATGAGTTTAAGCATGTTTGTTCATATTCTTTATCCCCTAATGTCATTTTATGCCACGTGGAAGCTAATGTGCTACATTTGGTAGTGTAGCTAAATGTAATCCAATTACCATGATGCAGTTACTATTTTTACTGTTTATGGTACAATCAGTCCTAACATCCCCTTTGTACCAACCTACTCATGTGTGCTGACCTTAACCCTGCTGTTGTCACAAACCCCAACCATATATATTTCCTTACCAAGACATTCACACACACACACACACACACACACACACACACACACACACACACACACACACACACACACACACACACACACACACACTTCACATATACAGAAAAGCACACAAAACACTAAAGTTATCATGTAACTTAGCCCTTGCTCTAAACCCAGTCAGGAGACATTTACATACAGAATCACATCCCTTAACAAACACAAACACACATAAAACACTAAACATATCCCCTTCCCTAACATTTCCAGCAACCAAACATGACTGCTTTTGAAAAAAAACATTTTTATCAATTAAAAGCATATTCAGCAAAGGTTACTGCAATGGTTTTTATACACACACACACACACACACACACACACACACACACACACACACACACACACACACAGAGACATGATTACTGTGATATTTTAAGTGATTTTTTGTAAACCTGTATTGAGTGAGGTGGAACTTTATTAACTTGGTTATTTTTCTATCCATTGACAAAAAATGCAATTGCGGATGTTCTTGCAATTTTTTTTCTAAATTTACAATAATGCATTAATCTTCTGACTTCATAAGTAAGGCGATTCCAAATGAGAGGGGCAAGTGTTTTTGTAAACCATTTTTCTCTTACTGATAAGATAAAGGGAGGTTGCTGAAGAGAAAATATGCTGTCATCCTGCAGCCTAAGCAGTAAGCAAGTGTGAGAAGGAATTGATTTTTAACTTAATTCTTAGTAAATGACAGCAGTTTATTTTCAGAAGTTTAAATTTGATTTTTAACTTGATTCTTAGTAAACAATAACAGTTTCTTTTCAGAAGTTTAGAGATGAAAGTGAACAGGAGAAATATTAATATAGCTGAAATTGGGGGCCTACTGGTTCTTTTGAGTGAGACACAGTGATCTGTGGGGACCCAAACATCATTACAGCTGTGTTTGCTGCTCTGAGTGCCAAATGACTGGTAAAGAACCATTGCTTTTTTTATTTAGGTGTTAAGGAATCAAATTTTGCATCTGTTGATTTGGCTCTATGCAGCACTATATCTTCTTAATATAGGGTAAATATTGAGGTAGTAGTTCTTGACATGAAATCTTTTATACATCTGGAGAATAAAATAGCACCAGGACTGCAGCACTGTGGCAAGTCTGGTGTTAATATTCATCAGTTGTTGGGGTGCCTGCTTGCACTTTACATGTTCTATATTCAATGTAGCTTCTGAATTAAGTTATGGTATTGGGCAAAAGATGATAAGTTTTTATTTTTTGGAGGGTAGTTTGGTGTGCATTTTCTAAAGCTCTAGTCAGGTATATTCATGCGTCTTTGTAAAGTTATAGAACCTATACATTATCAAGGCTAAGCATACTGACAACACTTCATTTAAAAAAACACCAAACCCAGTACTTTTCAACTCCACCTCAGTCACTATATAAACCAAATGTATAGTACACCTGCAAATAACATAACAGAAACTCACAAACCCAGCCCCGTGTTTTGGGGACTTCACCTCCACAGCCTATTTCTTATATATAGCACCTTCACAAACAACAACTGAAGAGTTCACACAGTAAATCATTGTTTGTAGCAAAATATGCACCATAAGCAGTAATTATGTTGTAATAGAAAACTTATCAGCATACCTTCTGTACACCAAACAATACAGGTAGTAGAGGTAACTACTCACCTAACTTCCTGGCATCACTCTTGAAGTGATATCTTCCTGTTTGACAGCTTTTCTTTGGTATAACAACCACCACCTTCTAAAACCTACAGCCACCAGCCTTCCATGGAAACACAGCCCTCAATACAATGACTTCATGATAAGTGATGATTTGATGATTAATGCTAAATGAGAATACTTCTGACAAATTAATTACATGATGACTTTTAGCAAAATCCTATAAATACAAATCCTGTGACTAGTCCTCTTTTCCCACTGCTAAGAAACTCTGTATGTCACTTTATAGAGGGCTATTAATGTGTATTATGTCCCCTTCTGAAGCCATGTTGATAATCTATGAGAAGGACATATTTATTCAGGTGTTCAAGTATTTGCTGTTAAATTAGTTTTTGGAATATTTTTGCAAGTGTGCATATACTAGAAATTGGTCATGATCCATGTGGTTTGGGAGAAGACCTTTTGGGATGGGAATAATTAGTGAATGTTTGAACTGGGGGGACTATTCTTGGGGGGACAGCTAACTTTCGACCAGCATATTAACACAAACATCAGAAAAAAACATCAGAAATTAGGCATCCTGTACAGGCGCAAACACTTCCTCACCTATGCAGCAAGACTATCCCTTGCCTCTTCCTTTCTACTTCCATCCCTGTTGTATTGTGCACCTCTCCTTACTAATATACAATCCTCTTTTAAATCCAAACTGGACTCATGCTAGAATAAAATTACAAAATTTGTAACCAGCGCCAAACACTCATCCCACCACTGCGTATCACTCTAACATCTAAATTGGCTAGAACTTCCCCAGCATCTAACATACCTGCAACTAACCACAGCTCATAAGCTAATCTATAAGCATTCTAGCTTTCTGCTCTCTTCTCTCTGTTCACCATGTATCACCCAACTAGACCTCTGGGATCAGACAATCATATGCTCCTTAATGCAGCAAAACCTAATCTTTCTACCAGTCAAATGCATTACCCATATGCTATAGCAAAAACTATGGACTGCTCTCCCTCCTTCAATTAGGTCTACTAGCAACCCTGAATGCTTTAAGACTTCACTGAAACAACACCTGTCCTTCTATTGGCTATGTACATGTCCCAGCACTGACTATAAAAAAAAAACAATATTCCTAGCATTCCTACTTTTCCTCCCCATCTCACTTATGGCTCGGACTCCTCATATATATATATTCAGTGCTTCCAACTTACTAAGTCCATGTGCCACCCAACTACACATAATCTACTATATCAGTTACCTACCATACCTTCTATTGGTTCTTGATGCCTATATAGCAATAGCTCTAAGGCTATACCTTACTCAGAAAACCTTTAATCTGCTGCTCTCCATCTTTCCCGCTCTAAAAACTGCAATACTGTATTCTTCACACGTTCGCTATTATCCCATTGTTTGGCTTGCATGCTTAATACTAGTTATATAGATGTTAGATTTTATCTGTTTTATTGTATCACCTATTCTGTAATGTGTTCTGTACCATTGCTGCTTGATTTCTACATTTTGATTCTGCAGCTTTGTCGTGTTTGTTTTTGGAGCTTTTCTCTCCAGGAATGTACTGAAAACGAGCTCACCCTGGCCCAGTAGACCTCCTAGTAAACAAATGCAAATAAATAAATATTCTAGTAGGCAGATATGCATTATAGATATGGATGAGGGTTTAGTTAGGGCATGAGCTCAGAACCTCAGAAATTTAGGAATAACACCATATTGGTGTGGGTTTTCCTTCTTGCCAGATTCTGTAACAGCATTTCTACATATTTGATGGAGATGTTATGGAAGTATAAAAATGAGTAAATTTGTGTGACGAGCATGGTGGTCTAGTTTTTGATTGCTGGGTAAAGTGCACTGCATGTATATGGGGAGTAGATATAATTATTTTGTAATCATTATGGCAATTTCTCTTCATTAATGCTACACTGTGATTATTATTCCGTTTGTCCATGTAGGCTATTTCTTAAGTAGCTTCCAAAATCACCTTGGCTGAGAAATCATGATATTTCTGTTTGACGTGAGATTTGTAGTTCTTGCCTCCTTTATGTTTTGCTTTGTATGGGTAAGAAAGGGATTGTGATACTCAAGTCTATTACTTAGTTTCCACCTTTCCAGGCTTAGGAACATTGATTTAATAGTGACTTTACCTCGTTGGTAATTCAAGGGCAATACTATCCTCTCAAACATTTTAGCTGTATGGGACATACACGATCCTTGTCTGAACATACTAATAAGTGAAATATTGAAAGAGCCTGACTAGGCTTTTTCATGCATAAATGGTAGATGAGTCTTGACTGCAATTTCTGTAGAATCTGGTCTTCTTTTGACTCACATGTACTTATTTTATAGACTATAATGGGTGGTCATTTAGCACATGAGGAAGATATTTAACTGATATGAATCTAGAGGGTACATCAGCTATTACCAAAGTAAGCAGAGAACTTTCCCTGTAGGCAGATATTTTCTTGACATTAAAGGAACTTGATGAATGCAGATTTACTGGTTTGGAAACACATGATCCTTCCTTGGGCTTAGTAAATTAATACTGAAATTTACCATGATTATAAGATTTCCTTTGCTGCTTATATTTATGATGTCCTGGATTGTCGATTGTACTATATATAGGCTGCAAGGTAAATTAAATAATATTATTAATATTGGCAGTTTGGTATTATTACTGATCATGATAAAAACTGCCCATTTCTGGGAAATTTCATTTGTAGAGGCATTTTGGCCTAAGACTGTAATGATTATTTTTGGGGATTTTTTGATGCTAGAAACATTGTGTATAATGGGAAACGTTATGTTTTTATGCCTAGTATTTAGATGTAGATTATATATTTTAATGAAAGAGGAGGACTATTCATTTCTAGCCATGTATCACTTATTCCTAGCACATTACATTTATTTATCAGGCTTCTAAATAGTCCATTTGCTTCTGAGGTCATGTGCACTTTATTGGCATATTATATATTCTTTGTTGTTCAAATGTCATGTTTGTTGAGTGAACCATGTATGTAATGCATTTGGTTTATATAATGTCTTGATTTCTGAAGTATGGATCAGGGTTTTGGTTGATATCTGCCAGCTGTGCTTAGTTTCACTAAAGTATGACAGTTAAGGAAAATCCATGCTTTTTATCCATTTATATGGAAACATGAACAAGAAAGATATGGTTTTAACTGTTATATTGTGCTGATGTCTATTTAGGAACAGGGCAGTTTTTATCAGAAGTGATAGGAGGTTATCAGGATTATGTACATATATGCATCTGTGACTGAATATATCTGGGATTGGCAGAAGTTAAAGATGTTTACAACTGTGCACTAGGTATCACTTACATAAACTGCACTGAATCACAGCAATAGCTCTATTATCATGAGGGATATTATTAAGTGGGCAGTTGGTTTTCATAACTTGACTGTGTTATATGAAGAAATGTCTAATGCTAGGACTGTGTTTTGTTGATGTGTGCATGTGTGTGCATTTGAAAGAATGGTGTAGGTTTGTTAATGTTAAGGGTATATTTCCTGTTAAATTTATGTGCACTGATTGGATAGTGATGGCGTAGCAAAGGGCAGTTCTGTGCATGGGTTTATTTACTGATTTAAGATGTACACCTTGATTGGTTAAGGATAAAGTTAGTGGAATGTACTGAAGTATAAAGTAAATGATGAGGGGGTTGGTGGCATGTAGGGTGGGGTTGAGACTGTAGTGTATCTGAGCAGTGTGAGGTATAAGATTTTAGGAAATTCCAAGCAAGAAGTTACACTATACAAAAAAAGACAGTCAGTTGAAATGCCTTATCTTAAAGCTATATAGGTAGGTTTACCCAGCTTGTTGCTTTTTTACCACTACCCCTGTTTATTAGGTGGTTGTTAACAAGGGAAGGCCACTATTAGTGTTTAAAAGAAAAAAATGTGATACCTTAGGATCCTGTGTACGTGATATACTACTAGGGTATGGTAACCTTATAGAGTAGTAAACATTATTCAGCCATACAGCTTTATGTATTATATAGTAATTAAGCTAAAGATCCAGTCTTCTTCTTTGTATGTGAAAAGATGTTGGTCCATAGGTTAATAGCTGACTGTTGACCCAGAAGACTATTAGTAGCATAGCCACAATATCCCATATTGTAGGTACCCATATGGCCAAGACCATATGTTCGAACTTGTAAAAATCCAATCGGACTGAATGGAGATCTCTGTACAGTGCGGAAAGGGAAGATTTCCCATTTCTACAATGTAGTGCGATCTCGGAGTTGTTATATTTAAGTAAGGGGTGTGTGGGGGGTGAAGCCCCCTATGTGGGGGGTGCAGGGGTGCATAGCCCCCCTGCTATAGATATTTAGTTTTGTGTTTTGTTGTTTTATTTATTTTTACTTCAGTGTTCGAACTTTTATGAGTTCAAACATATGGTTTCGGCCATATGTGATTCGAACTTGTAAAAGTTCGATCTACTGAAGTAGATATATATATAGACACACACATACACACCTAGTTTTGATATTTTGATACCTTTCATTGACAGCTTGAGTTGCCAGATTGGGGCATATTTACAATTGCCCATCCATTTTTCCAGGTTACTCTTAACTTTGCTTTATATCCAAAAGAAATCCATTCCATAAAATGAGCAAGTTTTTAGAGTGTATTAGTTTTGCAGATGTGCAGGAGGTCACATAGGACTGGATCCTTTGAGACTGTGTAGGCCAGACAGAGATCGCCTCTCAGAAGTCTGTAGGAAACAGAAAATAGAGTAAGAACTTTATTGAGGTCTGGGTAGATCAAGGATGGCATGCCCTTGATTATCTTAATGAGAAATGCTGCAGTATCTCAAGCTGGGTCATTTGCAAACTCAGTCAGCCACATGCTCTTGATGTCAACCTTGACATCAGAGATGTAAATACCAGAAATAAGTGGTCCTAGAACTGATTGTTGGGGTAAGCCACTAGTAACTACTCATTTTGAAGAGACCATGCCTCCCACACTAATAGATTGTGTTCTGTCCATTAGCCAGTTTGCTATTCAGCTAGTAATATATGGGTTTATATTTAGTTTGATTAACTTATCGATAATGCCAGACTATGGAATTGTACCAGAAACCTTGGCCAGGTCTAAGCAGGTAGGTAGGTAGTGTGAACTGATTTGTCTGAGTCTAATGTATCAGTGACTTGCTCAAAGAAGACCACCAGTTTAAGAAGGCAAGCTCTGCCTTTAACAAATTCAAACCTGTTTGTGTCCAGGGCTTGTAGGCTGCATTTGTCCTTGTTAATAAGTTCCATAATGATGGATTTCACTGCTTTCCAGATAAGACTACTGAGGCTTATATATTTATAGTTTCCTGGATCAGTAGTGTATCCCCCCCATATGGAGTGGGATAACTACTGTGGGTGTCCATTCCTCTGGCACACATCCAGGAGAGGGACTGTGCAGCCTTAGTAGTACACCTAACAGACAATGTCTAGTGCTGATAAGATGCCAGCCTGCCACATTATAAGGACCCCTAAAGCTAGTGTTTTTGGCCTTGAAGAGGGCATTCAGCACTTGCTCAGAGGTGATTTGAGGGGGTGGTGGGGATATGCTCATAAGTTGTAGAAAGATAGAGCTGGAGAGAGGGGAGTAATGTTAGAACTCAGTTTCTCCACTAACATGTTTGCTATGTCTGGTGTAATTATGTACTAGCTCTGAGCATTGCTAGGCATTACCTCTAAGGTTTCTGTCATAGCTGAAGAAGGCTTTGTGGTTGTCCTTAGGGTAAGTAGCACTTCTGAAGTCATACTTACATTTGGGGGATTTGATTTTGTTTCTGAGCTCTTTGTTGATCTTTTTGAGTTCATTCATGTATGATGGAGTATTAAGTTTGGTTTTACAGGCTATGAATTTCTTCTTATTGTATAATCTGTTTATACCATGGTCTATCCTATGAGCTTATTCCTGAATTTGACAAAGTGTTTGTGTTTTTAAAAACAGATACCCTGACGCATGCTTTGAGGTGCGCATACAGATCATCCCCAAAGGTGGCAGCATGTGAGACACAGTGCTTAAATTTCATCAGATCAGCAGTTAGCTGGATTAAGTTTGCCTTAGACTATTGTCTAAAACAGAAGGATTTTGGGGTAGTGAATATTACACAACAGTGGTCGAGTTTTACCAGTTAAGAAGAAAATGTAGCTGTTGAGCATAGGGCAACTATATCAGTGATAACCAGATCCAATAATATATTTGAATCCCTAGTCAGGACGAACCACTTGACTTAGGGAGCTGGCATTGATGAACACCAGGAATCTTTGTGCATATTTAGTTGAGGTGGAAGAGGAATACTTGAAATCTTCCAGGAGAATAGTGAGGATGCCAGTTTGTTTAGATATACTTCATGAGTAGCAGGTAACATGGAGGGATTACAGTAGTCGGCTGTGATGTAGTATGGAGCTCTGTTTACAGTGAAAAGGAAATGGAGGAGTTCACGGTCATTTTCCTGACTTATGAGTCTGGAGCTGGGATGGCTTCATAGGAATACAAACATGCTAAATCAAGGAACACTATCATTTTCCACACTGAGTCCAAAAGAGTGGTAGGCACTGAAACTCCACTATGGGGGTGCTATCACTGTTCCAAACCATGTTTCAGTAACTATACAGATATATATATGTATATATTTTCAAGAGTTAGAAATGCCTGTAGAGAATGCAACTTCTTTTTTGGGCTTCTAGTATTAAAGTTTTGATTTTCCCAGCTATATAAGTCATTTGAGGAGACTGGCATTGCCTACAAAAAGGCACTGATGGGGAGGCAAAAGTTCTGTCCAATATACATAAACCTTAAGGAGAGAGGTGTAGGTCATCCTTAGCAAAGCAGCCTGGGCTGCTGATCATCTCCTCCAAGGCTGATACATATATACACACACACACACACACACACACACACACACACACACACACACACACACACACACATACACATATATATACGGGTCTATCTGACTTGGTCGACATTTCATTTAGTCGACAATTCAGTTAGTCATATTTCATAATAAGCTTTTTTTTTTTTTTTTCTCACCCACACCCCCCCCTGTCCCAAGCCCCCTAAATATATATTCTAACTCCAGGGTCGCACGATTTTGGGGGAGGGGGCAACAGCTTGTCGATTTATGAAAATGTCGACAAATGAATTGTCTAAATAAAAATGAAATGCTCAAAAATCAGAGATATATATATATTATATATATATATATATATATATATATATATATATATATATATATATATATATATATATATATATATATATATATACACATACATATATATATTACACACACATATATATATATATATATATATACGTATATATATATATATATATATATATATATATATACATATATATGGGTTCACTACATAATCTTGAAATTTTGAAATATCGAATTTCAAAATCTCGAGACCATACAGCTGAAACCCCTAAATACCGAAAGACCAGAAGCGCGAATTTCAAAATCTTGAGGTCTGGAGATGTTGAAGTAGTGCTTCTGGTATTGCGGTTTGTGAATGGATAGGTGGAATGTTAGGTAAGCATCTATGTTTGAGTGTGTTGGTTAGGGGATTTTGTGTGTGTTGTGACTGTGTGTGTGCTAGGGGAATGTAGGTGCTTGGTGGTATTTTCATGTTTCTGTGTAGTGTGACCTTGGAGTTAGAATATTTAAGTAGGGGGGTGTGGGGGTGCAGCCCCACACATGGGGGTGCAGGGGGGCTTACCCCCCTGGTTGTATGTAGTGCAGGTTAGTGTGTTTGTGTTTTGGGTGAAAGTGTGTGTATGTGTATGTGTGTGGTGTATGTTTAGTGTAGTGTTCAGGATTTTAAATTTCGCGATTCTGGTCATCCGGTTTTCTTGTCTTTCGGGTATCTGGTCTCAGGATTATGGGCGTTGGTATTATGGGTTTTCGGTCTTATGTAGAGAACCTATATATATATATATATATATATATATATATATATATATATATATATATATATATATATATATATATATATATATATATATATATATATATATATTTTTTTTTTTTTTTTTGGATCCCCTTAGAATGACACACATAGCTAAGCCAATAAATGGAGTCAGTTATTCTTTATTTTTATTGTGGTATCATTCTTGGCAATGGTAGGATACTATTCAACATTAGTTTCACACCAGCTTCAGATGCATATTCTGTCAGTGCCATCATGTACCTTTTCATATAATCCAACAAGATATATCACGTCATTCACTTTCATGTGCACAATGACCATGTCATATGTGTACTTAGGGTGAAGGGACTTGAGAGGCTTAGTGACACTGCAGATCCTGGCACTTTAGAGACAGCTAACCATCACTCTGTCTTTGCTCAGCCAGATGAGCATCTGTGTGTCTGACTATGGAGTCACCTATAACTAAGACATTACCAGATGTACCGTCTTGCCCTCGCTATCTTTAGGATTTTGTCCTGCCAGTTGAATGCCTTTTGCAATTTTGTTTTCTGTAGTGTCTGTGTTGTTTGCCTATTATTGTGATGATGAATGGCTTTATGGATAAGGTAGTCTCTTTTTTCAAGTACCTTAGTATAAGAAAGCTTATTTGTTTGTTTAGAACATGGTAGGCACGGTTGTGCTGGGGTGGGTATCAGAAATGACAAAATACTGGGTATAGCCTACAGTTTTTGAAGAGAGGTTCGCCTCCAAGGATAGTACATATTTATGCATTTCACATATGGAATGGTCCATAGCAATAACTGAACAATTGTCAGAGATCATGAGGCAGTTCTTGCATTGATAGTGAGGTAAACTATGTGATATTTAGTGCCTAGTAAAATAGGGAGTACTAGCAGGTGCTAGTGTAGTGAGACTGAAGGAAGGATCTATACATTAGAAAGTACATTTGTGAATGTCCTACTTAACCCTAACAGCAGATGTTTTAATTTCTTCACTGCTGCAGTAGCCTATGGGTAGTGTCCTGCCAAGGAAGCACACAGCACCTGGCCAGTTTGCCAAGTCTCTAAATCCCCTACCTTACACTCTCTCTCTGGCTGCTGATAGGCTGCACCCTTTTTGAAAGGAAGTATGTCAGCAACCAGTAAAATCTCTTCCATTACCAGCATAAGACTTTCTAGTAGCAGGTTTTCTTGCCTCCTTTAGTACCTGCTGCACATCCTTATGAAAAAGCTGCCTAAAAGATATTAAAATTGAATAATCTAAGCTGTCAGTTGTACTTGATTGCTTTTGGTGTGTATCAAAGACTGCTTATGCTGTTTAAGTAGATCTGGTCTGTGATGAAGATTGTGGTAATTGCCCTTGGCTAATCCATAAGAAAGAAGAACAAATTTTGCCTTGGTCAAAACAGTCACCACAATGATTTTTGGTACTTCTTTCTGAAGCTGTAAAAGTAACCTGGAAACCATTGGAAAAGGTGGGAAAGCTTACAGGAACATTGTCAAGCAATGGTATGGCAGAGCATTTGCTCTCCATGCTTAAGCTGCAAGAATATCGCAAACAAACTTTTTCGAGTTGTCTATTTTGTAAGGAGGTGAAAGATCTACTTGAGGTGCCGCCCTCATCTGGATCAAGTCCTGGAATATGCCTGCATTGAGTTTTCCCCAATGAGGGTCTGTCCAAGATCTGCTGAATCTGTCTGCAATGGTCTTTTGCTCTGACAGAATGTAAGAGGCCTGAAGAGTAAGAGGATGCCAAAGAGCGAACTCCCAAACCATCATCACCAACTGGCAAATAAGGTATGTGCTTCTAACCTCTTGTTTGTTGAGATACCTCATCACTGTGATGTTGTCTATAATGACCTGTAAAGGGTCCAGAACCTATTGATGGTGTGCAGATTTCAAAGTGTTAAATCATACTGCTAGCATGTTCTTAATGTTTATGTGCTTTCTTCTGTTTGAAGAGTTCCACAGACCTTGCACTTTACTTCCATGGAAACTGCACTCCAAGCATAATCTAACGAGTCTGCTTCGACAGATTGAGCTGGGGTTGGAAGAGAGAACAGGAGTTCTGAATTGAAAGTCATTTGATCTCTCCATCACTACAATTCTTGCCTTACAAACCCCAGCACATGAATCTGAAAGTACAAGGGGTGTAAGTGTTGGGTCCAAGAATTTTTTTAGGTACTATTAAATTTTTTTTAGGTACTAAGAAATTTTTCTTTTTTTTTTTCAATAATAATATTTATTGTTTTATTATATTCCATAGAAAATTAAAACAATATAAAAAAAATAAGAAAAACTATCCACTACTATAACTAACAATAACACCACATCATATATACAATATTTACATAAATGCTTCCAAGTAACACATTGAATTATATACAAAGAATATAAAAGTAGTTAAGATCAATTCAAACAATGAACAGTTTGCTGTAACAGAGTTTTTTTTTAAAGTGTAAAAAATAATTCTTGTTAAATTCAAATTTGAAATATTATGCTAGTATAATATTGAATACTTGTTCCCATATTTTTGGATTGTTAATATTTTTATTATGTTGGTTCAAAAGTGATTTGTGAGATACTATATGCCTTATTGCTAATACTCAAAAATTATTCCATGATGTTCTGGATGGGTCTAACCAATTAGTAGCTATGTATAGCTTCATTAATAGGAAGATATTGATTAATACAATGCTTTGAGATTAAGAAAGTTTTTTGGGGGGAATAAGCAAAATCATGAATTTCCATGACAATGTTGTACTTTGGTAACCCATCTTCTGAAGTTGCATCTTTAATGAGTTCCAAAGTCTGTATATGCATTTGCAACTCCAGAACATTTGAAGAAGATCGGCTGATTGATCCTTACAGTATGGACAAGCTGGAGAATTTTTGGAATTAAATTTATGGAGGCTAAGGCATTATTCCATATCATCAATTGGGTATACATCAGTTTTTGAAGAGAAATAGATTTTGTAGTCAAATCAATTGCTTTTATAATATGACTTTGTTCTGTCTCTGGGATTTTCTCTTTCCAATATTTTGACACAAGAACTTTATCTTCGAATTTAAACTCTTTTACTAGATTATTTGCTGCTGTTATAAATTTAATATCTTGTTGAAGAGCTTGCCACAAATTCATGCATTTAATTATACTCTCTTCTCTGGGTTTAAAATTTTTAAAGTAACTTATAGAAAGTTCCCTAATTTGTCTTACAATAACAAGATAATTTTTAGGTAAATTTAATTCTTGTCTTATCTGACTAGCCAAGAGTTTAAGAAGTGTATAAATATCTATTAAAGTAAAATTGACTATTAATGGGAATTCTGTAAGATCAATTAATTGATTATTTAGTCTCAGGTTAGGGTACCTGTGAAAGGGTTGAAAAGCCATCATATGTTGAGCAAGTTCTAATGATTGAAATAAGGTTAGTATAGATGTTACATATAGTTTGATGTGATCTATTATTCCATATAATTTCAAAGTATCTTTTCCTAAAAAGGGTATGGCTTTAGGATTGATATTTAAATGTAGAATATATTTATAGTTCAGAACTACCCAGGTAGATATCCACTTAGTGCTAGTTATATTATAATTAGCAAGTCTTAGAAGCCTATTGGAGTTTACTATTAAATAGTAGATTTCAAAATTTGGTAACTCCAATCCACCTCTTTTTTCTGGAGTCATTAATTTATCTTACGAAATCCTTGTTTTCTTTGGCTCCCAAATAAATTTAGCTAATTTTTTGTGAATTTGTTTAAAAAATGTCTTTGAAATTACTACCTGAGCAGATCTAAAAATATATATTAGTCATGGTAATACATTCATTTTAATAATAGATACTTTTGCTAGTACTGGTAGTCATAGATTCTTCCATCTCCCAAAATCAGATAATATTTGATCCCAAACTGTTTTAATATTAGTAGTATAAAAGTCTTTATTATCTGTAGAGAAGCCAATACCCAAGTATTTAATGTTATCTTTGCACATTATTTGTCCCACCAGAGGCAACAGTGAAAAAGGTTTGGGAGTTCTCAAAGGGAAAATACTAGTTTTTTTAGATTAATTTTATAGTTGGAAACTTTTGAAAAGTTATCTATTGCTTTTAGTATCTTTTTAGTGTCTGAGACTAAAGTTGTGCAATAAATATTCAGGTCATCTGCAAACGCTGCCATTGATATTATTGTTCCGTAAACTATTGGAGCATTGTGGTATATATTCTGTTTAATATATAAGAATAATGGTTCAATATATATATTAAATAATAAACGAGACAGAGGACAACCCTGATGCGTTCCATTTTTGATTTGTATTCTTTTAGAAAAATGTCTATTAATATACAATGTGGTATAAGGATTACTATATAGTATTTTTAACATTTGAACAAACTCTTGGGATATATTCAAATATGGTAAAATTTCAAACAAAAAATTTATATCAACCCTGTCGAAAGCCTTTTGCGCATCAGTCATAAGTGCATACATGTTAAGATTCTTCTGTTTAGCATAAGCTGTTAAAGTATGTAGTGTAAGTGCATTATCACTAGTTTGTTTATTTTCCATAAAGCCAGCCTGTTCCCTAGACACAATATGATTCATTACTTTTTTTAATCTATTAGCTATAATAGAGGTTAAGATTTTCATATCTACATTTATTAATGTAATTGGTCTATAATTGTCAGGGTTTTGAGAATCAAAATTAGGTTTAGGTATAAAAATAGTTTTTGAAGCATTGAAAGGGGGATCATTGATTTTATTCTTAATTATATAATTAAATACACGTGAGAGTATTTTACCAAAGATATTGTCAAATTTCTTATAAAATTCCACCGTCAAACCATCAGGACCTGGTGACTTGTGCGATTTCATATGTTGAATTGTATATATCACTTCTTCTTCAGATATCGGTTTAATCAAATCCCTTTGAATACTGTCTTCTATTTTCGGAAATTTAATAGTTTGTAAAAATTTCTTACTAGTTCTATGTGGGGATAAGTCACTTTGCCCACCATATATTCTAGATCTGTTCAAAGACATTTATAATGTCTTCAGTTTTAAAATAAGTTGTATTTCTATCAATCGACAAAAAAGTCCATGTGGAGTAAATGCTCTGTTATGTACAGAAAGCAAAGGTTTTTACTGACTCATATTGCAATAAAACCTTTGCTTTCACCGACTCATATTGCAATAAAACCTTTGCTTTTATCTTTGGACAACGTTGGAGTATTTTGTTTTATGGTTTGATTCTACTTGGTTTATGGAACATTGCAGCAACGCTTTATAATGTCTTCAGTTTTAAAATAAGTTGTATTTCTATATTGTATTTCAGAAATTTGTACTGCTGTTCTCGATTGATTAATTATCCTAGCTAATGCCCTTGAGGTGTTTGAACATGATTGGCATACATCACTAACATCCTATGTTCCTGAAATGACAACCTACTATTTTGTATTAAGAAGAGATCTTTTTGACATTTGAGTAATTTCACCTCTGTTTGAGTATTAAAGTTTTGAATCAATTCTTAATCAAGTGTCATAATTTTAACTTCCAGTTCTTGAATATCTCTATTTTGTATTTTTTTATAATATGAAGCTTTTTGCAAAAAGATCCCTCTTATTTGTGCTTTAACTGTCGCCCAATCAATGTCAGGTACACCTTGTTGTTTCTTTAGTCTATCTAATAGCTCTTTAAGATGACCTATAATTTCACATAATATTTCCTCTTTATTCAACAAATTTGGGTTAAGAGACCAGTTAAAACCTCTTTGCCGCTGGGTCTCCATTGGATCTTTAGCAAAACTTAGTGAACTTTTTGAATGATCTGACAAGTATTGTGTATGTGTAACAACTAAGGGTCCCAAGTTAACTATTATTCTTGAAATCAAAAAGAAATCTATTCTGGACCACATTTTATGACATGTAGAATAAAAAGTATAATTATTTATGCTAGTAGTAGTATTGAAATAGTGAATAGGATCGTATAATTGAAAGTCTTCCTTAATATCACTTAATACTGATACCGCTTGTTTATTAAATGCTCTTTGTGGACAAGATCTATCCAACTTCAGATTTTGATAAGAATTCCAGTCTCCTCCAATAATTATATAATATTTATCATATTGTGTCAAAATTGGATATAATGATCCTATGAATAGATGCTGGTCATTACAGGGTGCATAAACATTTAACAATAAAATAGGTTTATCAAACTGGGTAGCTAAGAGAATAACATAACACCATCTTCCATCTTTATCTGCCTTAGAGTCTAAAATCTTTCCCTTATATTTATTTTTAATAATTATAGCTACCCCAGCACTGTTAGTTTTACCTTCTAAGGCTATTACTTCTCTAATCCACTTCTTTTTTTGGATATCAACCCATTGATCATTAGTTAAATGTGTTTCTTGAAGTAATATAAACATCGCCCTAGCCTGCAACAATAAATGTAAAAATAACTTCCTCTTTTTTAAACTCTGGAGCCCTTTAACGTTCCATGAGTCTATTTCCCACATTCAAAGAGTCGCTTATAAAAATAAGAGTTTAAAAGGAAAAATAAAAAGGAAAGGTAAAATAACTTGAAAAACATACATACTTTGGAAGCATTCTTGACATCCCGTCCTATACCAGTGCCTACCCACTCTAACCCTGGACCAGGACATATATAGGTCTTGCATAGCATAGAAGACTGAAAGGGACAAAGAAACACAGAAACAGAAAAAACTTGGATTATAAAACCTCAAACACATCTTATAGTTAAGACCTATGTTAACTAACCTAACTATTGCAAAGTCTATTCTAAACATTCCCTAACAAACACTGCTGCTATCTACATCATGGATTGATTGTTATTGAAATAAATCATATTAAAGATATAATATTACTGTAAAAAAGCTTGTAGTAATTATGATTAGCACGCTATATATACATTCTATATATCACCTATTATACTCATAAAATGACATTTGGAAAAATACAAGTTTAACAAATGGACATGTTTCCCTTCTATTATGGAAAAAAGCTAAGTTATAACTCTGTATAGAAACACACATACCTTTAAATAAAAATGTTCCTTATTTATACATTATAAACTACTACTATCTTCTACTCATATATACCAGTATCTAAATAATGTAATATATACAGCTATCACCCCTGAGTAAAAATATATAGGTTATATTATATGTTATAAAGTTGTAAAATGTGCTAAAATCCCCATATTTAACAATACTTTGTACTGCTTTTTATTCTATCATATATAACAGCGTTTATATTAGAGACTAACTAACCAGTGTATAAGAATGTTCCTATGTGTTTAAATTACCAAAATAGTACATTACTTGACTTTAAAATGTCTTTGCAGGGTTAAGAACAAGTCCTTTCGGGTTTCTAAGCCTAGAAACCATGTAGAGTACTCATGACGTGGGACCGCTATTACAGACGGACTTCCGGAAGCGCCACATCGAAATCCGCACCCTTGACAGCCCTGAAGGCATTTCCTGTCTTCTCGTCGCTGCAGACAGCTCGTAGAAGCCATAAAACTTTGGAAAACGATCGCAGGTAGCCGAAAACAGCAAAAAAAGCAACAATCCTATTGATCCAGAAGAGGCCTAAAGCATTTCAAAAGAAGATAAAGGATTACTAAGACCTCGAGCCACAGCGATCAGCAAATCCGACCTCAGGCAGCCTGACAGTCCCAATGGAGATACAGTTCAAGTCTCAGAAGCAGGTACACTTTTGAAAACCTTCAGAAAAGTAGTTTTTGTTTCATTTTTCGCAGAAACAGAATATTTGGTCCCATCTACTGTGAATGTTAATAAATTAGGATATTTCATTTGGAATTTAACCTGTTTATCAATAAGAAATCAGCAGTAAGGGGATAAGGACTGCCTTGCTTGTCTGACTTGCAAAGGTAAATCTTGGGCCAGAGAGATTTTGTTGTTTTTCTACATGATACATTCACCAGTTTTTTTAGCAGTTACAAGGACTCTGCTAACATCCTGATAATTGAGTATTTTAACATATACAGGTCTTGGAGTATTAGAAGCTTGTAGTTCTCTCAGAGCTCTGTGTGCCCTTTCAATAATAATTTGCTTTACCATTTCAGAGTCATTTAAGAGCACTGTAAATATTTGTGTTATAGATGAGATTAAGTCGTTATATTGTACAGATTCTGGAATTCCTCTAATAATGATGTTATTCCTCCTGGATCTTGCTTCTAAGTCAGTGATTTTGCTTTGAATAGCCTGAATATCCAAGTCATGTATATTTGTTTTTTTTGCTAGTAGATTTAGTTTGTCTTCATTTTCAGAAATCCTAGCTTCAGACTTTTCCATTCTTTCCAGTAGTTGATTACAAGAATTTCCAAACGTTTGTATTTGGTCAGTTAATTATTTCAGAGCTTCTTGAATGGGTAATAAGGCAGTTTGGATGTCTTCCATATTTAGTGCTTGATCTGATTTAGTTCTAGTCTCTGGCTTTTGTTGTTCTTGTTGTTTAGTAATTTTTTGCCTTTTGGAGATCACATCTTTTTCCGGTGACCGCAGATCTGAAAGTTTTGTTTTGGTAGTAGTTATAGCCATATTTTTTCCTCCTTCGACATCTTTGTCCAGCACAAATGTTTAGAGTGTATAGAGCACACGGTTTCTTTGTTTGGTTCCCTTGTCAGAGCCAGCTAATTTATTATAATCCTGTTAAATAATGTATTATTTTTCGATTTTTCTTCTTCCTACAAAGCAGTGAGATGAGGTTGTAGTTGTTTTATCAAAGATTTAGTGTTAAAAAGTTCCTAGTATCAATTCAAAGTTTAGATTTCCTCAGGGTATATGCAGAGATGCAGTTCAGCAGTGTTCACAGAATGGCAGCCATCTTTGAATCACTAAGAAATCTTTCTGATGTGTAATCTGGCAAGTGATATCATGAGGACCATGGAGGCCATGAGACCTAGAATCTTGAGAAATTTCTCTTGCAGAAGTCCAAAGCTGTAGAGAAAAACTCAGAAAGATCTATTGGTAAGTTGTTACCTTTTATTTTGAAAGGAAGGGCTTTTGCTTGAATCTGTCAGACTCCCACTCCCAAGAAGACAATTTTGTGAAAAGGTATGAGGCAAGAGTTTTGTCAGTGCAAGTGAAATCCCAAAAGTGACATGAGGTTGGACACCTTTGTTAAGGACATCAATATCTGGGAGAAGACTCTGCAGAAATAAATCAGTCATCTGAATAATGAGAAAGGTGGATGCCCTGCAATCTGCCATGAGCCACCACTGGCTCTAAACACTTTGTGAACACTGGAGGTGTAGTGTCTGTACACTAAAAGGTAACTAAGAGTGCTAAAAAGGGATCCTGATACAGCAAACCTTAGACATGTCTTGAAATTGTGAGCATTGGGTATATGATTTTGAACATCTTTGAGACCCAATGTTACCAAAAGACAATGGAATGGAAGCAGTGCAAGCACTAATTATATGGTCAACATCTTGAATTTTGGAACTTCCAAATAAAGATTGAGAAAAGACAGCTCTAACACAGGTCTCTGCATATGGTCCTTCTTTGATATCAAAACTATCTTGGAATAAAAACCTTTGCCCATGTGATTGCAGGTACTGGTTCTATAACTCCTGCTTCTAGCTTATGTTGTAGCACTGTTAGAGTCCACTCACTGCCTAGTGAATCCTTCCTAAATCACCTTCAGCATTCATCTCTCTGAAACTCTCTGACCCCAGGCTAAGGGATGAGACTCAGTCAGTGTGGGAGATGTAGGGAAAATGCGGCAGAATGTGTGGGTAAGGTGTTCAGATTTCCAGCATATTCATTCATTAGCTGGAGCTTGACTCTTTGTTTGGGAAAGTTACTTCTTTTATTTGGTTTAGAAGAGTTATCCTCCTGCCATTTTCTCTGGGGAGCAAATTCTTCCAAACTATAAGCACATTTTAATACAAACTTTTTAATGTAGCCCTGATAATTCAAGAGCCTAAAGGTTAACATTGTAGAAGCAAACTGTCTCTTACCTTGTTTGTCTAACAACTTGTCCTCCTTACCACAGAGCACTTTGTTAGAGGAAGTCAAACAGTTTTTAGCTGTTGCTGCTGGAATTATTGCAACAGGGCAACTGACAGTTGAAAATAAAGACATTTATGATCTGCAACTACTCTATACTGCTTTATCAACTTTTCTTTGTAACTGCAGGCAGTGAGTCAAGAGCCTTGCAGGCAGCTTTAAATTGTCTTTAAGAGCTGGCAAAATGGAAGAAAAAGTGGAAAAATTAGAAACCTTGTCCTCTGACAGATCATAATATCTGCCCAGTTCTAGGGAAGTCTCTATTTGCTCAAACACAATTCATCCCTGAGTTTAGCAAGTCTCAGCAAAGGAGAAAAAAAAACTTGTCTAGAATTAACTCAAGGTTCACTGTCTGAAATGTCAGAGTTCTGGGTCATCGCGTCCTGATGAGAATCACCTCTGTCTCAGTCAGAATCCTCATCCCTTGAAAACACAGGGTGTTCTTTGTTACCAACTGCAATATAACTGTGAAAAGGCAAACAGCCACCAGAATGGATTGACTGAAAACACTTTAGCCAAAGATATAAAATCTGGCTTACATACAGAAATAACCTGATCATCTACCCTGTAATTAAGTTTTTGTTTATTTTTTCTAGGAATACCCTACTAGGAAAATGGTCAAGAGAAAGCATACTGTCCCTAGCAAGGGGACCTTTTCCCTGGAGAACTCTTGTACCTAAAGTGTTTGGTTCTCACGTACCTGTAAGGTGCAGGAACAGTCACTGAAGACGTGTAATTGTAATGGCTGGTCCTTAGTGCTAATTAGAGCTACACCAGAGGGAGTTGAATCAATAGGTAAGTGGTCTGTAAAACCATCTTTAGCCACACCACAGTCACTAACCGTAGGCTGATGCAATAATTTACTTATTTTGTTTTTTTTAAGTACCAGTAGAGGGGAGTATGTTGGACAGGGAATATTATAAGTAAATAAGTAAGTAAAACTTTATTGTCCCAGTCCCCTTCAATAACACACATCACAACAAATGACATTTGACGACCTTTATTAGATTTCCATAACATAGCTTTGATCACCAACTTTATTAATTACAGCTATTCATGATATAATTGATACTAAATACAGCATAACATCCTTGTAATGTTAAGCAGGGCAGCGTACCTACCCACCCTGCCCCAGCAAGCAGCGTCCATACCTCTACTCACTTTACTTATGAAGCAGCATCCCATCTCACTTCATACACCATTCCTTGAATTACCATTCACCAAATAAACACCATCCTTACCTCACCTTGTTTATCTATTCAGCAAGCTTCCTCCAGCTACTCATTTCCTTTCCCCAGATCCTTGAAGTGAACATCCAGACATCAGAGGGGGAACAGAAGAGGGCAAGCCTATCCCTCTTCTCCGCCAACCAGCCTGACCAGGCTGTTCCCCCTCCCTTCTACCTAAAATTGTTCAATCTACTTCCCATAAAGGGAAAGGTCAAGCCAAACATCATTTGGTGTACAATAATTACCTGGACATTACCAGCCCTTGGCAATTACCCGGACATCACCAGCCCTTGGCAATTACCTAATGCTTACCAAAGCCTCACCTGCCACTGGATCAAGAATACTCAAACCCACCCCCAACACTACCCAACCCCTAGCAAGAAAGACCCAGCTAACAATACAATGTGAAGTTAAATTCTGGTACTCCCCAATAATTTTAAGCAAACAAGACATTACCTTGTGACTACATATTCAGCTGCACTACTGGAAAACCCCACTGCCTACCCTTAGCCTTTCCCCTCGAAGGGTCTCTGAACACCAAGCTCTAATATGCCTTAATAAAGTGATTACTCAGCCCCACATTGTGCCCTATTCTGGAAGCAAGAAATCCATCCTATCTAAACATCACCTTTCAGATCCCCCTTTCCAAGCCACCGCATGAAGCCTTCTGAATCTGCAAAGAAAAGAAAACAATAAATCCTATGCACACCCATACCAATAATTACTTAACATGGACGCACTGATAAGTACCCCTGCCACCCCATCTAGTGTTTGCCAAACTTTGCAACAAAGTATGGAACCAACCCCCCCCCCCTTTTTTTTTTTACAACTCATATCCCCAGAAGTAAGAGCCGAACTTGTCTAGCTTGTGATCATCCCTGAGCCAGTAGCCTAATAACTTCCTATGTTACTCAGATTGTTGTGGCTCCACCCCCACCTCCAACAACATGCCTCAATGAACATTACATAACAAATTACTTGCAACCTCATCAAGGACACTACCGAGTCCCAAACTCTTACCTATGGCTAAATGGCTGCTGCTCCCTTTAGTGGGAACAACTTTCCAACATTGATCTAACATACTAATGGTACCACCACTTAAGCTTGAATTCAAAACTCAAATGGCTGTCCTTCTCTGGCTAACCATGTAAATCCACTACCAAAATCAACTTTGAAATACACTTACTTCAGCCAGAAACTGTTGCCCAATTCAGCTCACCCTGTGTAACATCCTCACTCGCCACTGCCTCCATCATCTGCAAACTCACTGTGTGGTGCCACCCCTGGTACCCATGACTCCACCATCTATTCCAAATGCAGCCACAGTGTTCCAAGACCCCATTTCCGTCCATAACTGTTGCCCAATTGTGCTCCCCATGTGTAACCTCCTCGCTCACCACTGCTTCCATCATCTGTGATTTCACTGTTATCGCCACAACAGATACTCAACACACCATCTACAAAGAGAAGGAGAAAAAGTAAACCCTCTAATATGTAAAGAGAAAGCTCCACCTTATACCCACCTATTCCAAATCACAGCCACCACATTCCAAGACCCCATCTGCAAGAAAGAAAAGAGATATAAATCATCTAAAATACATACCACACATTCCAAGACATCAAGGACAACCTATCCTGCCAACCCAGGAAGGAATATACCCCTGCCACTCCCATATATGGCAAAGTATTCATAACTGAAGCTATGCCTCCACTGACCCTATTAAATATCCAAGATAGATTTACTACCATTTGAGTACGTTTCCACTAAACTCCACACATGAAGCGACCTATCAATATCCACTACCCGGGTAAACTAACAAGTTGACCGAATAATGAGTTTTGCATTAGCATGAATCCTCTGAAGGATGTGGAGTCTCAAAATGAAATGTTTGTCATTATTCACTGACTTCAATCCTATTTGCCAGAAAGTACTTGTTTAGGGGGGACACCAAATATGCGGCAGAATCTGGACATCCTGCAAGATTAATCTGTACAGATGAGGTAGGGTGGATATACAGCAACAGCTCACCAACGACAATTAAGCAGCCCCACGTCCGCACCACCCAGCCCACGCAGCCTACCAGACTACCTCAGGCAACTTCACACTCTGTCTAAAGCCCGCAAAAGAAATTTGTGGTTCTTCAAATGGGCAAAGCATTCAGTGTCCACCACAGTCAAACACAAAGTCAATACTAAATGTGCCCTCCACAATCTACAACAACCCCAAACTAAACAAATTTCAAAACCACGCTATCTGTAAAGTATTACAAGATTTCACCTCAAAGCTGCCGAAACCACGAGATCTTAAATCCCACATTTCCCGAGTGTTACTGCTTAACATGTCTGTGCAGTCTGCCTGTAATGCATATCACACTCAAGCCTGCAAAACAGATACGTCACTCCACACTACTACCTTATCCAAAGCCTGCAAAAAGCTATCCTCCACTGCGGCTAAGGTAATTATACTCTTTCATACCTCCATCCTTTTGCCTTTCTCCTCCTTGGTGTCATGAGAAACACCGGTAACTTGTGAGGCAGAATCAGATAACTAATGAAACTCCTACAATAACAGAGTGACAAAAAAGGGGGCATCTAGTACCACAATATTTCCCAGCCCGCGAAAACCAGTTGTGGCTTACATGGAGCCACACCATACAGAGCCCTGTCAGCACCAATGACTACTTTGCCAGGCAAGGAGTTTGAAAACAGAATTCACGCAGTAAACTGGGGGAAAAAACCCACAACACAGGGAATTCTACAGAAACTATCACCATCAATGACTACCCTTTTTTTTTTTTGAGTTAGAAACAAGAATCAGAAAACAAGCAGCCCTACCAAGCCTCTGTCATCCAGCTGACTTACTATTTATCTCTATATTTATATATATATATATATATATATATATATATATATATATATATATATATATATATATATATATTTTACCATGGTATGTCATTATTATATAGTTCTACCACAGATGTCCGTCCCAGCATACAACTAACAAAGTACCAATTCCACTGCCAAAATACTCAAACCCCCATGCTTCAATACTAACCAACTAGGAAAGCAGAAAGAATAAATTAACCTTACCCACTTTGCTCCCTGCACACATTATTAATCCAAGGCCTACCTGATACCTTAATACCAACCCGGTCATCATGGACGTAAACCTGCACTGTAGCAAGTTCACGCCAAAATGTGACTGCTTAACCCAACTACACTAGAGTAAACCTCTTAAGCCCCTCCCCATCATTATCTCACTTCCTCCAACCATCCCTGCCTCCACTTAACCCTTTCACCTCCCCAACCCACTTAACTCCCCTTAATATTAACCTAACCCCCCCACTATGAAGATGTCCCGGGACAACTTAGTTTGTTCCAAACTTCATTTGTCATTCAGACCATACAGCAATAAAAAAGTGCACAGCTGAATGAAATTACATTCTCCTAGCTTTTGTACAACATAAATAAGCATATACACATAAAGGAGCACAAAGACAATGCACATAAACAACAACAGAGTCCAGACATCCGAAGGCACAAAAAGGTTCCTCAACCTTGCTCAATTGTGATACAGTGACTACAGCCATCCTCACCAACCTTACTTCCACTATCCCATCACCAACACTAGCAACAAATTCAAGTCCCAGTCCAGTTTCCTCTGCCATTCATTGGAACTATCACCACATGAGGGCCTGAATGGCCATATTGAGACCAACAATTCACTTCTCAGCTTCACCATCCACACCTTCACTGGCTTTAACTCTAACACAGAAGTGTCCCAAACAAAACAGACCATTCAGACCCAACAAAATTCAAATCCTGATCTCAATCTTTCATCAGCAGACAAAAATCAGTTCTTTGCCATCCATACTCAGTGGGACTGTCATCCTGAGGCCCAAACCATGACCGAGCCAATGATCCTAAACAAGGCAAGCGAAGCAATCTGAACTTCAATCCTCCTCCATCTACATACAGCACTCTGCACAACTCTCCTCCTGAGGCCCGAAACTACCATGACCCACCCAACAATCCAAAAAGCAATGCAAGGCAATCCAAGCCAACCTACCTGGACACCATGGCCGCATTGAAACGCACACCCGACTGGACAAAACTGACTCACAAACTGACAACAGATTAACAACAATTTTACACTAACTTAAAACACACATCGGGAGCCAGAGTAGTCACTGCCACACAAGATGCCACCATTTTGAAAATGATTTCATGATGTAGCCAGAAAAGAAACCTGATTACTAGTACAGTAATCTCAGTAACACTGGGAGAGGGTAATTATTCACTAGTAAGCAATAAAACACACTTTCCATCCCAAAAGTAGTAAACATAAATACAAGCAATACACTGAAAATTGTGCCATGGGACCTTAAAATTTTAATCAAAAATATCACAGAACATTTATTCTCTCATAAATGAAAAAAAAAATTCTAATTCCTTTCAAAAATAGTAACAGGAAGGAAAACATACACTCCAACTGAAAAAGCAAGACCCCCAATACCTAATATTTTGTAATATCACAGTTTTCCCCACAAAACTGAAATATAAGCTAAGTAAACAGAACAGAAGTATATATACTCCCTGACAGAAGCTGTTATTCTTAAGGTGGAATACCACATCTGTTTGTTTGTTTTTAAATATTCAGGTAGATCAGAAGTAATACCAGAAATATTCAATAAAAAGATTTATGAAAGAAAAGGGGGTCCCCAAATGATGTCATATCCATTATGCAAAAACTTTTAATTAACTGCAGTCCCTCTGGAGCCAGAGATCTGCTTCTCCTCAAGCTGACAGTAAAATTGTGAAGATTTACCTCACTCTGGTTGCTGATATATTTCTCTTCAAAAAGGATACAGCCCATCAGCAGCAAGAATGAGTGAGAAGGAAGGGAATTAGAGTTTTGGCAAGCTGGATGGGTGCTGTGTCCTTGGCAGGACACTACCCCTAGTCTACTGCAACAGTTAGAATGAAGATTGTCGATGGATGAACAATGACTCAAAGCACCAGAGGTACAAATCTATACATACAGTATCGATAAATTAAGGATACAAAAGTCAATAGAAAGTGTAGCAGCAACTGATGGTTATGTGACACATAGCTCCATGCCACAACAACTTATTACAAATTATATGGCTTGTGTGCCACTGCCACATCAATAGGTTAGTACAAATGATTCATCACAAGTGCCACAAAAATAGTTTACTACAAATGATTTGCCACAGGTGCCACCACAACAGTTTAGTACCAGTAGTTTGGCTAAGGTGCCACGACAACAGTTTAATATAGTGATGAGACAATCAGTAGGCTACAGCTATACCTCTTGGAGAGGACAGATAAAGTGGGCACTTACAGGAACAATGACAGAATACCAGCAAGGTTACCAGAGTCAAAAAACAATTAAGCTCACAGCAGGTAATACTGTGAATAGTTAAAGTTAGAGTAAAACCAAGATGCCATGCAGTCCTTACTTTGTAGGCTGTTTGTTGTATGCTGTGGCGTTGTAACTGTCCTCTTAAAATAGTCCTTTGTAGGGTCCTCATTACAGAGTTCTTCATTACTAATTATTCTTAACTTTTTAGGTGTTTTGTACTCAGTAGTATTTTAACTGAGGTGAGCACTAGCCTTACTGTGCTCTTGGTTTGATTGCATACCATATATATACATATATATATATATATATATATATATATATATATATATATATATATATATATATATAGATTCACTCCAGAAGCTCAGAATACTGAAATCTCGAATTTCAGTATCTCGAGCTCAAGAAGTGGAATCCACAAAACAACAAAAACTATAAACTGCGAAATTCAAAACCTCGAATACCAGAAGTTTTGAATTTTGCAGTTTTACTACACACACACACACACACACACACACACACACACACACACACACACACACACACACACACACACACACACCATCCACCACACAAACACACACAATCACTCTACTACATGAAAGCAGGGGTGTGCCCCCACACCCCCTACTTAAATATTGTCACTCTGAGGTTGCACTACATACAAACACACACAAAACACCACCACACTTCCTGTTCACACACACACATCCACAGCAACAAAACACACTGACACACACCACAGCCCCTACCCAAACCCCTTAACACACACACACACACAGACTTACCTGAATACATAACCATAGCAGAACTTTAGAAGCGTGAAATTCAAAACCTCCAATATTCGAGGTTTTAAATTTCATGCTTCTAAACTTTCACTATTGTGTGGATTCATCTTCTTGGACTCGAAATATTGAAATTCGAGATTTCAATATTTTGAGCTTCTGATACATATAGTTTAGACTATAATCCATTCATTTAGTTTCAGTATACTTTAGCAATGAAGCCCCACCCAATGGAAAATTTGTAGCACACAGGTAACAGACTTCTTGTGACTGTGTTATGTATGCATACCACATATGTGGTAATAGCTCAGAGCAGCTGTATCTTTAATAAAATGCAGTAGTTTCAGAGAAGCTATTATCTATAACTAAATGGAATAGGAACGAAGCAGAACACTAAGAGCCGTAAGATCCAGACGAAATACTATGTAGTCATTCATCATTTATGCAAGTTGATACTAGAGTAAATATTTAAGAAGTTTCTTATACAAAACATGTATAATACAATTAGAGAAGTTATAATTTATATTAAAAGATAATTATCCACATTGAGTTTTATAGTTTTAGTGATGTTATTATCTGCATTAAAAATGTTGTTATCCACATCAAATTTTATAGTAATATTATACTGGATAATGGGATCTTTATAGATGCATAATGTATGCCCTTCTTTGATCAATTACATTGCAATGACCATGAAACAATGGTAAACCTCTTTGCAATTAAGTCATGACAAAAGGCAAATTATTATCCCAGGGATGAAAATGTAAAGGGGATAGTCCAGGCTGATTCTTTGTCACCACTGTTGTTTTGTCTTATAAAGAATAAGACAGGTAAATGTAAATATTTTACGAACAGTAAAAGCTATTAAAACTGTACAAATAGTTATCAGTATGAAGTTTTCTTTACAGTGATAATAGTCAGTCCATTCATAGTCTTCCCATAAATACTATAAAAAAGACTTTCGGCTTTTCCCGGTTAGGGGTCACCACAGCGGAACTCCGGCCCGCTCATGATTGACAGTGGATTTTTACAGTGCCGAGTTGCCAGCCCGATGCCCAACCTTCAATGAAGGCATGCCCATTCACGCTCGCACCTACCTGCATGTCTTTAATGTCACTCGACCATGGAGAGGACATGCAGACTCCACACAGAAGGCACTCCAGCCGAGAATCGAACGGGAGAACCTCTTGCTGTAAATACTATAATATATTATAATGTACATGAACCCTAAATTATAATTTTTGCTAAACTTTCACAAACAAATTCTCACATCCTGTAAACTGTACAACATAGACAACTATTGTCAGAACATTTTTGTTAACCAGAAATAAACATTCATGTGACAATAAGAAATTTGTGTATTAGTACATGTTTATTGAGATATTTACATAACTAAAAAAATGTATGCTTAATTGTATAATTAGCAATATAAATAATACTGAATATCTCTCAAGAGCATAGGATCATAGGAGGTTACTAGGCTAATGACCTTAGGACCCTTACTGGCCTAGAAAAGTACAACCCTTGTTCCCAAGAATAGCAAGGTATTAAGTGGAACTAAGTCAACAACTACTGCTCCTCTCCAAGAGGGACACAAGTGAAACTCCCAGGGTGAATTTGCGATTTCCCATCCAGTCATCCAAATTACGCTTAAAAAGGGTCAGTGAGAGGCTCTGCTTCACCTGAATTGGAAGTCTATTCCAGAGGAGAGGTAACATCTGTGAGACATATCTGTCTCTCAGCAAGTCCTGTTGATGTCACATACTAGGTTGAGTTCCCTAGTGCAAGTATATCTTATGCCATTTGATTTACGAATGTGCAACATTTCCATTAGAGTAGGATATGAGATTTCTTTATATGCAAGGTAGAGGTCACCTCTAAGTAGTCTGTAAGACACAGAGTATAGTGACAGTGATTTCAGTCTGTGAACATATAATATATGCTGAAGACATTTTCTTTGTAAGAAACCTTTGAGGTCTTTCCAGTTGCTGCAGGTGCCTGCTAAGGTACATACCAAAGGCAGCATTGTACTCTATTATTGAGCTGCTAAGTGAGGAGTGTGGGGGGATTATATCCTCTTTTGTTATGGATGCAGTGCCCTTACTTATGAGGTGGGCAACATAGAAACACGTTCTTACCACTCTGGAGACATGCTGGTCAAAAGAAAGGTTGCTGTCAACCTGTGTGCCCAAATCTCTCACCACTCACTGTGTACTTAGGATGTTGTTACTGATGTGGTAATCTGCATGGATGTTGCCTTTGTCAAAGGGGATGACAATGCATTATCTTGCACTGAGTTTTAGCCCATGACTTTGGCACCAGTCATTTGTCTGTGTAAGTCCCTCTTGTAGGATGTTGACATAATTTGGGGATTCGATGAGTGCATCTAGTTTGCAATCATCAGCAAACTTTGTCGGCCATAGGCCTTTTATTTTAGCCTGTACTTCCGAGAAATAGCTTCC
>NC_056740.1:33884804-33887304 GCF_019279795.1 Protopterus annectens
TCCCTGGCTATGTTCTACATGAAATACAGAGTGACCTGGCACCTCACTTGTGTGCCCTGTTCATGCACAGCCTCACCTCAGGCTTTGTCACTACTGAATTGTGTACTGCTACAGTCACCCCTCTCCACAAACAAGGTGTGACTACAGACCCTGGGAAATACAGCCCCAACTGCCTGACAAGTCTGTTATGCAAAGCTATGGAATGCATCATCATGTACCTAGTAAACAGGGATATGGGAATCTGCAGATACCACACAGTTTACTTTTGTGAAGGGTAGGTCATACCTGCTCAATCAACCTGGTCAACTTCTTGGCATCAGTCAACTGAGCTGTGGATGAAGGCAAGGTGGCACATACAGCCTACCTTAATCTGGCCAAAACCTTTGATAACATTTCCCCACTCGGGAATCATGCAAAAACTCACTAAGCTAGGCCTCAACCCCTATATCACTAGGTGGGTTGCAAACTGGGTCACAGATAGAACTCACAGTGTGGAAATCACTGACTCCAAGTCAGACTGCTGAGCAGTCATAAGTGGAGTCTCACAGGGTTCTGGCCTGGGTCCTCTCATGTTTGGTAACAACTTCTCTGAAGGTCAACATGAAGGTGCTCTGGCTGACAAAGTTTGCAGACAATTGCAAGTTGGGAGCTATTATTCACTACCCAAGTGATGTTGTCATCCTACTGAAAGGCCTCACTGAGACCAATGACTGGTGTCAGAGCCATGGCCTTAAGCTCAATGTCAGAAAATGTGTTGTCATCCCTTTTGTGGAAAACCCTGTTCCCAATATTTACTACATTGATAGTAATCCCCTGAACAAAGAAGGTGTTATAAGAGATCTGGGTACACAGGTTGACAGCAATGTCTCTTGACCACCACATTGCCACTGTGGTCACATAGTCTTTCTATGTGACACATCTCAGTACTAATGCATTAGCATCCAGGAAGGAAGAAAGGTCATTGTCCCCCTGTACTCTTCTTGAGAGAATGGCACAGTTTGTTTCAGCATACATATTCTGATGGATGTGAGGTAGGTAAATGAAATGTATGCCCTCATTTTCTGACAACAATCACATAATTACAGTGATTTACCAGAGAAATGATAATAATCTGTAAAACAGATCAGAAATATGAGCAACAAATCTGGGCATCCTAAAACAATCCAGCCAGTTGACAGGTATGCTCAGAACCCAAATCTGCAATGAATCTGGACCAAGGCTGACAAAGTGGTGGGTGGAAGCCATGAAAATGGGGATGTATCTGAAGCACTGGCATAGATAAGCTAACACAGTTGTTGTAGTAACACCCTCCTGTGTGCTCTAACATACATTTACTGAAAAAGCACAAGTAATTGAATTAGGACATCTGCTATGGGTAATTACACGTGTATTTGCAAATATATCAGGCACTATGGGGATGTAACAGCAGGGAAAAACAGACACCAGTGTGAAAGTGCATACCCACAACCAATATCACCACAGTCACAGTCACATACTGGTAAGTCAAGTGAACAGTAGAACATACAGACTGTGTGAACAAATACATCAGTGTTTGCCACTCACACACTAGCCCTACATATACAGTCCCAATTCTCAGTGTAGTCTGAATCCTGACCTTGGTACAGGACATGTCTCAGTCTGCCCCTACAAATGCATACAGCCAATAGATCAGCAGAAATTGGAGCAGCATGCACAGTCGGATAAAGAAGGAGCCATAACACTTACATCCACCCCCCTCCATACACAGCTCAAATAACATGTACACATGACATGTATACACAGTCCTGACAGTCTGTTAACAATGGCCAGACATACATAGACCTCTCACATGTACAGTTCACCTCAGAATGTACATGCTCGAGACTCATATCTAAGGCCTCTTCCCTGACATGTCTGTCGGTCTACTACATCACTGGGATGGTAGCAGGAATGAAGTCAAGAAATAATGATAATAAATACGTCTGTGCCTCATTGACATCTGGACAAAGCCTGACATCATTTGCAGACAGACACAGGGGTAGATTGGGCATATTGCAGTCATACACTGAGACAGTTACAGATGTTACTGGGTGTGTAGTAACATCCATTATGAGGAATATGATGGTGGTAATACCAATACTGCATTCCCCAGAGTCCACGACTGATTTACCAAGGAGACCAACTGTCTGGGGAACAGACAAACCATAACAGATAGACATGTTTCCAGTCTGTGGATAGTGTGCCAGTGGAGAGGTATGTCAGAGACATATCACTGTCAGTCGTGAAGCCACTCACTAAATGCATGTCCACACAGACTCTGTCAATCTATCAATCCACCATGTGTATAATAGCACTGATGACATAGAATCTATTCACAAATCTGGGGATATGTTCTCCATGTTGTTTGCCTGTTTCCACATGCTCTGTGATGTATTGCCACCTACTGTATGTGAATCTGTAGGCCACCACCTCTGTAATCTCCCTCACACAGGCAAGAAAAAGGGGCAAGCCCCACATTAAG
>NC_056740.1:33892304-34064804 GCF_019279795.1 Protopterus annectens
TGTCTGTTATTCTAAAAGTGTATTAATTCTGGTGTAAGGACTTCGGCTTCAGGCCAGTTATTTTACATTAAGAGTGTTCGTGTTCTGCAATCTTGTGGGAGGAGAGGCTGGACTCTGCCCTTCTGAGCTGGGAATTTCTGGTTAAAGGCTTATAGTGCCTGCATATTTAAACTGCTTCTTACTTAAATTGGTACACCTTGTTTGCTGTAGCATAGACTAGATCCAGGCCTGCTGAATCTAGCTTTGTTTGTATAACTTGAGCACTAATCCAGGCATTCTTTAAAGTATTCAATTGTATTTATTAATGCTTGGTAGTAACTTGATTAAAGTGTAGCTATCATTCTAAGTCATTTGGATTAAGCACTTGGGCTTCAGGCCAGTTGTTTTACATTAGGAAGGTTTGTGGCCTGCACTGTAGTGGCAGGACAGGTAGCTTACATCCTTCTAAGTTGGGAACTGCTGATTGAGGGCTCAGTGTCTGTTATTCTAAAAGTGTATTAGTTCTGGTTTAAACACTTGGGCTTCAGGCCAGTTATTTTACATTAAGAAGGTTTGTGGTCTGCACTCTTGTGGGAGGAGAGGCTGGACTCTGCCCTTCTGAGCTGGAAATTTCTGGTTAAAGGCTTATAGTGCCTGCATATTTCAACTGTTTTTTACTGAAATTGGTACACTTTGTTTGCTGTAGCATAGACTAGATCCAGGCCTGATGAATCTAGCTTTGTATGCTTGTTGTTTGTTTGCTTGTTATTTCCCTGAAAAGCTAATTCCACCTAAAACGCGGCTTTTCAGTGCTTCTGTGGATCCCTAGTGATATCTGCATTGCTTACTGTACTTATTTCCTTGTTTCACTTAAAAGAAAGTTACTGTTTGTCATTTTTGCATTTAAGTTACCTGTAACACATTACATTTAAGTTACCTGGCACTTGCTCACTAAAGCAATTATATAAGTCAGCACTAAAAAATTAAAAGCACTACACCCTCACAAACTCCCCTTGTGTACCTTGTTCCCCACTGGCCCTTTTTTTCAATTATAAAGGAATTCCCAATACTATTCTAGCATGTCCAAAGGTCAGTTGTCAATCTCCTCTCTGGTCCAGCTGGTGAATCTGGGAATCTTGAGGCAATGTTACAACTGCCTCATGTACACAGACAACCCTCTCCTCCTCCCAACAAATTCCAACACATGTGAGAGATGCAACCATATAGCCAAACCGGAGGCTAAGCTCTCTCATCTCAGTACTGGCGTAACCAGTCATGAGGAGAAGGAAACCACACTCACTACAATTCCAGTCTCACATAGACCTACCACAACAGCAAACCAAACACATAAACACACAAAAACATACTCGGAGGCTCTAAATAAAAATCTGCCTAAGCAGCAGAGACCTCCAAAGCAGACACCCAAGCAACCGCTAACCCAAAACAAAACACGTGCAACACATAGCTCACAAATCCAGTGTGCCAAACAGTCACAGCCCTTAAGGCTAAACAACATACCTGATACACATGTAATATGTGACTCTATCATCAGGCACACTGACATCCCGCTCACCAGGCGGAACAAGGAGAAGGTCACGGTGAACTGCCTGTCGAGCGCTAGGATCCGCCACATAACACAAGCACTCAGATCACTCTAAGGCAAGTATAAATATGACTCAGTCATTGTCCATGCTGGTGTGAATGACCTGAGACGTACCTCCCTGGACTACATGAAAAGAGACATAGAGGAGCTCTCTGAGCATGTAGCCCAGACCGGTATGACCCTGACCTTGAGTAGCATCTTACCCTCACCAAGAATAATGCCACAATCAGAAGACAAGATGATCAATTTCAACAATTGGCTTAGGTATTGGTGTCATTCAAAGGGGATACAATGCCTGTCAGCCTGGGATGACATGCTCGACAAGCCACGATACTTGGACAGCTTGCACCTGTCACCCCTGGACTTTTGGATATTGGCAAAGGCTCTTGCTACACCCATAGTGCCTTTTTTAGGCAAGGTTCAAAAGACAAACTCACCTCCATAGGTATCACAAGGGATAAGAAACTAAGAGTAATGCTACTCAACGCCAGAAGTCTAAACCTCAAGATGCATGCACTCGACACTCTCCTTAGCATGGAGAACATCGATATCTGTGCAGTAACAGAAACCTGGTTCAAGGCTCCTGAGAGCACCCCAGCACTACCAGGTTATACCTCATACCATGCTTTTTGGCCCCAAAACTTGGACCGAACCACAAAAGGAGGGGGACTATCAATATTCATCAAAGATACAGACACCTCCAGGTTGGTGGCACAGCACGTAGCATCAGAGACTATCCATGTGCAACTAACAGTGGGTAAAACTGCCTTCCAGTTTATAGCATGCTACAGACCACCCTCCCAAACCCAGGAACCCCACTCGGCCTTCCCGAGAACACTGGAAAATATGAAGGTCTCTCCAAACACCATTATATTGGGCAACTTCAACTACCCAAACATAGACTGGGAGCATTACTCTAGCTCCAACACCCAAGCCCAAAGGTTCCTAGAATTTATAAACTCAAATGCTATGGAACAACTTGTTACCACTCCCACAAGAGGGGAAAACATACTGGACCTGATCATCACCAACATGGGGACTCTATGCTCCAGACCAGAAGTGTATCCCTCACTGGTAAGATCAGACCATAAACTAATCTCACTGGATATTCACATCCCGTCCCCACACCCTGCCCAGAAAACCACAGTGAAAAACTTCTCTAAAGCAAATTTCACACTCCTCAAAACCGAGTTGGAATCCTTCAAAGCCCCCAGGCTTGTGGAAAATATGGCCCAGACCGCAGAATCCTTTATAAACGCATTCTATGAACACCTTCAGGAATGCATGGATCATGCAATCCCAAATAAAACCAAGACCCAATCCTCCAAAGGCAGACGTCCTGTCTGGTGAACCCCAGCCATAAACAAACTATTACAATAGAAGGAGGAAGCTACTACATGATAGAGCAAAATCCCAAAAAGGGAAGGCATCTCTGATCAGTATTAGCAAAAAACTACGGGCACTCATAAAATCGTCTAAGGCCAGCTTCGAGAGAAAAATTGCACAGGACACTAAGGATAATCACAAGGCTTTCTTTAGTTATGTTAGGAACCTGTGTGGGAATTCCCAGATATGCTCAGAATTAGTCCAAAATGACAAAAAATACACCAAACCCACAAACATTGCCAACATCCTAGCTGACAGGGTCAGTGCAAACTTCTCCCCCCTCCCCACCAAAAGGGAAAATATCTATCCCAGCAGAGTGCTGCCCCCCTGACATCTCACATGCTCAGGTAAGAGCCACCCTCTCCAAAGCAAAAAACACAGCATCAATGGGACCAGATGATGTCCCAGGCTGTGACCTACATGAACTCCAAGAAGAGCTAAACCCAAACATAAAACTACTGCTCAATCTCAGCCTTACTACAGGATATGTACCCAAAGAGTGGTGTACAGCAACAGTGGTCCCTCTCCACAAAGGTGGTGCCTCAATGGATCCTGGAAACTATCGCCCCATAAGCCTGACTAGCTTGGTCTGCAAAGCTATGGAAAGGATCATCATGGACCTCATAAATAAAGATATTGGGGACCTACAGACACTGGATCCTACCCAGTTTGGCTTTGTTAAGGGCAGATCCTGCCTCTTAAACCTGGTCAATTTCTTTGAAACAGTCACCAAGGCCATTGACGAGGGGAAGGTGGTCCACACAGCCTACCTGGACCTCGCAAAAGCCTTCGATACAATACCCCACTTGGGCATTATAGATAAGCTCACCAGCTTAAATATAAACCCCTATGTCACTAGATGGGTTGCAAACTGGCTCAAGGACAGAATCCACATGGTTAGAATTGCTGGAGCCATGTCAGACTCCAAACCAGTTACAAGTGGCATCCCACAAGGCTCATTCCGGGGACCTCTCTTGTTTGGTATATATTTCTCGGAGGTACAGGACAACATGGAAGGACTGTGGCTGACAAAGTTCACAGATGACTGCAAACTGGGCACCATAATCGACTCTCCAGCTGACACAAGCATCCTCCAAAAGGCCTCATAGAAACAGACAACTGGTGCCAGAGCCATGGCTTCAAGCTAAATGCCAAAAAGTGTATAGTCATCCCCTTTGGGAAAAACAAAGTGCCCACAAATTACCACATAGGTGGTAATCCATTAAGTACAGAAGAAGTAATTGGACCTGGGGACCCAAGCTGATAGCAATCTCTCATTTGACAACCACGTGGCCAAAGTAGTTAGAAAAACATTTTATATAGCCCACCTAATCATGAAGGGATTCACATCTAGATCAGGGGAGGTCATCGTGCCTCTTTACTCATCCCTCATCAGGCCCATAATTGAGTACAGTGCCCCTTTTGGGATGTACCTTACCAGACACCTGCAGCAACTGGAAAGACCCCAAAAGTACCTCACCAAGAGGATCAAAGGGCTCAAACAGATGCCATATGCTGCCCGATTAAAGAAACTCCAGCTCTACTCATTGGCATACCACCTGCTCAGAGGCGATTTGTGCCTGACGTATAAAGCCATGTCCAACCCGGAATTAATGGATGTGCCATAATGTTAGAGTCCAAACCAAGACAAATTAATGCTGTAATAATCTCAAGGGTGCATACACAACATATCCATTTAAGGGTGTGCACACTCATTCAACTGGCTTATTGTACTGATTATTATTTCCATATGTTTTCGCAGACCGGATTGTTATGTTTTCAATTGAATTGTACAGGCTATAAGTCACATTACAGGTGGGAATTGTTTTGAAATGAGCTATTGTGGTGTCATGTTCCAATTGCAGAAATGCCAGGCATTGTAACAGGGTGTGTACCCTTTATACCCATTGTAGCTATGTGGACTCAGCAGTACCTGACCTGTATAACCAGCCTCCACCAACGTAGAGTAATCCCCTTTGGTGGACAGCAGCAATACACAAACCACATAATAAGTTGCTACATTGCCTGTACAGGGACACATAGGTGTAGGTAACAACTTGGAAGCAAGTCCACCTATATCTGAGCAAGCATGTAAGTTCACAGGTGACTTCCTGTAAGGCTGACTATGACTACAAATCAGACATATCCACACCACCAAGGACAATTGCAACTGTGTCTCCACATATGTTGTAAGTCTCAGAGGAAACAACACGATTCACCTTGTACTGGGGGTAAAGAACACCTCATACACACATGCCATGGATATAGGCAACCTGCATCACACAGGTTAGGTGGGAACATTGCCACCCTGTCCACCCCAGTTGTACAGTGGGATATGCACATCAACCACACTCCTCCCCTCAGCAATGGTGAGCATGTACATATTACCTACTGATGGCAAAAACAGCATATCTCCATGGGGCATAATAACATCACTGTTTGTCTCCTACATGAACTCAGGCATGTGCTCACAGCTCCATCACACACCACGGTCAAACACAGACCTGCCAGCATCCACACACCATCCACATGGAAGATGGCCACTGTCAACCCTCTACACAGAAATGAATGGAGAATAGAGGATTATGCAGTCAAGTGTCCAACATTGGGGGGAATAAGCTCAGGGCCAGGAGTGTAATGCAAGCTGCTATAGCCATGATAACTTGGAGGGTTATGGTGTAGTGTGGATTATTATCCACTGCTGATGTGCAATTTGACAACTGTATGAGGTCCTGTGACTTTTTTCCTGTTTATGTCTTCCAGGTAACATGCAGAGGGCTTGCCTACCAGCATTCTCTGTTGGGGAAACTGACATAATCACCCAATATGTGATTGGACAGTTGTACCGGAAGTATTGGACATTATGCACTGTTATTTGGATGGAAAGCAGAAGATGTGCAGGAGAGGACTGCCCTGTGGAACAGTGCGGTCACAGGGTAAATGATGCCAGTCTGACTTATGAGCATGTGCAGCATCGGGTCACTGACCTCATCCACCATGCCCATCAATGGGCTGCTGCTGTAGCGAGGGACCGGCTAGCCACAGGTGGGGGCCCAGCCATCCAGCCCCCACTGACACCCACTGAGCAGCTCCTCACCAAACTTGGGGCACCCGCCCAACGCACAAGCTATGAAGCTGAGGGAAGCATTGTGGAGGTGAGATGCACACACACACACACACACACACACACACACACACACACACACACACACACACACACACACACGATGAGAAGTATGCAGGTAAGGGACCAGTGGGATTAGTACACTAATGTATCAGACATACATGCATCTGTATTGTATCTACATCCATGTGTCAGGTTCGATTGCATTGTGGATGGGGTTTTCTAATGCACAGAGGTGCACATCTATGGTGAGGACAGGACATTGTGTATTATTGGGGTTAGTACTGTAGATGTGCAGACATGCTGCATCCATCCTGTACCAAGGTCACATGTGCGTCTGCTGACAATAACTCCCTCTCACAACTACCTAGGACCCTCTGGGCTGCATATAGGACAGCAGCTTGAAGCTGGTGAGTATGATATTTTTCTGTTGTGGACTGGCAATACCCTAGGGATGTGAAGTGCATGCAATGTACCATGCACACAACCATCAGTAACAGCCATATTGCTTTATGAAATAGCTATATTGCTTTTTGTGCATGTTCACTTGTGCTGGGGTTGACTGCATTGCATCTCAGTTGTCACCACTGGGGCCTATCTGATGTGAATTCAACATTCCTGTAGCATACCTCACAACTTGTCAGTGCGAAGACGTCTGGACAGATTCCAGCAAAATGGGTTGGACAAATGGCCTAAGGTAGGGACATGTGTGATTCATTAGTGGTATATAGTGGATATAAATAGTGTACAAACCCCTGTTAAGATGCAAGGTGCCCCTTTTGCATACTAATTAAGAGCACAATATGTCAGTCCACACCTCCTCCAGCCTTTAATGTGACCCATAACAGGAACAGTTCACTTGTAAAACCAAGCATCTGGACTCATGTATTGCACCTACAAGGCTGGCCATCTGTGAGGATGGCTGATGTCGTATTAGCATGTTTCAGTCAGGTATGATACCTCATGCTGCCATATGTGTCAGTGCACTCACTGTGGCCTATTTGGGTACAATATCACATACATGGGTATTGTTAAGACACACAGACCACTTCCAGCCACTTATAGGTTGCAAACATATGCATGTTCCAGACACATATGTACAAAGAACTGTACAATGGTTTAACCTGCTGCATGTGAGGAAGATGCTGTTATCACATTATATAAAGTAATGGCAGTGGGAAGGGGTCACCAGCCATGTATGGTATACACATTAAAATGGTATAAACCACACAACATATGATCCTCACACACAGACAGTTGCCAGCATTGGGATTTGAACTCCTGCCTACCTAGGTGTTCCTACTATAGTGCTACACAGTTATCAGATGCACCACAGAGCTTATACATTTCCACCTATTCCAAAGGTACTTCTAAGGTGGATGACATCAACAGGACTACTAAATTGGAGTAAGGGGAATTGTAAAAGGTAGTACACAGGTCAAAAATGGTGTAACCCACACCCTACATGATTCTCACACATACATACATGCATCCAAACAGTTGGCTGTAGGGTGATTAGACCTCCAGGACAACTGGACAAATGCTTTATTTAGACAAAAGAAAGACTCTAAGAATTGCATTTTCAAATTCCCTGTACTTGAACAAATGAATCCAGATACAAGGGGTGGACTGTGGGAAGCCCTTTTAGAATATAAAGAACTATACTGGCATCTTAGACTGGATTCAACTAAAAGACCGGGATTGAATGATCATGTTATTAACAGTGTCCTTAAATTAAGGGCAGCTAAACTTTAGAATAGGAAAGAGTACATACATTCACTTTGTTTGTTATTGTTTTAAAACAAGGATTCATGACAGTATGTATTTTACTATGGCAGCTAGAATATGTGCATTCTCCTCAGTTGCTACTGTTTTAACATAAGGGACTACTACAGCATATACTTTACTATGGCTTTAACTAATGCATGGGGAATTAATTTATTTAATTAATTATGCATGAGATGGTACTATTGGCTGATAATTTTTGAATTTGTTTAAAAGTGACTGTTTGATTTTATTCCATGTTCTGAGGAAGCTTTGGATAGACCTAAGTGAAAGCACTTAACATCTTATGGAATTGTTTGTGCTGTAGCATTTTAACAGTTTTTTTATATATCTTGGACTATTAAATAAGGTTTGAAGCCTTTACTTCTTGTGGAATTGTTTGTATTGTGATATTTCAACAGTTATTTCACATATCCTGGACTACACAAAACGTTTGGAGCCTGCTACAGTGTTTTTTGTTTCAACAGTTTACCTTTTGGTACTTTTTTCTGCTTCTGTTTTAGACCTCCTACCTATCTAGTTATTGTTACTTTAGTGCTACGCAGTTATCAGATGCTCCACAGAGCTGATACTTTTCCACCTACTCCAAAGGTACTTCTAAGGTGAATGACATCAACAGGGCTACTAGATTGGGGAGAGGGAAAGTGTGAAGGCTAGCACACAAGTCAAAAATGGTATAAGCCAGACAGTACATGATTCACACACAGACACACACACACACACACACACACACACACACACACACACACACACACACACACACACACACACACTTGCTAGTATTGGGATTAGAATTCCTCCCTACCTAGTTATGTCTACTATAGTGTTACACAGTTACCGCACATGCTACAGTGCTTATTGAACTTTCACATGGCCAAGGCTGCTGATAACTGCACAGCTGCTGTAAAGTATTACAGATGGCAGACAGCCTGCCTTCTGTTCCACCCTTAAATTATGCTAGTTCTTTCTGCCTTGCACTTCAACTAGCATTATGACTTGGTACTTCTCCAGGTTATTGTATCAAGAAGTGTGGCACATGTGGGAGTCATCAGCAGTACTTGTTCATCACAGATGTAGTCCCAGTACTTACTAGTTATGTCCACCCCTCCTGGCATGTTTGAAGGGCAGTTTTCTGTGCTTTCAACCATTAACCTGGTGCACTTGTCCATTCTGAGACACTGTTACAACTGCCTCATGTACACAGACAACCCTCCCCTCTAAACTCCAAACACTCTGATCTGTGAGAGTTACCCATATATCACGCAATGTGGACATATGCACTCTCCAGCAAAGACTGAACTAGCAGGCTAAGAGGATAAGATTAACACTTGCACCACACCATGTGGAACACGTAGCTCACTATGACACCCACTTTGACAGCCATGACATACAGTGAAAAGCCACACACCCACCTTACCAAAGGCACCCAATGGACATTTACCCAAACAGCACAGACAAGCAAGACAGACACCCACTCAGACACTGCAACATGGCACATGCCAAGGGACACATATTTAACCTACACAGTGTTCCCGTCTACCTAAGCTCCTAAGGTTAACCACCTTGCACAATACAGTGATCAAGGGTAACTCAGTACTGAGGCACACACATATCCCACTCACTAAGTTGAATATGGAGCAGGTAACAGCCAAACATCTGTCACATGCCAGCATCCAACACATGACACAGCCAGTCATGGCACACCACAACAACTACGGGTATCACTCTGTATCCATGTGGGTGTGAATGACTTGGGACACACGTCCCTGGACTACATGGCAAGAGACATGGTTGAACTCTTTGATTATGTAGTCTAGGCAGGTGTGACAGTAGCCCTAAGCAGTGTAATGCCATCACCCAGAATAATGCTGTGGTACTATCAACAGATGACTGACTGCAACATTGGCTTACATGTTTTGCGTTATTCTTAGGGGATCCAGTACCTCTTTGCTTGGGATGACATGATTGACAGAACCCAATGACTTGCCACAGCTGTCCTATATCTGTCAGCGCTGGGTTTCCAGGTACTGCATAAGTGTCTTGCCAACCCTATGATGCCTTATTAGGCAGTGTTCCTAATGTAATTATCACCATAACAGCTAGACATGTATGCAATCTGAGGGTCATGCTGCTCAACAGAAGACATCTAACTGTCAGGATGCCGTCACTCAAAGCATTCGGAGTGAAATACACATGTCTGCTGTAATGGAGAGGTGGTTCACAGCAGCAGACAGCAGACATGCATTATCAGGCAATGATGCATTCCATAGCTGTCAGCCCCCAAACATGGACCACACCACACCTCCACAGGTGGTGTTGTCTCCATATTCATTATGGCTAGGAACACCCCCAGACTAGTATCCCAATGCATTGGAGATACTTCCGGTACAACTGCCTTGGGGTAATAGTGCAATCCAGACCATAGCCTGCTATGGGTCCACATCTATGTCCCTAGACTGTCAATGCACATTCCACAACACACTGCCATCTATGATGGTCCAATGCAACACTGACATAGTATGAGACTTAAACTACCCCTCCATCACCTGGGGAAAATAGCCAAGCACCAGTACAGTGGCTCAACACTTCTGGGATTCATCATTTCCATTGTCCTGGACCAGCTCATACTGACCCCTGGTAGAGGATACAACAGTCGTGACCTGTGTTTACTACTTAAATATGGGACTGTTGCTCATCCACAGATGTCAGTCCCTGCATGGTGAGATCCACACAGGTTGTAATAAACATGGAACTCAATATGTCAGCCACACCCCCCACAAAGGTAACCACCTTGCAAAACCTCTCCAAAGCTGACTTTGCAGCCATGAAAACAAGGGTGGATGACTACACTGCAACCATGTTAATGAGAAATAGCTGCATGCCTGTGGAATCATACACATATGTACTGTACAAACAGGTACATGAATGCATGGTACTAGCCAGAGCCAACAGAACCCAGACACTGTCTTCCAAACACTGGTAGACAATGTGATGGTTTCCTGCCATTACTAAAGTGTACATCAGAAGGAGGACACTTTTGCAGAGAAAGGTGGTATCCCATGACTGTTGAATTCCCTTGTTAGCCTCAAATACAACTTTGGATCCATCATGGAATCCCCTACAGGCATCTATGATAGCAGACATGCAGCAGACACCGACGATAATCACAGCAGCCTTTGATAATTACATCAACAAACTCCACAGCATTAAACACAAGTGCTGTGACTTACTGCACCATGCTAATACCTATCCAGAGACAACAGATATCAGCCACAGTCTTGGGAACACATTCAGTGCCAACTTTACCCCTCTGTCCCCCCACAAGTGAAGTGCTGAGTGAATGTGTTCTCACATGCTGTATCCCGTTTCTGTTCTAGGCATCTGCGTGTCACCAGGATGTGGCCCTGCAGCAAGACCACAGGGTATAGCAGTGTGATAACAAATCCACCATGTCATATGCAGGGTACAGCTGTATGTGCATGGAAATCTCTGGTCTGTAACACAGTGATTGCATATGCCTAACAGATTATAGGGCTGAGGGTTGTACATAGGTATATGTTGATTTACAACACCTGTTGTAGAATGGAGAATGGTATGTGTTGTGGTTTGGACACACCTTAAATTGCTAATAACCACAACCAAAGAGGATATTCATCAACCAAATACACTGAGATTACTATTCATAAACACACACACACACACACACACACACACACACACACACACACACACACACACACACACACACACACACACACACACACACACACACACACACACACACACACACACACACTTACTTGCCAGTACTGAGATCCATAGGTTCATTGCTTCATAGGTGTGTAGTAGGCGAATGGGCCTGAAGGCTCTATAAGGCTATCCCAAGGGAATACCCTGGCATCAGGCCATATAAAAATAGTCCCCAATGTGGATCAAGAGTATAGTCACTGAAGTGGTCCCCAGGGGTAGGTATTGTATTCCCCATCCACTCATCCAGATTTCTATTGTAGGTGGTCAGTGTTGTGCACTGGTTCACATGTATGTGATTTATATTCCATAACATGGACAATGTCTAGGTTGTGCACATGTCCCACATGCATGTTCTTTTAAGTGTGGAAGTGTGCTTGAGGTCTCTGGGGAATGTTGTGTGGACAGACTGGTGTCTTCGGCAGTAGCATTCCTGACTTTGTTTGGTGAGACATGGCTGCATAACCAAGGTAGTGATTGCACCTCCATAGACAGCATGATATGGGGATTCATTGGAGATATTGGAGTCTGTCCATACAGCACATGTCAATAAGACATGGTATTCCCTTTGTGGGGTACATTTGTAGACTCTACAGTTGTTGCAGGTGTCCAGTGAGGAACATGGCAAAAGGTCCACTGTACACATTGATTGGGCTACTGAGGGGATGGAACATTGTGCCATGTCCTTTTTTCCTGCTGGATAACACACACTCAGTCAGAAGATGTAACACATCAAAGTACTTTCTGATGTCAGTGGCACTGTTGTGGTCAACAGGTAGCTGACTGCCAACCTGTGTTCCCCATTCTGTTATAATAACATCACTGTTCAGTGGACTACCACCAATGTATTGCTACATGTGAGCTATGGTGTTCCCAAAGGTGATGGCAGCACATCTCTTGGCATTGAGGTAATGTCCAGGGTTCTGACAACAGTCATAGGTGTCAAGTGGCCTTTGAGCGTGATGTCAACATTACATGGATTCGAAATGCTACCACCCACCTTACAGTTGTATGCAAACATTATCAGCCAGGGTGCTTTGTGTTCTCCTGCACTTCAGAAGGATAGATCTCAAACATGAGAGGACATGGGTCTGTACCCTGTGTGACACCAATTATGTCTGGTCATCGGTTTGACATGGAGTCCACTGCAATCACACCGTGGGTACTATCTGTGAGGCAATTTGCAGGAGAACTACTGATATAGTGGTTGTTGCCTAGCCAAGTGTGCTTGTGTATGATTCCTGGGTGGATAGTGGTCTCTGAGTATTAGAAGGGTTGCCTATATTGTTATCTAATCCATACTGTCACATAGTCATTGCACAAGTCACTATACATTTAGGACTGTGGATTGTCTACACCAACCTCTACAGTGTTTGACAACTGTTGGCCTTGTAATGTGGACATTGGGACATATACTAGGTCCTTAATATAATAATTTAGCAAATCCCACCCCCAATAGATTCTGTTATTACACAATCACACCAACACCCACACAGGATACTGATCACACACACACTCACACACACACACACACACACACACACACACACACACACACACACACACACACACACACACACACACACACACACACACACTTGCCAGTACTGAGTTTTAAACCCCTACCTAGCTTTGTATTTTTAATACAGTGTAACACATTTATCATATGCACCATGGAGCTTATAAGATAGATGTTGTCCCAATGTACTTTTAAGGTGAGGAACATCACCAGCCCTTGTAAATACTGACATTGGGTGATGTAGTGGGTGAAAGATTTCACAAAATATTTCACCCTACACACACATTTACATTTGCTAGCAGTGAGGTTCAGATCTCTATCTAACTATGTTTTCAGACCTTTATGTTACACATTTACCACATGCACCACTGACCTTACATAGGTTAGGGTTGCCAACAGGTACTTCTAAGGTGAATGATATCTGCAGGACTGCTAAAGTCAGGCACTGAAAAGTGAACTGAGTGTAAATGGGGCCAAAATATTTATGGTATGGATACATATATGTACACACACACAAACACTTGCCAGGAATGAGATTCAACCCCCTACCTATCTAGTTATTGCTACTACATTGTTTTGCATTTATCACACACACCACAGAGCTTATAGGTAGAACAGTGTCCCAACATACCTCTAAGGTGAGTGACATCAGCAGCAGTGCTAAAGGAGGGGTAAGGGAAGTGTAGTGATTGTGAATGGCCTCAAAATCCGGGCTCTACAAAGACACACACACTTTCTCACACAAACCCGCACATTTTCTCAGTTGCCAGGACTGGGATTAGAACTCTTACCTAATTAGTTTGCTACACTAAAGTATTACACAGTTATCACAAGTGCCACAGAGCTTATATGTTAAAGAGCTGTCCAAAGGTGTCATTACAGGTGAGTGACATCGGCAGCAGTGCTAAAGGAGGTATAAGGGAAGTGTTGTAAGTGTGAATGACCACAATATCAGGTCTCTACAAAGACACACACTTTCGCACACAAACACACACATTTTCACAGGTACTAGGAGCAGGATTAGAACTCCTACCTAACTAGTTTGCTACACTATAGTATTATGCAGTTATCACAAGTGCCACAGAGCTTATATGTTGGAGAGCTGTCCAAATGTATCATTGAAGGTGAGTGACATCAGCAGCAGTGCTAAAGGAGGGGTAAGGGAAGTGTAGTGACTGTGAATGGCCACAAAATCATGTCTCTACAAAGATACACACACTCTCTCACACAAACACACACATTTTCACAGGTGCTAGGACTGGGATTAGAACTCCTACCTAACTAGCTTGCTTCACTATAGTATTGCACAGTTATCACAAGCACCATGGAGCTTACAGGGCTGCAAGCTGCCCAAAGGCTTATTTCAGGGTGACTGACATCAGTAGGAGTGCTAAAGTAGGGCAATGGGAAGTGTAATGAGTGTGAATGGCCTCAACCACATTCATCTAGAAACACACACAGACACACACACACACACACACAGACACACACACACACACACACACACACACACACACACACACACACACACACACACACACACACACACACACACACACACACACACACTCACACAACTTTACATTTGACAGGACTGAGATTATAACTGCTACATGGATACTCATTTGTACTGTAGTGTTACACAGTTATCACGAGCACCACTGAAACTATAGGGCTGAGGGCTAACCAAAGGAATTTCTACAGTGAATGACATCAGCACATCATGTGATATAGGCCAATGGGATGTGTACTGCATGGGAAAGGCCTCATAATGTGATTCTCTCTGTCGCTGTCTGTCTCTCTCTTCCCTACATCTCTGTGTGTGTATGTTTGACATATTATATTATGTTGGCTTTAGATATGTGTGAGCATTCCTATCCAGTGTGTGTGTGTTTGTATGTGAAGTATCAATGGTGTACAATTTGGTATGTGTGTGCACAGACATCTGCAAATATTGGATATCTGTAGTCCACTGTGTTGTCAGACATGTGCTTCATTTCTCTAAGTGTAGGAGCATGCCTACTATGCCCTTCTATACTGAGTGTGTGCATCCATTCAAGGGAGGGGTGGACTCCAGTTCAGGGTTTTGTGTGTTACAGCTACACCTAGGAACCTGTTTATGCAGGATATCTGTAGATAGGTTGCCAATATGGAAACCCAGTGGGCGTAACATACGGGGGATATTGTAACGATTGCTGTTTGTGCTGCTTGTGTAACATGGTTGGTTGTAGTATAGATTTTCTGACATATGTACTGTTTTACACTGTGATGTATCATGTCATCAACTACTGACATTTATCATTCTTTGCTCACAGGTATTTACCTGGGAAATACAAGATGAATGAAGTTGAGACCAATATTCTGAGGCATACAGACTACACATTCTGGCACACTCCTGTCATTGTGGAGGGTTAGCTACAGACAATAGACTGCTGGTTATGTGTAAATGGTCTAGCACCCTGTTAGTATGCTGGCTGGGGTTCCCTTTCTTGTGCTTTTCTCAACTTAATGGAATGGCCATATCCTGCTGGGGCCATACCTCTCAGCTGTACAGATACACCCAGGTTATCCAGAGACAGGACTCATATATCTGGTCAGTTTACCATCACATTATAGTTTACAAGCAGTTTTGTGGCTATTCATTCATGGGTTTGCAGTCAGGGGGTAGTATGGGTGGACATTAGAGTTTCAGACTTCACACACACTCCATGACATCCATGCTTCTACACCCCCATCTGTTATTCTCTCCTCTTTCTAACATTATGAAAGCAATAGCTCAGAGGTATCCCTATAGCTGGGCCTTTATCCAAGTAGTAGTTATGGCCTGGTCTACAATCCTTGTAGTAGGACATGGGGAAACATGCTACTGGTATTTGTCAACATGGCCTCGCATTTGTTTTCTGTTTGCTGTGTTAAGTTGTTAGTTAGGACCTCCTGACACTCCATACATTGGCACTATGGGTGAGGCATGGGGCTTTGCCAGAGGACTGTAGGCCATTTGTGAGTGCTGCAGGCAATCTGTAGCAGGCCAGTGCATTCTGTCAGTCATACGTTCCCAGGCTGCAAGCCAGTGGATTACACTGGGGTGACAGTGGTGAGTGTTTGAGGTGTTCCTGTCAATCCTTCCTGTTCATACTGATCCACGAGTCTGGATGTAGTTGGGTTGCTGCTTACAGCTAGGGACACACCTGCAGTGGACACCTATTCAGCATGCAGCATCATGTATGTATTCCCATACAGAGATGGATTCATGCTGTACTCATTCCCTACAGTAAGGATATGACCTGTGATAAACCTGTGGCTGATGGTGGGGTGAGCTGGGTGCATGTGTGATATGGAAGCTACTTGCACCTGACTCACAAATATACCTGGGACATTCACCTTATGCTGGCTTGTGTGTGAACATGGGCAGCCTGTCATCACTTTATAACTGTGCCTTTTGTGGTCTGCCAGTGATTGGCCAGACTAAAATTATTCCATACTAGAGGGACAACTAATGTGATGCTAACCTCTATGTATAACTCCAAACTTGTGTGCAGTTGACAATTATTTTATATGCACTCAGTGTAGGTTACTTCCATCTGTGTACTGTTTCTATGCATGGGCCCCCATTCATGGCATGTCCAGCGTTCCGACGGTGACAGATATTGACATCTGGAAAGGAATATGTACAACGGCTGACATGGGTGTAGCTGAGAAGCAGTGTGGTTGGCACTGCAGTTGTTGGAACATGGCCCTGTCAACCACTGTACTATACCTAGGTCACTGAGACACAACCATCCAGGCCCACATGCTGGCCACTTCCACGCAATGTTAAACACAAAACAAACTTGCCACACTGACTCCTGCATATTGCACACATGCAGCAGTGTAGATTGGGACAGCTCTGGCAATCTGTGCTCCAGTGGTATTACTCCTCAAACGTACATGTTACTGCAGTTCTACATGGGATTGTTGGGGGGGGGTGCACAACTGAAGACTTTAAACATTTGCAATGACTGTACTGGTATTTTGGTTATTCTGTTGGCTTCCATTTCATATTGTATTGTGACCTATCATGCAGACAGGAGGCATATCAGTAGAGTACACATGCTAGATCTTAATGGCATCAATTTCAGTTTCAGACTTCTTACCCTTCAGAACTAAAATGCAACTGCACAGACATGTTGTAGTATGTCTGTGTAAGTCTTGTGGGGGGTGTGTTCACCACTGCCATCATTTGGGGGCCTTAGCCGGCCTTTCTTTATGGTCATCTACACCTGTCCTGCTGGGTGAGGCAGGTGGTGGGTATGTGACCCTCATTGACATCCATGTGTGTGACCTATTGACACCCACAGTTATTTGGGCCATCACATGTACTGCGGTGGGAGTTGTCAACTTGTGTAGTACTGTCTAGTATGTTGACACCAGTATTTGTTATGAATTTCCTACTGTCCCATATAGCTGTCTGCTGCTATCCCATTCAGCCACCCATTTCCCTTGCATGCTTGCGTCCACATCATACATACAACTATGAGAACATACTACTCCATTCACTAATTGATAGGAAGGGTGACTTACCTTGTTGCTGGGCCAGTACTGAGGACAGTGCTGGAGGGCTAACTATGTCGGATGCACGTAGTACACTCCCTATACATGGTAAAGCACAGGTAGTGTCATGTTTGGCATCCCTTTTACTGTATGTGCGAGTTGGAGAGAGGTATTAGTCCCTGGGTCCCTACAGTGTCAGTGTGTGTGCTATGCATTGCCTCTTTGCCAAGGCATGGGCATACTGGGCATGCCTCTTGACTACAGAGGCAGGTTCAGGATGTTCCTCCTTCGAGTCCCTCTGTGCCTGTGCTGGTCTTGGCAATGATGGGGGGCTGTGTGGCCCTGCCCTGTGCTGTTCCTGCTGCAGCTGTTTCTGCTCAATCATATTGTGTAGCATGGAACATACTATGCAGTGCCTCAACAGATCCTGAAAACTATCGCCCCATAAGCCTGACTAGCTTGGTCTGCAAAGCTATGGAAAGGATCATCATGGACCTCATAAATAAAGATATTGGGGACCTACAGACACTGGATCCTACCCAGTTTGGCTTTGTTAAGGGCAGATCCTGCCTCTTAAACCTGGTTGATTTCTTTGAAACAGTCACCAAGGCCATTGACGAGGGGAAGGTGGTCCACACAGCCTACCTGGACCTCGCAAAAGCCTTCGATACAATACCCCACTCGGGCATTATAGATAAGCTCACCAGCTTAAATATAAAACCCTATGTCACTAGATGGATTGCAAACTGGCTCAAGGACAGAACCCACATGGTTAGAATTGCTGGAGCCATGTCAGACTCCAAACCAGTTACAAGTGGTGTCCCACAAGGCTCAGTCCTGGGACCTCTCTTGTTCAGTATATATTTCTCGGAGGTACAGGCCAACACGGAAGGACTGTGGCTGACCAAGTTCGCAGATGACTGCAAACTGGGCACCATAATCGACTCTCCAGCCGACACAAGCATCCTCCAAAAGGGCCTCATAGAAACAGACAACTGGTGCCAGAGCCATAGCCTCAAGCTAAATGCCAAAAAGTGTATAGTCATCCCCTTTGGCAAAAACAAAGTGCCCACAAATTACCACATAGGTAGTAATCCATAAAGTACAGAAGAAGTAATTAGGGACCTGGGGACTCAAGTTGATAGCAATCTCTCATTTGACAACCACGTGGCCAAAGTGGTTAGAAAAACATTTTATATAGCCCACCTAATCATGAAGGGATTCACATCTAGATCAGGGAAGGTCATCGTGCCTCTTTACTCATCCTCATCAGGCCCATAATTGAGTACAATGCCCCTTTTGGGATGTACCTTACCAGACACCTGCAGCAACTGGAAAGACCCCAAAAGTACCTCACCAAGAGGATCAAAGGGCTCAAACAGATGCCATATGCTGCCTGGTTAAAGAAACTCCAGCTCTACTCAGTGGCATACCGCCTGTTCAGAGGCGATCTGTGCCTGACGTATAAAGCCATGTCCAACCTGGAATTAATGGACATGCTGCACCTCAGAAAATCCAAATCCTATCGAGCTACGAGCTCGAGAGACTTGAACCTCAGCACTGAAATAAATAGGACATGCTGGAGGGACAGATTCATAACCCAGAGGCTCCCTTCACTCTGGAATAAAATCCCAGTCCAGGTTAGGCAGAGTCCCTCATTGACTCTCTTCAAGAGGAATCTTGATGAGTGAATGAGAGATCGTAGGTTTACCCGGGTATCACTTCTATGTCACTGTTAGACATAGGCACAGTATACTAACCTCGAAAAAGGGCATAGCAAAATAAATTTAAAATGGGTGGTGAAAGCCAAACACATTCTGGCTAGGCTTACAAATGCCCTAGGGCAGATAGCCTAGTATGAACCTATGAACCTATGACCCTATGAACATCTGTGTACATGTAGCTGGAGAGTACTGCAGGGATCCAACGGATATGTCAAGCAGTGGAACCGTGACTTGAGCATCCCAAACACGCACTCTACAATGATCCTGGTTTGTTCATGTGCCTCATTATGGTGTTCTTGTTCGGGTGTGTATGCATTTCTGATGGGTGTCATCAGCCATGGCTCCAGTACATAACCAGCATCCCCCACTAGATGGCCACATGGGATGTTCCCCGGCAAATACCTGATACAGCTTTGAGCAATGCCAAATGTAGGAGTCCTGATAGCTTCCAGGGCTGCCAGCACACACATTAATGATAATGCCCTGGGCATTACACATGACCTGGCAGTTGATAGAGGGGAAGCTCTTGTGGTTTATGTAGACCCTACCCTGCTCACCGAGTGGTGCTTTGATGTGGATGTGCATGCAGTCTATAGTACCAACTACCTCAGGCTATTCTGCTATATGGTGGAAGAGACGCATACTTCTGGTCAATGCCTCATGGGTGGTGGGGAAATATATGTGCTCATTGGCATGTGATGTCATGGCACCCAGTAACTGGTGGAGTATCCTGGATGCTGATGCCTGTGAGATCCCCATGATATCCCCATTTGGTCTTTGGAGGGTATCTGTGGCTAGTATTCTTAAGCCTACACATACCTTGGTATCCAATGGGATGTGTTCCCCTCTATTAGTTCTGTGTGTGAGGTGTGGCCATCACAGCTCAATGATTTGCTGTAGAATGTCCCTGTCCACCCTATAGCGCTCCACTATCTCCAGCTCATGTAGGCCCTGGTAGGTTACCCTGAGTCTGTACACTCTTCTCCTCCTCCTCATTGTGGGTCAGTTGTTAGCATTCTCCTCCTCACCACCCTCAGTCTCTAGCACATATTGATGGAGTAAAGCAGCAGTAGCCTCTAACATTTTTAGTTAGTTTTGCCAGTTAAAAATCCCCCATCTGTGTACACCAGTGGTGTAGAGTTTGTGGGAAAAAACAGTCTCTTGGGTGTTTGCATAGTTTATAGTAGTGTGCTCGGCTGCTGCATGTGGAATTGGCTGATTCTGATATATTCCACCTGTCAGCTGTGCTAGTTCTCCTTGATTGCCTTCCTACTGCTGTTTCCCCAAAAAACAGTCTGAAAGGTGCTTGCATAGTTTATAGTAGTGTGCTGGACTGCTGCATGTGTAATTGGTTGATTCTGATGCATTCCACCTGCCAGCTATGCTAGTTCTCCTTGATTGTCTTCCTACTGCTGTTTCCCCTTTTTAGTTCCTCCGTATTTAAGCCCTGAGGCACACAGTGCATACCCAGTGCTGAAATGTAAATAGTGCTGCCATTCCTCTTTTTTTTTTGTTTAAAACCCAGTGCGCAGCACACACACCCGTTTAGGCTATGTACACACTGCTCTGGAGCATCTGACACTCCCCCTTCCTTAGCTGTGCTTAGCTAAGAGCAAACACAGGCCTCAGAGCTCTAATGAGCTTACAGAAAGCATGACACACCCCCTTATGAAGTCATTCATCTCTTACACTTGCATTGTTGTATTGCTCCACCTACACAGTTAGGTACAAGCTGACATTTTGAAAAAATATGTGATTCAATATAACTCCCCTCATTTGCATAGGTCGCTAGTTACTGCACCAAAATGGACCCTTTCCACTTGACAACCAGTGCTCTCTGGTGTTGTTTACATTCTGCATGCCATTGACTATAATGGCAAAATGCAGAATTAACTTAAAATTGAGTTTTCACAATTTTTTAAATTTTTGGCACAATCCCATTTGCGCGCTGTTGCCCTATGCTTAAACGGTCTAGATCGCCCCCCCCCCAAAAAAGTTTAATTTTCCTAATAATTTATTACTTTTTAAATGCCAATGGCCTTATATTTGGCCATTGGCATGTCTAATGCACATAATACATGCTTTTTCACAAGCTGTCATGCCTCCATTTTTTTAGTTGCAGAAATGTACTCCGTTATTTTCTGAATACATTTCTGCACTGACACTGTTCTAGCATGGAGACCTGGCAGCTTAATGAATCACTAAATCACCTCATCTGCATGTTTTTCACCAGCAAATGAGGTGATTTGCATATTTGCAGGTTTCCCATGCTAGAACGGTGCAGCACCGCTCGTGCACGTGAAAACGGCACTATCTTGAATCGCTTGGTGGCCATTTTCCATGCAGGAGCTCCTACACTGTTCCTGCACAGAAAATATGGCTTCCCGATAGTCTACATATCAGTGTTGTCTTGGTGAGATTTTGTGAAAAACAGGGTCCACCTCATGAAGGTAATCATCAATGCTTGAGTGTGAATTCAGTTCCAGCAATACTTCTCTCCTTTTGCTGATTTTATCATATATCCATTCAGAACCCTGGTCTCAAGTTGGGTGAGTTTATCAATGATGCCTTAGTGGGGAATAGTATCAAAGGCCTTGGCCAGGTCCAAGAAGGCCATATGCATGGATTTGCCTTTGTCCAGGGCTTTGGTGACTGTCTCAAAGAAGTCCACCAAGTTCAAGAGACAGAAGCTCCCTTTAACAAAGACAGACTGAGCCAGGTCAAGTGTTTGGAGGTCACCTATATCTTTGTTAATAAGGTCCATGATTATTCTTTCCATAGCCTTGCTGATTAGGCTGGTCAGGCTTATGGGTCTGTAGTTTCTAGGGTCTGTGGAGGCACCTCCTTTATGTAACTGAATGACAGTTGCTATTTTCCATTCCACAGGTACAAGACCAGTGCTTCGACTGTGGTTAAAAGGAGCACCTAGTAGTGCAGCTAGTTCCTGTTTTAATCCATTTAGAATGCAGCCTGGGATATTATCAGGTCCCATAGAGGCTGTGTTTTTGGCTTTGGAGACAGCATTTACAACCGATGCAGCTAGTTCCTGTTTTAATCCATTTAGAGTGCAGCCTGGGATATTATCGCATCCCATAGAGGCTGTGTTTTTGGCTTTGGAGACATCATTTACAACCTGCTCTTCGAGATACTAGGTGGTGGGCAGGTGGTAGGGGTGCTTTTGGGGATATGTGGCAGGGACAGGGGAAGAGGTTTTCACTGAACCTGTCAGCTAGCAGGTTGGCTTTTTCTGTGGGTTCAGCATATGTGGTTCTATTAGCAACCAGTTCTGTGCATATCTGGGTATTTCCTTTAAGGTTTCTGACATAGCTAAATAAGGCCTTATGGTTATCCTTAGCGAAGGAGGCTAATTTAGATTCATAGCTAGATTTAGAATGCCTTATGAGGTGTCTTATTTGTTTGTTTAAGCAGAAAAAGGAATGCTTCTATTTCAGAGACCATTCCTTCCTGCTCTTGGACAGCAATATCTTTCTCTTATTATATAACCTGTTAATAGCAGATGTCCACCAGGCAGGCTTGTTCTTTCTTGAGGATCTTGTTTTGATCCTATCATGTACGGCTGAGTCAATACATTTGTATAGATGCTTATACAAGGCATTGGTGTAAACCTCAGTGTAGGTGTCCATGCCATCCATGAGGGCAGGGACTATGAAGCTATTAATGCCGTCATGTATTAGGTTGTAATTTGCTTTGGAAAAGTTTTTTAGTCTAGTTGCTGCTAATGGGACATCAGATATTATTGTTACTTCGATTGAGACTGATTTATGATGAGACCTCACTAGGAAGGGCCGCACACATGGGGTGGTGCAACGATCACCCATTTTAGTTAGCACCAGATCCAGAATGTTTGGGCCCCTTGTGGGGATGTCAACCAATTGGTCCAGGGCAGTGGAACTGATGAAGTCCAAGAACCTTTGTGTAAGTGTGTTAGTACACATATAATTTACAAAATCTATGGATGGGTAGTTAAAGTCATCTAACACCAGGGTGTTTGGTTGTATCTTGAGCGATTCAAGTAGATCCAAGTATGCAGTGTGGATATCCTGGTTCATTGAGGGGGTCCTATAATTGGCAATATCTTGGAGATGGGTCTTACTTACAGTCAATTGGACCTAGATTAGTTCAAGGGAATCATTCTGTTTAACCAATGTAGAGGTGTACTTATCTTTGATGAATATTGACACTCCACCTCCTTTAGTTCTCGCACTTCCAGTTTGTGGTCTGAATGTGTGGAAGGCATTATAATCCAGTATTGCCAGTGTGCTTTCCACAGCCTTAAAGTAAGTCTCTGTTACTGCACAGATGTCAACATCTTCTAAGGTGAGGGCTGCTTCCAGTGAGTACAGTTTTACATTTAGACTCCAAATGGTTAGCAGCATAACCTTGAGGTTGGTTTTGAAGATATTTTTACATCAGGAATTTTGTTGCTGTGGCATTCCCTAAAAAAGGCACTATGGGGGAGGCAAGATCCTTAGCCATTACCAGAAATCCCACAAGTGACAGATGAAGACCATTTCTGGCAAAGCAGCGTGGTCTATCTACCATATCATCCCACACTGAGAGTTACTGACTCCCCTTAAAATGACACCAGAAACTAAGCCAATTGTTGAAGTAAATAATTTTTTGTTTACATTGTGGTATCATCATAGGTGAGGGTAGAATGCTGCTCAAGGCTAGGTACATGCCTACCTGAGACACATATTCAGAGAGCTCAGTCATGTCTCTCTTTATATAGTCCAGTGAGGTACATCTCAAGTCTTTCGCACCAGTATGAACTATGATGGAATCATAACGGTACTTGCTGGAGAAAGACATGAGTGCATGCGTGATCTGGTGGATCTTGGCACCCAACAGATGGGTAACTGTAGCCTTCTCATTGTCCAGCCTGGTGAGTGGAACATCTGTATGTCTCACTATAGAGTCACCTATGACCAAAAAATTTTGTTTAAATGTGCTTTGCCTTAGTGGCTTGTTTGGTGAAACACCTGTGCTTGTGGTTTTATGTGTATTGAGTGCTGTAGGTACTGTATTAAGTGTAGCATGTTTGTGTTTCAGAGGTCCCTGATGTTTAGGTAAATTTGTAGCGAGTACATCCCCATATGATGATTTATGTGTTGAGAACGTGGTTTGTCCAGGAGGTGTAGTATGTGGGTTGACAACCTGTTCAGTGTCACTGTTTTGTGAATGAGAGAGCAAGGATTCTAAGTTCTTAGTGTATATCCATCTCTCACAAATTGAGCTTGAGTGGTTTAGGAGTAGTGGGTTATCAGTGTACATGAGAAAATTGCTACACTGCCTCAGGACACCCATGTCAATCAGGGTGGCAGGAGAAACAGAGGAGAACTGACCATCCATAATACTAGGTGTAAATTTGCTTACTTTAATGAGGAAGGATGTGGTTTAATTGGGGGCTTAATTCAGGGGCTATACTATTGAGGCTCTCAAGGGGTACAAGACTATTAGGGATTAGATTTCAGTTAAAGTGGCAACTGCTGTAGAAACCCCAGCAGAGGTGCTCTCCGGGCAGCTAAGCACAATTTAAGGAGCTCCTCAGTTCGAGAATGGGCAGCTTCTAAGGGAAAATAAAGGGTGTTGCAGTGGTGCAGCAGTTAACATTGTCACCTCACAGCAAGAGGCTTTCCGTTTCAATTCTCAACTGGGGTGCCTTCTGTGTGGAGTCTGCAAGTCCTTCCTGCATTTGTGTGGATTTCCTCTAGGTATTCCGGTTTCCTCTCGCATTCCAAAGACATGCATCTGGAGTGTTTCTCCCTGGGCCTCCACTGATAATAGGCTCTGTCCTAGTCAGACTTTCCTGGTCAACAATGTTAAGTAAAATACTTTAGCATTTGCTCCGCTAAACACCAGTGGTTACCTCCACTGCATGGTGCTGCATGAAGGTGCACTTCGTGCAAACAGATGCCTCAGATTGCTCTGATGAAGATAGTAGAGCAGCAGCTGCTTTCCAAACTCTGTGAAGCTGTGGTACAACAGGCTTAAACCCGTGCAAATGCAGGGCTTATGTAGCAACTGTGAGAACCCTTTTTTGAAACAAGCTAAGTAATTTTCAATCAAGCTGACCAATGGAAATGCTCAATACAGAGCCTTATTCCAACAGTTTCCAACTCAATGAATAAAAATACTTATTTTTTTGTAGATTTCAAAGGATGCCTTGGATTTTTTTAGATTCAGTCCAGAGATTAGAGAGAGCACACCAATCCTAGAGCAGTTCCTGTAAACTGAATACAGACCCTTGAAGTCATGCTGCCTAAATACAAGATAAGTTAAGCAATTTTCAAACAAGCTGACCAATGGAAATGCTCAATACTGAGCCTTATTCCAACAATCTCCAACTCACATGGGTCCTTTGCTACACTCTTCTGCTACAAGGTTGCAAGAGGGCACTCAATGTAAGATGGCTGGTTTTAGTGCTCAGATAATGCCAAACAGTCTAGATTCAGCAAATCTGAATCTAGTCTATGCTATAAATTATGAAAGTACTAGAAAATACAAAGTGAAGGAGAAAGTCTCAAACTGCAAACAGTTTAACAGTGAAACAACAAAGCAGTAAAAACATTGAAAATCTGTTAAAAGTAGATGGCAATTCCGTAATGCACAGTTTAAAAGTGCAATGCATTGAATAAAAATACTTATTTTTTGTAGATTTCTAAGGATGCCTTGAATTTCATTTGAATTCACTCCAGAGATCAGAGAGAGAGCATACAAATACTAGAGCAGCTTCTGTAAAGTGAATACAGGCCCTTGCAAATGTACTACCTAAATACAAGATAAGTTAAGCAATTTTCAAACAAGCTGGCTAATGAAAATGCTCAATACTGAGCTTTATTTCAACAATCTCTAACTCAGAAGGGTCCTTTGCTACACTCTTCTGCCACAAGGGTGCAGCGGGTCCTCTTAATATAAGATGGCTGGTTTTAGTGCACAGATAATGTCAAACAATAAACCTGAAGCTAGCATATGCCATAAAATATACAAGTACTAGAAAATACAAAGTGCAGGAAAAACTGTTTCAAACAGCTAACAGTTGAAGCAGTGAAACAGCAAAACAGTTAAAACGGCTAAAACAATTGAGTAGTCAGCGATTCAGTAATGTACAATTTAAAAGTGTAGTACAGCAAATAAAAATACTTATTTTTTTGTACATTTGAAATAATACCTTGGATTTTAATGGAATTCACTCCAGAGATCAGAGAGAGCATGCCAGCCCTAGAGCAGCTTCTGTAAACTGAGCTATGTAACTTACAATGCGAATAACAAAGATCTTTTATTCAACATGTGAGGTTTCACCTGATGTCATTCAATCGTTTGTCAGGTGTTTGTAAGTCACTTGTTTTTTGAAGTATTCAGTACATATGGAAATATAGTTTATTTTCATAATTACTGTTAAACAACAATATATACCTGCGGTGGTGGTGCTGCTGTAGCGTTGTCGACTCATGGCAAGACGTTGTCGTTCGATTCTCAGCTAAACCGTCTTCTGTGTAGAGACATGCATGAAGGGGCATACCTTCGTTGAAGGTTGTGCATCAGAGCTGGTAACTCAGCATGTAAAAATCTTCTACCAATCATTAGCGGACCGGAGTTCCGCTGTGGCGACCCCTAACCAGGAAAAAGCCGAAAGACACAAACAAACTATTAAACAACAATATATCTGGTATAGTGTGATATAACTGTATATTGAGAATGAATTGCCCTGTCTCCCAGCATGGCATATCAACACCATACCCCTCAATAATAGGTAGGGCTCTTAGTTATGAAAATATAAACACAAAAATGAAAATATGTATAATAAGTGGCAATCATCGATTAATTTCTCGACCACAGCACATTCTAGATTAACAATCTTATAGTCATTTTGTTAATAATTCCTTACACTTTCCAATACTGCCTATTATTATTAGCTAGCAGGTTGCTTAGTTAAAGGAGCCATACCCCAAAAAAGTCTGGCCATTATAAGGAGGTATAGGTGTGAACAGATAATGCACAAAAAAGCCTTTTAGGCTTTGTTGGGTTAACGTGGGAAACACTAATCTTACTGCAGCACCTACACTTGACATTATCCTTCCCACTTTCTATAGTAGTCCTGTACTCTCTTAAACTAAAAACATAAAATCTAGAAGGCATGATGACCACTCAGGCAATTTTTTGTAAACTGATACAGTGTGAAAATTAAGGGATGTCAAAAAGAGATCAGCACTGTATCAGTATATTAATGTAGGGGACAGTGTCCTCACTGTGATACCTACTGTTAGTGTTATTTTGTAGACTGTTTGTTATGTGTTTCTCTGAACAAGAAAGCATTTGTGACCCCTATCAGGAATTATACAATGAAATACAATTAACATTAAACAACATGCACTCTAACTGGCCTTTACATTTTTTACTTACTTTCTAATAATGTTATAACCTTTTTCTCCCATCCCCCTGGGTTCCATAATATCCCCCTTTCTAATCCTCACTTTCCTTGCTTTGCAGATATCAGGAGTGTCATTTTCATAATACCCCCAAATTTGTAGAAATTGAAGTCTAGCTTGGAAATATTGTATTGCTACAGCTGTTTTAATATATTCATTTTGATTAAGAACTCCTGGGTCACCCTGTGCAGCTGTAGCAAATACATTTCTTTTTCTACAGTGAGTCACTTGGAGCTGCATATGAATCCAATTTTCATTTTTGTATCTCTATAGTACCTTTGTACCAACCCAGAGTCATGAAGAGACTTGTAAGAAAGAGAAATGTCAGTAGCTGAAGGAATTATACAGCCATGTCCCTTGGTAGAAAAGATAGGTGCATTTGTTTCCTTTTTTTCTTTAAAATGTTGTGTACTATCTTTTATATTGCCATTTGTCGTGAATCTATAAGAAGCATTTAGCTTAATACTCAAGAAAATATGTCTCTCTCTCCCCAGCTCAAACTTAACTCTATAATGTTCCTTGCTACTGATTTCTCTGCTGTATTAAAAACAAAAATAAAACAAAAAAAACATTCTGCCTGCTGTAGTACCATACAGGGATAAGGACATGACTCTGGCTCAGGTGATCTGAGTTCAGCTAGCTGCTTGGATACCTGATAGGCCTGACCTGGGAAGAAAGGTATGTGTGATAATCACCCATCCCAGTGGGTGGGAGATGGCCTCTGCGTGACAGCTGGTGGGAGTACTAGGTGTTGTACCTGTGGACCATGAGCCTATATCCACGTGCTGCCATAGTGTATATACACACATCTGCATAATCATGCAGGGGCATGCTTCCTGTGGCAAGCATCATGTAGTGGAGCACAGAGAAATGCTATAATGCTCTGCTAGGGGGTCAGGTAGGCCATTCCACAAAATAGCAATTAGGCTACAGGGCTTGTTTAGGCTTAGGATGCCTGGCTCTAAACCAGAGGAATGAATGGAATTATGAGGTGTAGGTAAAAGAGCCACAGAGCTAGCCCTGCAAAGTGAAACATTTTTTTTTCCTAAATGTATTTTTAACCTTGATATATTTCCAGATTGTTTAATACTTCCATAATGCTGTCTAAATGCTACACTGGGTCCTGCAGACAAAGAGCACAATATATGGCTGGAGTTTATGAGGATGCCCTGTATCTTGTGATTCTGAGTGACATACAAGGTGTGAGTATTTGTACAACTATTAAAAATACTAATGGACATAATGGACATCCTGGTCTTTAACCCCATAACAATGGAAAGTACGTTCTTCTCACCCCATTTGTAGTGATTTATATTAATGGGATCGACTACAATAGCTGGCAATATTCAATGAATTTTTCTATAATTCCAAAGTATCTCATAGCTTCTCAGAGAATGTGCAACTCAAGGTAATCAAAAAGGTTATGAAAGTGTATCAGCTGTAACCCCTGCCCCATCTTTAATAAATTGCTCTTGAGTCTTTTATATGATTTTTAGGAACTATTTTTTCTGGCTGACACATTATAATTCAAGCATAATTTTTTTGTCTCAGATTGTAGTAGAGATGTATGTCTAAAATTCCACGTGTCTGTGAGATCCTTACCCACGTTTTGTAAAATTAGTCGAAGATAACATGGTAGATATCCACTCTGTAAAGCTTTTTTTAAAAAGCATTAGTAACTTACCACTTATATCTTTTTTGAAGATATTTTAGAACTTGCTAAAGACGCTATATTTTCTGGGTGCCTTACATGGTGTAAATTCTTCAATTATTTGGTAGACCTCTCCACACCAATTAGTGCATTTAGAGCTACTAATAATACTTCTGAAAGCTTTGGAACTTATAATGATTAAATTAATAAATAAATAAATACATAAATAAATAAATAAAAATGTCATGGGGGGATTCAACCTCTCATCATCTGTAAATAGTTTCCAATAAAAGTTTTTCATAATTAAGTTTATTTCAGATGATGTGTGTTTCAGCATTCTTGCCTTTTAAGGCATCCATATACATCCTCTGTTATGCTCTCTGAGCCTATATGCTATTAACTTTGTGGATAATAAGGTACTAAGCTCCCAAAAATTTCTTCATGCATTCCCATTTCTCTCTATAATGTATGTTAAGCAATGGTTTACACTGTCTCTTCATTGCATTTAACTGTCCTTATACAGCTATGCTTTTCATTACCTTGCATTTACATTTTTTTTCAGTCTCCTCTATTGGCTTTTCCATTTCATTGATTTTACCATGGACATGTTCATGCCTGATATTCCCAGTTCAATTTGCTTCAAATTTTAGACTTCTCTTCAGTGCTTCACATTTTGTAGCTATGGACAAATCAAATCAGAGTCTTTGTTTTGTTCCCAAAACCTCTCAAGCCAAGTCATTACTTCATCCCTTTCAATTAGTTGGTCTGACCACCAATGTGGGTTTCTATTGCTAGTTGTCATTTCTCTGAGCTTTATAAACATCAAACAATGATTTTCCTGTCTTAAAGGAGAACTCAGCCCAAATGCTAAGTTTTTTTTCCAAAAAGTGATTTTCCTTCCCTATAATTCAACATTGCACACATCACATATAGAAAAAGCATACTTTAATAATTATTCAATTTGTTTTATTTCTAAATGTATTTCTGTTTGCCTTTCTTTGTTGCATTTGTCTCATCATCTGTTACATCATGAAGGCAACTAAGAGTGGCAGGGTAATTAGATGAGGTCATTTATTCCAACTAAAGAGCCATTATGAAAACAATGGCTCTTAAAACAAAGGCATTTAAATATTCCTTATCAATCACAGACTGCCAGCATCATACCTCAGATAAACAGTGTAGCCTAGAGTCTAAACAAAAGTTACACTTTCAAGCTCAGTTTTCAGATGCAAACAAACAAAAAAAAAAACTTAATTTATGTATTTACAAATTAGTTGTCTTTCACTTTAATCATACTCTGGGTGTCACAAAGACAGACACTGTTTTCATTTTACTGTTTTTATTTTCTATCAGGATTTGATATTGCATTTTTTCTACACTGTATTTTCTGTAGAAGTGTATGTTTCTTTTGTTTTGTTACAGCATTTTTTTGCATTGCAAAGCATACTTTAATAATTATTCAATTTGTTTTATTTCTAAATGTATTTCTGTTTGCCTTTCTTTGTTGCATTTGTCTAATCATCTGTTACATCATGAAGGCAACTAAGAGTGGCAGGGTAATTAGATGAGGTCATTTATTCCAACTAAAGACCCATTATGAAAACAATGGCTCTTAAAACAAAGGCATTTAAATATTCCTTATCAATCACAGACTGCCAGCATCATACCTCAGATAAACAGTGTAGCCTAGAGTCTAAACAAAAGCTACACTTTCAAGCTCAGTTTTCAGATGCAAACAAACAAAAAAAAAACTTATTTATGTATTTACAAATTAGTTGTCTTTCACTTTAATCATACTCTGGGTGTCACAAAGACAGACACTGTTTTCATTTTACTGTTTTTATTTTCTATCAGGATTTGATATTGCATTTTTTCTACACTGTATTTTCTGTAGAAGTGTATGTTTCTTTTGTTTTGTTACAGCATTTTTTTGCATTGCGTACAGTGGACAAGTCAGTGAACTGGGTAAGGAAGATTAACATTAAAGACTCCAATTATAGCTACAGTATAAAAATCTCTGAATGCAAAACAGACCATCTCTGCCCAAATAACACATATTAATCACAGGGGTCAGATTTCCCACACTTCATCTCTTAACTTAGCTGCATTTGCAAGCCCGTCATTCAAATATTCCTTAAATTGCTATAGCAGAAATGGCCACTAATGAAAACCAAAAAAGCAAAGTAGTTAAAATGCAGATTGATGCTGACAGTCAAAAGTAACTGATCAAAAACACTGTTGCAAGCTACTGAGAGAGAAAACCACAATAAATTATCCTTACATGTCTGTCCCTCAGGAAGGCAATGGCATTGACTGCAAAACAAAATCATGCTACCCATGGCAGCCCCCTTTCAGGGTATTTTGGGGTGTACCAGATTAGAAAATAATAATAACTACTTACTTTGATAAGGAGACATTAATAATGCAAACAAGTTCAAGATATGCTGAAAAAGTATTTTTTTCAGTTTTTGTATACGAGTCTCCTTTAACTTTTTCAACACAGGGTAATACTTTTTTGCTGTACAGGTAATTAATTTTAGTAGCCATGCATGTTGCAGGGAAAATGAAAGTGTATTCCATCATGTGGGGTGGTTTATTCTCCAGGGATCTCCTAGTAAAATGTTGTTCTATCTCCTGTACTAGCAATATGTGATTTTTTTAGTGTGCCACCTGAGGAGATCTTATCTAACTGCATAATTGGAATTATGTTGAAATGTACACCTATTATAAATGAAATCCAAATACATTAAAGTCTCTGCCTATCACATTTGTAATCCTTCTTCCCCCCAAATCCTTTAATGCTTCCTGAAAATGAAAGAAAACTATTGACTGTTACAGGTTTGGACCCTAGAAGTTGCACTAAACATATGCACTTCATGGTTGGATACCTTGTTTAAAAATCACCTTCCTGCTGTTCTGTTCTTTCATTTTTATGTTTCCATCACAGAATGCCATTAAATAATATAATCATCAGCTTTTAGCTGAAGTTGGTAGAGCTAGTTTGCCTCATCCTTTCCAAGCAGGTATTTTATGTATTTGTTTCTTGACTCCCCTCAGTTCCTACAGAAATGCTACCAGTATATATATATATATATACACACACACACACAGTATAATATATATATATATATATATATATATATATATATATATACACACACACACACACACACACACACACACACACACACACACACACACACACACACACACACACACACACACACACACACACACACACACAGTATATATATATATATCTAAACACATCAGTATCACACATATCTAAACATTTATATAAACAAAAATATATAAACCCAAAAATATTTAAACTCAGAAATATGTAAACACAAAAATATCTAAACTCAAAAATATCAAAAAACTGAATTTATACTAAGAAGGTATTTATGCCTTTTTCCCACTGTTGCATGATCTTGGAGTTGGTATATATAATTAGCAGTGGATATGGGCGGAGCAGGGGAGGTTGTCCCCCTGCAAAAACATTGCATTTGGATATGGTTTTAGACATTTTGTTTTCACCATACTGGCTACTTCACTTCCTTTTCCCCATATTTCCAGCATTCTGGGTTCAAACAAAGGTTATCCTGTCCTAAGTTCTTTAGAGTACTATACCATCTATGCAATAACCTCATATGCTGATTTCATCTGGCCCTGATATTTTTAAACTGTATACCATTTTGAATCGCTTATGATTACCAGACATGTTTACTAATTAGGCAAAGACAAACAAGACTGCAAAGAATTATTGCATGGTTAAAACTGGTGGATGGGAAAATTTTTAGTACAGACTCTATAGTGATACTAGAGATATTCTCACAATATTAACAACAGTCATAACATCTGCAGAATGAGTATAGTAAATATGAGACTGAGATTCTATCCAGCCTGCAATGTTTCACAGTTGCTAAAAGATGCTGAGGAAGAAGTGACAGGAATGCTGAATTCAATTACACAAAAAGAACAACTTATAACCATTGTTTAATACTGAAACAGGCATATAAAAGGCAAAATTGGATCTTTTCCATCTTTTGGTAAAGCAGTTGCCACCACCTCCTTCCATAAGGGTGGGGGTATTCCAAATCAGTAAAACCTTTGTTAAATTCTTTAAGTATACAAGGTATTGACTTCTCTTCATGAGCATTCTGAAACTCCAAAACCTTGTTAAATAACTTATTCTTTGTATATTCATTTCTCCTAAAGAGCATTCTGAAACTGTTGGAATACCATCACTTTGTAGTGCTTTACCCTTTCACTTTGTAGTGTTCTACCCTTTGCTTGACCTTGCAAAGTTTCCAATAGCTCATGCCTTTTATTGCAAGAATGCTGCAAGATGTTGCCCGCTGTGAGCTGGCACTGATCAGTGGGAACTTCTAAAGAGAGGACAGATTTTTGATCATATTTTGAAAACTGGAATGCTGGTGAAGGCTGCACAGATAAATCAAAAACAATGTAGCAATTGTGGCTTTTAATGCAGACAAGGCTTTTGACATATTGTCTCTATTTAACCCAGGTGTTTCTTGACTGTGGATTTACAAATAAACCTGTTAAATTCATACCTTTTTATATGGCCTCTACAGGTAGACTGCAAATTCGTGCAGGATTGGATTTGCTTTTTAAGAAGGCAAGGGGAGTAAGTCAAGCATGATCATTGTCACCTGCCCTGTTTTCTTTATGCTTTGAATCCTTAGCATTAGTAGTGAGACACTCACATTTGAAGGGATATTTTATAGGTCATGAAGTGAAAAGGTCTGGGTTTCATAGAGACATACTGCTCATGTAGCACTAGTTTTCAAAGAGGTCACTACATAAAGAGCCATACAGATGTCAGATATGTAATGGGCAATGAATACGACTGGGGTACCAAGCAAAGAATCATGTACAAAAAAAAAAAGAGGCACATTGATAATAGGATAAGCAATGCTAGGCTACTCTGTGGTATGAGGAGCATGTATGACCAATGTGATGGGCATCACAGCTAAGAAATGCATTCTTATACCCACAGTGCAATACTGCAGAGCTATACGTAATGCCTATTTGGCACAAGAAGGGCAACATAGTGGCCAGCAGATACATCAATATAACAAAAAAAGAAAAAAAAAAACAGCATTGTAATATACATTGTTAAGTAATTTCACTATTCAGATACTGTCCACTGAATTTCATTATAACAGATATAAATATGAAAATAACCAAAAATGGATATCATTCAGTCGTATGACTAAAAATATGTAATCATATAACACATTAAAACTAGCTATTACCTAGGTGGTAAAGAGTTTCAATAACATTAAATTACGCCCCACACTGGATGATGTGAAGATGTGGATAAAGAAACCTGGAACTGCATTTGTGATTTGCCCATCTATAGAATCAAATAAAACAAGTTTAAGATTTTTGTTTGGAAGTTTTTGTATAAATATCTTTATACTTCAAAAATCTGAAAAATGTATTTCCAAATAGTGATTAACAGAGTGTAGGTGATATAAGGAAGGGGTACTTTGCTCATAAAAGCATACATGTTCAGGTCATGTTCAGGTTTAAATACTTTTAAGAATGATTTGGGGAGTCTGCTGGAATACTGTGGAAGTCTATAAGGCATAACAAAATGTCAATGCTATTAATATATGACAAAATGTATTAAATTAGAATGGGAAAGATTGATTATGATGATGTTAGTAGATAAGAAAGCCAACACAAAGCAATGGAAGTAACAACAGCTGATATAACTGATAATAGATGATCTGGATTAGGCACACATAAACATATAGACAGATAAACACACACTCTTTCATATACAGATACAGTATAATTTCCCCACTGGTCTGCTTCACCCTGCTTAAATTAATTTTACTAAAATGTATAGGTGCACACGGTAAAATATCTGCATACATTTACCCATTTTCTGCACTACTCTGGTGTAACACTTGTATAATACAAACATTACTGCTGCCCATACTACATACGTGTCTTAATAGTGCAGTGAACCAGGCTGCATAACAACTCTCATTAACATAGACTCCACCCACTGACTATTGCATTTACACATGTATCTGAAAGTTTCTCTGCTCACTTGTGCTCGGGTGCTTTGCTGAGTAGTGATACTATGAGTCGGAAAGCATTTACATAGGACACAAGGCAACTTGTCCATATCAACCTTAATATTTAGTATTTGGCACATTCAGATGAGCCAGTTAACTAAAATGAAACAACTCATGGATTAGCATGTGAATTTGATTGTCATGTTTTATGGAAAAGAATCTATGTCTTCCAATGTGTAAAGATTGCATTATAATAACATCTCTTCGATAGTGTATAAAAGCACTGATTTCAAGTCCCAGACAAAGCTGTTTTGTGTTTTGCACATCTTTATTTGAAGTGCTTATGGCTGAATTCATATTATTATAAATTAACTTTGATTCATATTAATATAAATTTAATGTGCAGGTGTCTCACACAATCGCATAGTTTGAGGTTAGCATTTCAAAGCCATCATTTAGTTATGCACTGTTGCAGTTTAAATGTGGTCAATTTTTGTATTTTGTTCTGTGTTATTTATTATGAATTTATATATTTTATGTTTTACTGATCAATGTGATGATGTTTCAAATATTAATCATCCTCATCATCATCATAATCAGCATCCACCCCATTTTTCCATTTTCTACATGGAGTTGAGGTGTCGTTGTCACCTGTCTCAATTTAACTTGATCAAGAGTCATTCCTGACTGTCTCAGGCCTTCTCTCACAAAATCCAGGGGTTCATAGATGAATACTAGGTTAGCTGCCCTTGTGGGCCATTTTAAGGCAAGCCAATTTCACTTTTGGTGTTTGAATTAATCTCATTTCATGTTAGACTGGCCTTACCTATCTCATGGCCGATACTTGTATATAACCCCTACTGAGAATAACTGGGATCATTACATAGATAATTTGAGGGGACCCATGCATAGGATAAAGCATTTATGAACTTCATCTGTCAATTAGTAGTACACAGGGAACAGCCATGCAATACATGTTCTGTTTCTCATCCATAAGATTCTAGTTGTACTTGAATATGGACAGGGATGAGCTTTATTTTACATGGATGAGGAGTCTGTTCCAGAGCAGCAGTATCCTCTGTGAGATAGCCTATCACTCCAAACTGTTCTGTTGATATTGCCGAAGAGGTTTAGATCCCGAGACTGTGTAATTCTTATGTCATTTGACTTGCTGATGTGCAGTAAATCCATCAGTATTGTGTCGGAGGATGCCTTTTATGCCAAACATAGGGCACCTCTTAGTAGTCTGTAGAATATAGAGTACAGTGACAGGGCTTTGACTCAGTCTATATAAGCTATATTGTTTAGACCTCGTATCCTTTCAACTGAGGGCATTCCAGTTGTTGCATGCATCTGAACAGATACATTCCAGGGCAATACAGTCAATGACTGGCCTAATGAGGGCTGAGTAAAGGGGGGCAATGACATCCACATATATAGATATAATCTCTTTGTTCATAAGCTGTTCAATATAGAAAGACATTATGACAGTGGTCACGTTGGTTGAAAGTGAGGTTACTGTGCACATAAGTTCCCAAATCCAAACAACTGGGTCAGCTCTTAGGGGTGTATCATGCATGTGGTAATTCCCTTGGGTAGATGACTTCCCAAAGGATAAGATCATGCATTTTTTGGTATTTAGTTTCTGTCCATGATTTTGGTGCCAGTTATATATTTGGGACAAAATTTCCTGAAGTACGGCTTAGTCATTTGCAGAGTCAGTGGCTGCTCCTAGGATGCAGTCTTCTGTAAACTTAGTCAGTCAGTGTTCTTTGGTATTGGCTTTTACTTCAGAAAAGCAGATTCTACACAGGAAGGCCCCCCCCTCTATCACTGAACCCTGTGAGAACTCCACTGTTGGCTGGTCTCTTTGTGGGAAGTAGCTTCCATTATTTTGATTTCCTGTGCCCTATCAGTGAACCAGATGGAAATCCAGCAGATGACATAGGTGTTAATTCCCAGTTTATTTAGCTCTTCTACTATGCCTGAGTTAGGGATTGTGCCAGAAGCTATGGTCAGATTGAGGTATATGATGTGTATCATTTCAGCTTTATCAATTTATTTGGTGACCTTTTCAAAAAAGTCTACTAGGTTGAGTAAGCATGGCCTGCCCTTGACAAATATAAACTGAGACGAGTCCAGTGATTGGAGGCTTCCCATATCCTTATTGATTACTTCCATGGTGTCTTTCCATAGCTTTGCATATCAGGCTGGTCAACCTTATGGGTCTGTAATTGCATGGGTCCGGTGAAGGTCCTCTCCTATTACAGGGGATTGACTATAAATGTTTCCTGTTCACTTTGTACAAAACCTGTATGGAGGCTGAGGTTTTACAGTGTTGTGAGGATGTTGGATAAATTCAGCTTCATGCTATTTAAGACATATCCAGGCATATTGTCAGGATGCATCAATGCATTATTTTTAGTTTTTGATAGTGTTTTTAAGACTTGTTCTTGTGTGATAGCTGGAGGAAAGCCAATTTCAGGTATATCATGAGGGACAGACTAAGCAGACGGAGGGGTAAAGCAAGAGGTGGATTTATTGGTTAGTAGGTTTGCAATATCTTCGCCCTCAGAGCATGTAACACTGTTCACAGTCAGCTCAGTACATTGCTGTGTTGTGCTTTTGATCTTACAAACATGAAATAAAAAGGTTGTGTGATTGTCATTAAATTGAACACCTATTTTTAGCCAAAAACTTTGGTAGATTTTATTAAGCTCCTGAGTTTTTTGTTTATTTCAGTGATGAGGACTCCATCATTTTAGGAGTTACTCTTCTTACTCTTGGTCAACAATCTCTTCCTTTTGTTGTAAATTGTGTTAATGTTATAGTTCTACCATGTGGATTTGTTCCTGGGGTTTGTCCTGTGCGTGTTTCTACAGGGTACAGCTGCATCTACAGCTATAGCAGTTTACATGCTGGCACAGTGTGGTGGTAAACATTTTTGCATATTCAGTAGTTAACATGCATCTCTTTGCTGGACATCATCATTTCCCCTTGTCTTCTTCCTGCCACTTCCAGCTCTTCTTCACTAAAGCATCTTCTGCTTTCTAGCAGATGTCCCCAGATCAACATAATCTGCTCTCTTTTAACTTTTCTGCAAACTGGAGTCACTGGAGATACTGCTCTAATGTCATCATTCCTTTCTCTGTCCAACAGTGTGCATCCTACCACCCATCTCAGGCACTTCACCTTCATCACTTCTAGTTTCCTCAACTACTCAGCCATCACTACCCAAGTTGCATGTACCATACAGATGCTCCTGTACTTCAAATTAACTAGTAATTCACCCATGGGTATAAACATGTATAAATGTTTGCTTGTTTGGTAGGTAGACTACTTTTTATGCTTTGAATTTGGTCCAGCAAAGCAATTTCCCATTGGAATCTGCATTCCAGAATATTCCAAAATGAATGAAATTATAGAAACAGAATAAAATGACCAACATTGTACTAAGATACATAACTAAGTTAAAACATAAAATAGTAATTTGTGTAATGAGTGTATTAAATTTGGCAAAACAGCGAATGTAATAGTAGCTTAGAAAAATTGAAGTGTTTTGGTGATATTTATTTTTGCATACAAAACACTCATGCATACGTAACACTGATGAAGGCTAGGTTAAGTCCTTAGCTGAAACCAGTCTGTTATTTCTTGTTTTTCAATAAATTCCATACACAGCTCACAGTTGCTGGCCCTTGTTTTTGGTTTGACATTTATTTTTGCACCACAGCATGTGGTGTGTACAGTTGTTGTCAAGCATCTTGGTCCCTGGCAATTAATATATAAAGCTTCCATTTTTTTGTTAAAACCCTTTGTAAACTAATATTTTCTCTGTACTCATGTCACCAAGTATAATCAGTGAACTTTCTTTGTGTGACTTCATGGTAGGGCTATTGTAGTGCTGTATCTGTGCGCTTTAATGGATGACTCACCATGCATGCTCAGGGACATGTCTATTAAAGTCTTTAGACAGTAAAGTTATTTGTGGTGTGGTTTAATACAAAAAATAAGAAGATTTAGAAAGCTATTAGACTAATTTGAATCAATGAGATATTTATCTCTCTTTTTTAAAAGGTCTAGCATGGTAATGTCTCGGATTTTCCAAGTGTTTTATCTGAAGAATTGTTAGATGAATTGATCATTGGAACAGAGTGAGTAGCGGGACATTTTGAATGAAAGTCTGTTGGCTAGTAATGGAGCATAATGTAAGTAAAGCAATTGTAATGTGAAACAGGTTATAAGTAGAAGGACTTTAGAAGGGACAAGAGGTCTATTTGCCTTTTCTGAGTGAAGACAGTGATACACAATACCAATCAGCAATGATAAAAACCTGTTGATTTTGTTAACTGCTAAATGAAGAATGTTTATGGCTAGAACTTAGGACTGCAAAAGGTTATGAATAGTCTAGCCTTAGAATAAGAGAGCTTGTCCCAATGGCTCCTCTAACTTCTCTGTTAAGGCCCCTGAAATGATAGCAATACCTTAGTAACTTAAATACTTTATCTGCATAAATCCTGATTTGATGGTTGAAAGATAGGTACAATTAAGACAGAAAGCTGGACATTGTTTTCTATGAACCTGCTCAATGTACGTGTTTAAGGATCACAAGGGTTTAGAAGGGAGCAAAAGTTTTAGTCTTTGGTTATTTCTGAATACCATGCAGGCTGTTTTCCTAGTGTTGATTGTAAATTATTTTGGTAGACCCATTTAGTAGCTTGCTTGTAAGCCAGTTTGGGAACTGTCTTTCCTGAATTAAGTAAGGGGAGATTGTTTGCAAGCATGACAAAACTAGGTTGCCTTAAAACTGATTTATATCATTAACATCAGTTAAAGCAGTAAGGAGTCAAGTCTCTGAAGGTGTTATCAGAAGAAAAAACAGAAGGCCTTTAAAACAGAGAGCGGTGAACTCGTTTCAAGCACCCTTCTACTAACCCAGTGCAGTATTAATAATAACCTGTTATCTACAAAGTTAAATGCAGACATCATGTCAACTGAGGTGAACCCAGTAAAGACTCTTTTATCCATCTGTGTATATTTGGGATTCATGATAGTACAGATGGCATCTTCTGTTTCACATACTGTAAATAAAAAAACATAACTCTTAAAAGGAAATCCACCAGTATCTTCTGTCACTAGTTTACAGAACTTGATGGAGATACCTTATATTGCAAGAGTAGGTTTACTACTCAAGGGAACAGAAAATATCATCCCTTTTATAAAATGATGCCTGTCTTACAATTAATATATGCAGAAAGAGAAAGGAGAAAAAGAGAATAGTACATGGACAAGCAACTGCATCAATATGATGTTTTGCTATTAGCTCCATTATTTAATCATGCTTAGACAATGGGCAAAATATCCATTGTCACCCAATTTGGACAATAGACATCCAACAAAGTATTAATGTGCAGGTCAAGCCCAGTAAAAAATAAGTCTGGTGCTTCATAACAGCATATTAAACTGCAGCAAAACTCGGACAGAGAAAAATCAACTGTTTGCCATGTTCATATACTCACAAAACGTGGCTTTACTTTTAGTAAGCATAAAATAATAAAAAAGGAAAATTAAAACAATTAAAGAAACTCAATTAGCAAAGGGCTTGCTATTTTACTTAAGCTACTCTGAGTCTTGTTTAAAAAAATATCCATGTTTAGCGAGGTGAAAAAAATAAACACAAAAAATTCAATTTTGTGTGTGTGTGTGTGTGTGTGTGTGTGTGTGTGTGTGTGTGTGTGTGTGTGTGTGTGTGTGCGCATGTGCATGTGTGGTGTGTGATTGACAGTGAGTGAGCGTAAAACAGGAAGCGTGCATAACTCTCAACATCTTTCCACAAGAATTTGGATCTGAAGAGGTTTTTCAAGAACATACATCTGAACTATAATAAGTATGAAACCATAATGTCTAGCTTTATTGACTAGCTAAAAATAAAGGACAGAAATCAGGAATGTTCTACAAAATTAGTTACAATTGGGGGTGGGGATTGCAATTCTTTTCACTGTGCATTCTTCCATTTCTACTTATTTGATTTCATTAACAAATAAGGCATATTCAATCAAGAAAGTGGATGAAATTGATGGGCACATTTATGTGTGTGTGTGTGTGTGTGTGTGTGTGTGTGTGTGTGTGTGTGTGTGTGTGTGTGTGTGTGTGTATATTTGTAAGCATAATGTTCTCCAGAATGGATATTACTGGGAGAATTAATACCCCTCCAAAACATCAGGTCTTACAATAATCCTAGGCTGGTGTTATTTTCCCAAAACACCTACCCTGTCAGACATTGTTGCTTGCTTATACTCAAAATATTCTATCTTTTCTCTTTACTATTTTTTTATTATGCTTTCGTTTTTGTTTCTTTCTATTTCTCTCTCTCTCTCTCTATAGATAAGTATACATATGTATAAACTATCTATCTACCTCTGTATTTATCTGTCTACCACTCTCTCTCTCCATCTATGTGTATATATAATATATATATATATATATATATATATATATATATATATATATATATATATATATATATATATATATATATATATATATATATATATATGTGTTTTTGTGTGTGTGTGTGTGTGTGTAGGGGGCTAGGCATAAGAGCATGCACATGCGCGCGCGCGCGCGCACACACACACACACACACACACACACACACACACACACACACACGCACAAACATACTATTGTGTTTGGTGATTCTGTGATTTTGTGGTCATCTAAATACATGGAACCTTTTTACTTTTAATCTTTTTCCTAATCCAGTTGTTGCTTGCTAACCCTTAACTTCCCATCCTTTAAAAAATATATTTTGTTGTTTAAACTGCGTCATCTGTCTTCTTCAAGGCTACTTGCAAGATTTATATTGGTAATTAGTAGAACTAACTTTATAAACATACAGTAAAGCCACTAGTTATGATTAAAATTTTGATCAAACCAAAGGTATCTTGACAAGATATGGAACAAGATCACCGACTGGTGAGCAATTGTTTGTAGCAATATCTGTTCATCATATATTAAAAAGAGATTAATAAATATTCAGTTGCTTCCATAATGATATTTCTGTCACTGGCACAGCACTGTTGCACACCACCATGAGTATAATAAATCTGTTGTCCTATCTTACTGCATCTAACATCCCAGCAGTCTGCTAGTTTGTATTTAGTTTGAGACATCAGAAAATAGTTTGATGAGATATGTTTTTTCTCTTAATAACCAGAACTAGAAATATTTCAGTGAAAAGAGTCTTTGTCTAATCATGATGTCACATGGGAAAGACAAAACAGCAATAGAGAGACATGATGCTTGGAAGTGACTGATTACTTGCATCTGCTTTCAGCAGCTGGATAGCTGAAAATAAAAACTGACTGCAGTATTGCTCAATGGTTGTCATAATAGGCTGCAAGCAAATTAAATGCAGCATTCCTGAATCTTGCCCCCACAGCCTAGCCTATCATATCATATATTTCTAAGTGTTCATTTAAATGTACTTAGGCGCTTGAGACATCCTTAAAAGCAGGCACTTGCTGTAGGGTGAAGAATGCAATTAACCATGACTATATATATATAGAGTGTTACTAAAATTAATTTGTCATCCATAAATAGCTATCCCTTGACAATTCTTTATTGGAATATAAATGAAGGCATGACACTATAAATGACTGGCTGTGGAGAGTATCATTTTAATGTTGCATGTCACTGAGGGCACATTTCTAGCAGACAAGTATAGATTAATGCTCTCACATTCTACTTTGTGAATATTCCATCAGGTCTGCTATGTTTGATCAAAAGCTAACTGCACTGAATTACATTGCTCAGCTGTATATGCATGATACAACCAGCTTGAAATTGCAAACCCCTAATACATATTAAATTGTAAGAAAGGTAGGTTTGTTTAATTGCCGTTATCTAAAATTAAAGCAATCAGTTTTTGCAGGGCTTTTTCCCCTACACGTGCACACACACCACTAGATGTATTCTCATTTTGAGGTCACACATGAGAAAAACACTGTGTCAAGCAAAAAATAATCAAGCAGTTGAGAATCTTGTGAATGTAACCCCTCACTTTACTAAAACATATAATAATGGTTCATCTTTTGCTGAAGTATATTCAGCAAGACATTGCTTGTAGTCATATTAATCAAATGCTTCAGTTGTAGAGTAGAGAGATAAAATCCTGACTATGGCCCAGATGACCCGAGCTCGGTTAGCAGCTCAGGTACGTGTAGGGTTGCCACCCTTTCAAATGGCCATAGTGGGACATTTTCAGGACACACATCAGATTTTACAGGCCTGTACAAACCCACAGTCAGTACAAAGGATAGAACTTTCCTCTTTTACCTAAATATAAGCTTATTCTTGTAGCAGTTTAGTTGCTTATCCTGTTTCTTGTAACATGTAGGCATTTTAGATACAGAAATAACTATTTTATGCAACTGTTACATTACATATGGGACATAATTATGTCCTACAATCTCAGGACATTTGCCATTTATAATATTTTTGGTCAGGACACAACCGCCCAAAGAGGGACTGTCCCTCGCAAAGTGGGACAGGTGGTAACCCTAGGTACTTGACATTGCAGGGACAGGAGACTAAGCATTCCTATCCTGAGGCAGGAGTAGTGCTGAGTGTAGGCAGGTCTTTCGCAATTCAGGTGAAGGCCAAGGTTGGAAATCACTACGAGGCTGCATGTGTTGGCTGACCTAGGTTGGTGTGGCCATCCTAGGGCCCACTAGGGACATATGCTCATGAATCAGGCTTCTTTGTCCACCCAGCCTAAATGTGATCTCATCATGCAGGAGAGGGGCTTTGAGTTGAAACTAGAGTCTAAGCAGACGTCCTGCCAACATTAACAGCAGTGATGGCTTCCAGGCTCACTTAACATTCTGGTGGGGAAAGTTTATCATGTTAGCGACTTGGATGGGTTAAAAACTTGGATTCTGTACAAAGACCCCATTGAAGCAGGTAGGTTATACCTCAGAGGGAAACTATAGTCTGGTAAAAAGTAGGTACACTTTTCAACCAGATGCAGCCTGATGGAACAAATAAAAAGGGAATGGCTTTTGTTTAGAATAGATAATACCTGTGTATGTAAGTGTGTGTGTGTGTGTGTGTGTGTGTGTGTGTGTGTGTGTGTGTGTGTGTGTGTGTGTGTGTGTGTGCATGTGTGTGTGTGTTTGCGTGTGTGTGCATGTGTGTGTGTGTGTTTGCGTGTGTGCGTGTGTGTGTGTGTGTGTGTGTGTGTGTGTGTGTGTGTGTGTGTGTGTGTGTGTGTGTGTGTGTGCGTGTGTGCATGTGTGTGTGTGTGTGTCTAAGTGTGTAGGCACCATGCATGCATGTGCTTGTGTGTCAGTGTAGGTGGTGCATTTAGTGTGAACCTAGAAGATGGAGAAAACAGTTTTAATGTTTTCATTTGTATTAGACATATTGAATATGATGCTACATTATTAAAGCAATGCTGTTTTGTTATTATAATTATTTATTAAAAGGTATGACCTTCCTTAACATTTACTTGCTGATGAATCCAAATATGTTTAAACCAAATGGGATATGAGAAACTAAGAGATGTCAACCCTGCTAATGCAATGATGTGATGCAAGATTGCAAAAATTGTGCACAGTTTGACCAGAAAGCTTGAAGTTAGAGGTCAAGATGTGGGAGAAAGAATCAAGCAGCTGCAGAACTGATCAAGTATCTTAAAAGGATACTTATGATCCTTTCCAAAACAAGAATTCTCTGTTGGAGGTCATCAAATACTGGCCTTAGGCAGCCAGACTTTAACAGACTATGGCTAAGTGAGATGGACACATGAAGACATTTCTGACATACATGAAAGCAAGTGAAGCCAATTTTAAGTGTATTAGGTCCCTCTTCACTGGCCAGCTTCAGTGCTGCTGGGAAGCATTAACAAATGCATGACTTGGCCTTTGAGATTTCTATTGCATTAAAGAGAAGGATGTGGCTGTTTTGTCTTCCCAGAGTATCTGGTCTACTTGCTCATCACTAATTCTTTGCGAGCCTTAATACATGATAGGCTATGTATACATATTCATGGTGGAATCCCTCTGCACTGTGTTAAATACCTTATATAGGTTTATAGGTAGTGACTAGGTTAATGACCACTAGTGCCTTTGCAAGCCTATTCAGTCACTCCAAACCCATTTAGATTCCAAGTATCATGGGCTTCTACGGAAAGATGGCATGTTACTAGGGAGATAACTAAGTGGTTTATAGGGGAGTGTCAGAATAATATGTTTCTTATGGCTGGCCTCAGTCCATAAGGGACATAGGGGCCAGACTGAGGGCTCATGATTTCCCAAACAATTGTGAAGATTTCATTTGAATAGGGCCAGGAATGAACTCTGATTTACATGGATGGGGAGCCTATTCCATAGGGCAGAAATTCTTTGGGACACTTATCTGTCTCTCCAGTATGCGTTCTGATTATGCCCCTAGTGAATTTCAGATCTCTTGGTCTAGTGTAGCTGGTGTTGTTTGTTTTGTGCATGTGCAAGAGATCCATTAGGGCTGGGTTTGAGGAAGCCCAGTATGTCAGGCAAGGATCCCCTCTCAGCATCCTGTAGGAGACTGAACTCAGAGACAGAGCCTTTAGTTGATCAGTGTAGGACAGGGTATTTGTGCCCTAATTCCCATAGTGAGCAACCTTTGTGAGCATTCTAGCTGCAGCAAGTGTCCATTTAGGTGCATGCCAAAGGGGGCATTGTACTAAATGACAGGTCTGATAAGGGTCTAGTAGAGTGACATGACATTATAACTTATTTGGATTTTTATGTCCTGCCCTTAATATAAGTTGGGTTTCATAGAATGATTTTTTTTTACTGTCTTATCTATGTGTTCATTAAAGGTCAGATTGCTGTCTACATATGTTCCCAAAGGCCCCAAAAGAAGGACAGATTTTAATTATTGCTCTTATAAACTTAGAAAGTTGCTAGGATAACAGGATTTGGCTTAGCATGCATTTTCAGAAGGGTAAGAAGTCTGAAACACAAATGTATATCATTATTTAGTGACTTCAGTCCTCAGATCATCCCAGTCATTTGCCATAAAATCACAAATTTTATGAGGAACAGTTAAAAAAAATCTTCTTTTCCCAGTTAGGGGTCGCCACAGTGGATAATCTGTCTGCTCATGATTGGCAGTGGAGTTGTTTACAGTATCGAGTTGCCAGCCAGGCACACAACCTTCCACAGAAGGCACACACACTCATACCCAGGGCCAATTTAGAGTATCCACTCCACCTACTGCATGTCTTTGGGAGGAAACTGAAGCACCCAGAGGAAACCCACATGACCACAGGGAGGACATGCAGACTCTGCAAAGAAGGCACCCCAGCCAAGAATCAAACTGGAGAACCTCTTGCTGTGAGGCAGCAACACTAACTGTTGCACCACCGTGGCTACCTGAGGAACAGTTCAAAAAATATAAGGCAAAAATCTGGACAGTGTATGAAAATCTGTACAGTTGAGAGGTACGGTGACCACTCTCTTAGTGGAAGAGGTCTCACTTATCCTGACTTCTTGGATCCCTAAATGCTAAAACCAAAACCCGACACTAAGGGCCATACAAACAGAAATCAAAACACATAAAAAATCAGTGAATGTGCCACCTCCTGCTCGTGAGCTTGTTGTGAAAACTGCTAAAACACTCTTAATTCAAAATTCAGGGTTTTAAAACAGGACCTCTCCAATCGTTGTAAGAACTGCTAAAACTGTTTTTATTTAAAGTTTAAAAAGTTAAAAAAGCCAGGATAAGCGCTTTCAGTTATTCAAACCTTCTTCAGATCCTGTTTTAATCAAAAGAACCTTCCTTTTTTAATATGGAACATCTACCACTCCTATTCCAATGACATCACTCCTTAAGGTGGAAGCAGATATTAAATATATATAGAAAATGATCCTTTACTTTTGAGAACTTACTCTTTTAGAATAGGTTTCAGGGGTACTACCCCATTCAGTCCTGGTGGGTGATCTGCTCTCAGATCCATATCCACCTTGCTTCTTCTGCTTCATTTTTTTATTCAATAAATCACCACCTCACACATTTTCTTTGATACTTGAAAGTGCCATCTATCTAAAAGTGTGGTCCTTAAATTTAGAAATATGTTGATAGAGGGAATTATACTCCACCTTGTTTCTTATGTCTGAAATATGCCGACGAATGCGTTTTTTAAAGCATTCTATTGGTTTTCCATATGTAATAAGCTGTACATAGGGTGTACGTTGCAACATATATTATATTTCTACTATTACAGTTCACTGATCCCTGAAAGGTGCACTTCTTATATGTTACTGGATGTATAAAGGTATTACTTGTGTTGCACCAAGGACATGCCTTACAGAAACCACATTTTTGTGTACCTCTGCTCACTCGTAGAGAGACTGCTTGATCCATTTCCTGCCTTATCTCTATCCCATCTTTTTGGCACAAGAGTCCCTTGAAATTCTTCTTCTTTTTTTTTTTCAAAACAAGTTTATTGTTTTAACATATAAGAGAAATATCATAACAATTTTATACAAATAATTAAAAATAGGTATTATTATAATATTCAACAAAACAACTAAAGTATTTACAAAGACATCCACTACAATCAGATCAATTAATTAAACTAAAATACTGTGCTATTGAAATTAGAATTTTTTTAACAAATTTTGTAAATTATCCCATACAATAAAAGGTGATGTTTTTCTAGTTGTTCTCATTCTAATTGTGCTTATTTCCATATGACGCATTATATTCATAACATTTTTAAATTCATTGAACGAAGGAGGTGTATCTGAAATCCAATTTCTAGTTATTATTTTCCTAGCCACTGCTAGGATAGACCATAACAAGGGAAGCTTAATCTTTTAACACATTGAGGTACAGGTGTGTTGAATAATATAAGAGACTTAGAAATAATGAAATTATCTGTAAAAAGAGCCTGCAAAATTCATTAATTGACTTCCAGTATTCTTTCAACTTCATACAGTCATAAAACATATGAGCCCAGTCAGCATTAATTTCTACATTACATCTCTTACATAGATTATCTTTATTATTAATTTTATTCATCATCAAAGGTGTATAAAAGATCTATGTAAAAATTTCCATGTATAAAGTCTCCAGACAATGGAAGATGTAGTTCTATAAGCAGATTCCAATATATATTGTTTATCTTGTTGAGTTGGTGGGTCCCCATTAATAGAGGTGAAATAATTCCAGTATGAATCTACATTGTAAAAGTTTCTTGTCTGATAATTTTATGTATATATGAAAGTTTACCTTTATCAGAAACTTTATGCTGTAAATTTATTATCAAGTAATCAATCAGTTTTGGAATAGATTCTTTAACTGTTATAGACATTAGATCTATTCTATCAATGAGATGTTGTCTAAAGATCTGAACCTCTAACCAGCAAGTTTCTCTTAGATCAAATTCTTGTTTTAAGAAATCTAGATTTTTAACTTTATTATCAGATATCAGCTGATACCAGTACTTTAGATTATTATCTATAGCTAAATGAGCTCCTTCAGAAGTAGATGACATAAGCATACCCTGAGTATACATTATAGGAAATACAATAAAATTCCATTCCCTATACTTAGGGTGCATGAATATAAAGTTACGATAACTAATAATAATATTTAATGGGTAACAGACCATATGTTTAGGTGTAATAGGTGAAGTACAAAATTCCTTTAGCAACCACAACATGGAGTTATTTATAATCATATTTTTATGTGTTAAGGAGATTTTCATGAAGTGCATACTAATTAGCTCCCAATAATCTTTCCATTTTATGACATATGACCGATCTATTAATAAAGTAATAACTTTTATAATAGAAGAGATAATATATAAATTAAAGTCTGGAAAAGAAATACCCCTTGAGACCAGCTATTAGTATGTTTCTTTAATGCAATCCTAGGTCTATTAGGTGCCCATAAGAAATTTAACATTAGTGTATTCAGTTTCTTGATAGTTATTTTTGTAGGTGAAAGTATTATTGATTGTATTAAGTATAAAATCTTGGGGAATATTATCATTTTAATAATTGTAAGTCTCTCCTCCATAGTAAAAACATATTATTCCAGGTATTAAAAAGATTTTGTATATTAAGAAAACAGGTATTATAGTTATTATATATAATAGATTTAATATCTTTAGATAGTATTATACCTAAATAAGTTATCTGACCTGAGTTGGGTACATATTTAGTAAAATCACTAATGAGAGTATTTTTCGTATATATAGGGAGTATTTTAGTTTTTCTTCATTGAATATTAAACCAGAAATACTTTTAAAATTCATCATTTTATCAAATAAAGACTGCATAGAAGAATTAGATCCTGCTGATGTAATTAGAACATCATCTGCAAAAAGTTGAATTTTTGATGTTGTATTTTCTTCTATTTCAAAACCCTCTATGTCAGTACTGTTTCTAATCAAATTAGCCCAAGGCTCCATTACTAAAGTGAATAATAGTGGAGAAAGTGGACATCCTTGCTTTGTACCTTTAAGAATGGGTATTTTTGTGAAACATATGTTCCTACCTTAATATAAGCCAGTGTTCCTTTGTATAAATGCTCAATTAAATTTACAAATGCATCAGAGAAATTTGTGCATTTCAGTAAGGTAAACAGATAGTCCCAACTTACTGAATCAAATGCTGAACCTATATCAAGACTAATAAGTGTTAAATCTTTCTTTTTCCTATTTGCAAAATCAATTAATGTTAAAGTTCTTCTTATATTATCAAAAGTATTTCTATTTACAATGAAGCCCGTCTGATCTATGTCTATAATGCCGGGATAATTGTCTTCAATCTATCAGCAAAAATACTCATAAACATTTTATAATCAACATTAAGTAATGAGATGGGTCGATATGAAGAACATCTAGTTGGATCTTTATTAGGTTTTAAAATTGGTGAAATAAATGTATATTGCCAAGATGGGGGTTATTAACTCAGTTTGGGCCAGAATAAAACCTTATGTATTAATGAATATGTAGTTTTAGAAAGGATTTTATATATCTCTGGTATAATACCATCATTACCCGGTGCTTTGTTTGATTTAAGCTTATTTATTTGTGTAATAACTTCTGTATATGAAATACTCTTGTCCAATAGTTTAATCTGTTGTTTATTAAGCTTTTTATTCATGTTTGTGGTTATAAACTCCTTTATTTTATCTTTAGGTTCCATGTTAATGTTGTTATGGTTAATCTTGTGAAAGTGATTTCTAAATTCATCCAGTATTTCTGGTATACTAGAAACATTCTTCTTTTTCCTTAGAGAAAAGATTTCTTTGATATGGTTTTGTTTATTCAATCTTTTTGTTTTATTTTTAAGTCTATGTAAGTATTTGGGGCTTATTGAATAAGACAAAAACTTGTATTTCTCTAAAGTTATTTTAACTTTATGAGTTAAAATTTCTTTGTATTACTCATTTAGTTTGTTTATTTCTTCAATAACTTTCTTGTCCATAATATTTTCTTTATTATTATGTTTATAAGAGTCTAGTTTACTTTGAATATCTAACAATTCCTTATCCCAAGATTTCCTTTTGTTATTATACCATCTGATACTTTGTCCATATAGATATGATTTTAAGGCATCCCAAACATAGACAATGGAGACTTCAGGAGTATTATTTATGTCTAGAAAATGTTGTACTTCTGAAAGTATATATTCTTTATAGTCTTTTAGCTGAGTTAAGTATGCTGGTATCCTTTTGATCTGAACATTATGAGTATTTTTATCATGAATTCAAAAACAATTGAGTTATGATCAGATATAGGACATGAAATGATTTTGGAATTAATTAAATCTGTTACCATCTGGTTAGAAATAAAGACCCTATCTATTTTTGAATAAGTTTTGTATCTGTTAGAAAAAAAGGTATATGGTAATGATTTTGACTCTATCTGATTATTAATATCATTCAAATGATAAGAATTAGCAAAATCATTTAAATGTTTTGCATTAGATGTAATTCTTCTTTTCTTTATAGTGGTAGTATCACTTTCATGTAGTATACAATTAAAATCACCAGCTAAAATAATATCCCCTACAGAGAATGATATGATCTTATCAATATGATGTTTCACTGTATTAATACCAATTCCAGGTATCCAATATACATTAATTAAAGTGTAAGTCTTCCCATTAATTTGTATTGTAACCATACAAACATTCCTTTGTCATCCTGATAAGACTTAATGGTTTTAGGAATGGGCATACTTTTATTCCATAAAATAGCCACTCCTCTTTTTTCTGAGTGTGCTCTGAACTAACCAATACTGTATACTTATTAGTGGCTAGTTTATCAATATCTTTTTTCAAGAGATGGGTTTCTTGCAGGAAGACTAGATTGGCCTTGTGTAGATTAATGTATTTTATTAGGCTTGCCCTTTTACACGGATTATTCAATCCATTAATGTTTAAAGAAATTCCTTTTAAAGATGTCATTTGGCATTTTTAAAACTCAAGAATCTTATGATCGAAATAACAAATAACAAGATAAATAATGTTACATCTCCTCTTTTAGGTGTACCTTTAAATATAGCTGTATTTATTAAATCTCTTATGGGATTTTGTATAGGATTCAATTTTGTTTGTAGTGACAATGAGTGTACAAAATATATTGTGGATGTCAAAACTATATACATATAACAATGAACAAGTGAAAATAATGTAAGGATTAAACCTTGCATCCCGCCTGAGTTGAAAACTCCAACTTAGAGCAGTATTTACTACTCAAGTTAACCCCTACCCTAAGCAGCAGTACCTCAGCTACCACCTTATCAATTTAATACTAGTTATATTTAACTGAGGTTAACAGTTTTCAATTCAATTATCTATCAAGACAAAACTACACATTTGGTAAAACAGCATCATATAAACTAAAATAAACTTTTTTTTTTTTTTTTTTTTTAAAAACTGTTCATACTATTATATAGATCTATGTAATATATAACACTTGTATTCTAATAGCATTCAAATAATCTTAATGTTAGAAATCAAGAGGAGAGAAAATTATGTTCTAACATTCATTTAAATCAAAAACTTTGGCTAATATGATTCAGACATTACATGCATTAAGATGCATCTATTTTCTGTCATGTGAATTCTATCAACAGCTTCCAAAAAATCTTGAATTGTTTGTATATGAGCATTTACTTAAACTCATTATTATCAATAGAGTAAAATATTGTATTCATAAAAATTATTATAAATCATATTGCATAGTTATGCAGATTCTCAGAAACACCTGCGTTATTACCTAAAAAAAAAGCCATCACACACATAAACACAGACACACACACATACATATACACACACACATACACACACACACACACACACACACACACACACACACACACACACACACACACACACACACACACACATATATATATATATGATCTCACTGAGTTGTGTCTTTGTATAGCACTATCCTACTTGCTGTCCCTAGAATAAATCTGTCTGCTTTATACAAAATAATGCACAGCAAACACATATTAGTAACCAGATTTTACAATCATGCTAACCTACTGCTTTAAAATATATCACATGACATTTCTTCCAGAATAGAGTTATAAGATTATTTATGCTTGTCAATCAGATGAATTAAATGAGTTATAGTAAAGTATATGTTTGGGACACAAGTTTTTAACACAGATTATTATGCTACTGTTAAGTAGATTTTCAAAAACATTTAAATAAATGTTTCATTTTCTATGCCTTCTAAAATAAGATATTTACTTGCTACAAGAAACTACATCATCTAAACTCATCATAACTGATACATTTTATGAATAGAGTATTTTTCCTGAATCTGTGGTGTGTCAGTGTGATAACCTTGTCAATGTTTATACTAACTGCTTTAAGTTTCTCTGTGAAAATTCTGTGAGTGAAGCTTCTGAGGAAACTCATGGACACTGTGCATGAGACAGCCCACATCCCAGAGAAATTCTTCTTGTTTTTGAATGCAAAGCTTGGATTCTCTCCCACCAGTTCTTTAATTCTAGCATCTGATGTTAGAACTGGCCAGTACTTCCTAATGGCATTACAGATTGCTGCACTATCTGTGCTGTGATTGTACATCTTAATTTATTTCTCCTAGAACACCCTTCATTATTCTGTTTTGCCCCTTGTCTATCCCATCTAGAATAATATGGTTCCTAAAAAAGGATCAATACATATACCACTTATGCAGCAACTCCCTTTTTTATTACAGACAAAAACAGCTCAGAGTCCGAGATCTGCAAGCAGAGAGGAAGAAAAGAAAAATACATTAGAAGGTCAAAAAGACTCACTAGTAATAAATATTTCTAAGGCACTATTGAGCAAAGAGCAGTTAAGTGTACTTGAAAAAGGGTTGAGCTTTATACCATCAATACGTTCACCTGTACATGAAATAGTAATGGATTTAAATGTTTTGGGTGAAATGTTACCCTAAAGCATATATTTGGAAGAGAAGATGAAAATGTAAACATTATGAGAAGTCAATATAAGAAACTGCTATTCATCCTGCAGTGGAGATGTTTACTCGGCTTTGTGAGCAAGAGATTTTTCAAAATAGGCAAGGAAATAAGTGGAAGCAATACCATAATTTGACATATGAGGAGTCCCAAGGGCTAAAACAGCTGTGGCAGTGGAGAGATATTGTGATAAGACCTGCAGACAAAGGTGGAGCAATTGTAATAATGGATTCTACTAAATATGCTGCTAGAATGTAACAAATGGAATAGAACAAATGCTGAGTAATAAGGAAACTTACTCAGCATTAAATTAAGAAGGATTTAAATGTATTAATAGCAAATGTAAGAGATGATCTATAGGAGATGTTAATGAATACGATGCTAACCAAAGAATTAAATGAGTATTTTGAAGTTCCACATCCAGCTGTACCAGCGATTAGTGGATTACCAAAAATACACAGACATTGCCTTGAGCCACAGATGCATCCAATAGTAGCAGGAAGAGGTTGGATTACAGAACCGCTATCCGTTTACTTGGAGAATGAGTTAAAGAAGCTAATGTGCAGAGCAAACACAGTCATAAAAGGCCAAGCACAATGTTTACAACAGCTTTATGAAAGTATGGAGTGCAGGCATTCATTTAAAAGCCTGCCCTTGGTAACTTTGGATGTAACTAGCTTGTTTACTTGTATACCACATGACTTTGGCATAGAATCCATTCGTAGATTTGCAAGTCCAGTACTTTCTAACACTAGTCTGATTTGTAGTCTACTGGAATTGATATTTGATAACAACGTGTTTGCATATGGAAATACCTATTATTGGCTGAGATGGGGGCTAGCGATGGGGACCCCTGAGCAAATAGCTATGCTAATCTGGTACTTGCCCAATGGGAGAAGGAATGGCAAGGTGATGATAAAAATCTTTGGAAAGACAAGCTACTACTGTATAGTAGGTTTGTGGATATCTTTCTTGTATGGGAAGGAAGTGAAGCATTCTTTAATAGTTTTATTGATTTTCTGAGTATGACAACTACCTTCTTGAAATTTGAGGTGAAAAGTTCACGGTATGAAATAGAGTTTTTGGATGTGAAATTAAGAATAGATCCTGTGAAAGGTATTGAAACAATGGTTACAGGAAACATATGTGGTGGAACCACATGCTACATTATTCAAGTATGCAGCCAAGACATATTTTCCACAATATAGTGGATAATCAAGTTGCACGTGTATCCAGACTTTGTATTGATGAAGATGTCTACCTGATGGAACATAAAAAGCTATTAAACAATTTTGTGGATAGAGGCTATGAAGAAGAAAGATATCTAAGAGCAGAGAGCAAGTATTAAATTTACATGAACTAAAGGGCCAACCGTATCATTCAAGATGGCATAGACAAGGGGCAAAACAGACCCCTGGATTTACTAATCTTCCATGCAGAACTAGTTTAGTCCTGCACAGAAGTGGCCACTTAAGAGCAGGATGGCAGCACACCATGCATAGTTATGAAGGCGCGCTGCCTAAGCCCCCAGGCTTACACGGAGCATGTACGAGTGCAGGGGGCATGTCTGAGAGCAGAGCCCAAAGAATAAACCCACCCCTGCAATGTTGAACATCAGAAAGTGGAAATAAATGAGCGATACCACTCATAGGTGTCCACATATCCCCACCAATAGTCCCCCATGTGTACAACAGCAACAGGACATAACGATGGAAAGGAGAAACCCCTGTATTGGTGTCTAAAGCTCCGAGTACAGCTAACCGTAGGTGCGCAGGTGTGCCCAATGCTTTGCCACGGTGAAAGCAGATTAAAAGGCTGAAGAAGATAACAAGGATGATATATGCAAATGAAGCATGTCACCAATAGTGTAGTGGGCAGATCGTTCGCCTAACAAGCAGGCATTTTCAGTTTGAGTCCCAGCACAGCACAGTCCATTTTACATGGCAAAGCATGGCATAAGCAAAATTGGTAATGCAAAACCCATTACATAACACACATTTTTATGAACAGGAGTATTACAGGAAATGCACATCTGAAGAGTCAGTATCATAATGAACAAGGCAGCACTAAGCAGGCATAAGCACAGATAAGCAGTAGTAAGCATATGTAAGCACTAGTAAGCATGTGGAAGTGTGCTTGTGTGGGGTTAAGAACTGCCAACATAGATTAAGCAAAGAAGAAGCTAACTGGGTGGAAGACACTGTGACCACAAGTTAGCAGTGCCTACCTCTGTGCAAACCCGCTTAAAACCGCTATAAAGTGCCTTAAGCACACCGTATCCAATGGCCAGTGTTCTGCCCAGCAACAAAACAAACAGCTTCTGCAAGGCCGGAACCCAGGACCATGCACACCATACACAAAATGATTTACCACTAAGCCATGCCAGATATGCAGAAATTGTATGTTGCCAGAAACATAACCCCAACCCAGTCATGCAACATGACAGAGAATGTATACCTACAGCTAGATGGAAGTGTGTGTGCAAATATATCACTATCTAAATAGATACGACATATCTATAGATGTAGTCACACACACACACACACACATATATATATATATATATATATATATATATACATATATATATATATACATATATATATATATATATATATATATATATATACATACACACACACACACACACACACATATATATATATATATATATATATATATATATATATATATATATATTGCCAACAAAAAGGCAAACAACAAACAACCAAAGAGGAGGTATAAATCCAAATACGAATCCAGATACAAATCCAAGAAATAGCGTAATGAAAATTTATTTATCCGCTTTCGTCCGTAGACTTCATCAGAATGAAAAACCAACATTTACACATTCAATAAATACTCTGCAAACAATTAAAAATTCAATTAAACAATTGAGTAAAATCATTTCTTAATGCTGGTCAATCAGCTAATCATAAAATTTAATTAAAATGAAGGGGAACTATGTCTTTATCTTTTTTAACTTGAAGCTTACGATATTTTAGGAAACATTTTACATTGATGGACTCATTGAGTCCTGGATGGCAGTCTGATTTAAGTCTAATCTGCCAAACAGTTTCTCGTTGTAGTAAATAGTTTTTAAAATCACCGTCTCTCATATCTCTGTTGCAAACCTCCAGTATGGAGAACAAAAATTTCTTAAAGGAACAACACACTAATGAGTGTATATAATCAGCGTTGGTCTCATCTTTAGTTTTAATACTGTAAAGATGTTCCCTAATTCGGATTTTTAATTGTCTAGATGTCATCCCCACATAATAAGCTGGACAAGTGGAGCAAAGGGCTATATAAATGACCCCTTGTGTATGACAGTTGACAAAGCCAGGAACCTCAAAGGTCCTGTCAACTGAGGCAACAGAAATGTAGGGACCCAAAGAGATATAACGACACATATTGCATTCATAACAACAATGCATACCATATTTGTTGGAAGACTTATTATGTGTCATACGGGTTGTACTTCGTGTTGTGTCATGTTCCAAAGCCTTTTTAATGTTAAAATGGTTCTTCTGAACAAAAAATGGCTTATTACCTAATATTTTAAAAATATCAGGGTTGCCTTGAATGACCCTCCAGTTTTGTTCCAACAGACGCTGAATGCGCCGACAGTCAGAACTCGGTTATGATAAAACATTGGTAACAAATGCTGCCAATGAAATTTTTCAGAAACGTAATGAATGTTATCTTCCTTTATTAAATTTGACTCCACAAAACACTTTTGAAGTCATTAAAAGAGGAAGAGTCAATCGATCTCATGGTGAGCTAGTTTGTTCACTTGACATGAGTTCTGACTGTCGGCGCATTCAGCGTCTGTTGGAACAAAACTGGAGGGTCATTCAAGGCAACCCTGATATTTTTAAAATATTAGGTAATAAGCCATTTTTTGTTCAGAAGAACCATTTTAACATTAAAAAGGCTTTGGAACATGACACAACACGAAGCACAACCCGTATGACACATAATAAGTCTTCCAACAAATATGGTATGCATTGTTGTTATGAATGCAATATGTGTCGTTATATCTCTTTGGGTCCCTACATTTCTGTTGCCTCAGTTGACAGGACCTTTGAGGTTCCTGGCTTTGTCAACTGTCATACACAAGGGGTCATTTATATAGCCCTTTGCTCCACTTGTCCAGCTTATTATGTGGGGATGACATCTAGACAATTAAAAATCCGAATTAGGGAACATCTTTACAGTATTAAAACTAAAGATGAGACCAACGCTCTTTTTAAACACTCATTAGTGTGTTGTTCCTTTAAGAAATTTTTGTTCTCCATACTGGAGGTTTGCAACAGAGATATGAGAGACGGTGATTTTAAAAACTATTTACTACAATGAGAAACTGTTTGGCAGATTAGACTTAAATCAGACTGCCATCCAGGACTCAATGAGTCCATCAATGTAAAATGTTTCCTAAAATATCGTAAGCTTCAAGTTAAAAAAGATAAAGACATAGTTCTCCTTCATTTTAATTAAATTTTATGATTAGCTGATTGACCAGCATTAAGAAATGATTTTACTCAATTGTTTAATTGAATTTTTAATTGTTTGCAGAGTATTTATTGAATGTGTAAATGTTGGTTTTTCATTCTGATGAAGTCTACGGACGAAAGCGGATAAATAAATTTTCATTACGCTATTTCTTGGATTTGTATCTGATTCTGATTTGATTTATACCTCTCTTGGTTGTTGTTTGTTATATATATATATATATATATATATATATATATATATATATATATATAAATATCCAGAGATATATACATACATATATATATATATATATATATATATACACACACACACACACACACAAATATATGAACAGATATACATGCAAATGCCAACAACTACACATATATATGTCAACATCCATATGTCCACATATACACAGCAAGTTACATATATGTACGCAGATAAATGTCTCCATAGGTATATACGGACATAGTTAGAAATATGTAAGCAAATATATACACCCACAGAGGTATATATGGCCAGACATCTGTAGATAGTAATGGTAGATTAACAGACACATATATGTCCACATGCACCATGAATGGCCTTGACAGGCCCCAAACAATATACGTCACGTACAAATTGGCATACCCCACGGCCAGGCAAACATGTCCGCCCTGCAATACACTACCAAGCTCATTGTATTGTACATGTGTAATTGAAATAGGGATTTAAATTAGCCCTTGATTATGTTCCACATGTTGAAATCACATCCCCCTCTCCCCCACCAAGTCTAATCTTGAAACAAAGACAAGAATGTCCCTTGCGGGACAACCCAAAAATTTCATGGGTATCCAGGTTTCCAACCATTACACAGATGTCCAACGGCAAGGCACGCATGTTCTTGGACTACAAGGTTGTGGAAGCCTGATGATCCATGGGGCGAGACAATGTACATGATGGGTCCCGAGAAGTGGAGAGAGGGCAGTGTGTAGTGGTGTTTTTAGACCCGACTTGCACCCAGAGTAAGGATGAGTGTTGTAGAGGGGGTGCGGGGGGGAACCATGGGTATAAAATTATGGGCCTAAGTGTGCAGGTGTTGACTGGAGCAGTTCTATGTGGACTGCCTCAGGGATGTAAGCAATATTGTACATTGGGCAGAGCTGCCGCCTAATGAGCAGCCACGCCTGGTACGAGTCCCACTGCAGCAACATCTAGTTTACATGGAAAAGGATGGTATAACCAGATCTGTTGTTGCAAACCCACTAAATTACACCAAAGAACACATGATCGAAACACCCAACCCACTAAATTACACCAAAGAACACATGGTCACAGCACCCCACTGTAGGCATATAAGCCGAACAAATTGGTATCACAAGGTATTATTTTTGTCCTCACCCCCACCCAGGGGTGTGAGTGTCCAAACCTATGCCCAAATGCAAGGTATATACACAGCTGTCACTGTAGAAGAAGTGGCCAGCTGTGGACCTTCCTGTCAGACTTTCTGCACATCCCTGGACATGTCCCCAACTATCTGCCCCTCTGTGTGGCTCATTAACACCACTTAACTCTCGACCCCTGTTTCATTACTAATAATGTTCACAGTCACAAGTAGGTGACACCCTTTTCATAACTATATTGGCAGAATCTGGAACCCCCTACCCATGTGTATTACCACAGCTGTCCCACATGACACATGAAGGAAAACCTCAAGCACACTTGGATCACTGCCTGCTCACCACCTGCCGAAGTCCACCACCCTAACTAACACTCTATACCCCTACACCAACTAGTGACGCCGACACCTTCTGTCCTGCCTCACATACAAACCCCAACATCCTGCAAACCTTCATTACTGCTCCCCACCAATCAGTCCAACAGCCTACTATACAGTTAAAATGCCCCCCCCTACCTACCTACCTACTCCTTCACTATTCACTTCCACTCTACCACACAGGTATGGCATAACTAAACCTAATCCAAATACCTGAGTGTAACCTATCCAGAACTGTTAAACTGGAATCCCACGTCACCTTAAACTGACCTTTGTCAACAGTCATACCTGACATGTACACCTGACTTAAGCATGTATAATACCGACATGTTAATGTGAACAAAGCATGAAGGATGTGGTATATAGCTATGGTAAGCCTGTTACTCTCTATGAATGTGTACACCTCAGTAGTACGTGTACTGTGTAGCTGGGGTGTACTGTGGAGCTCCACATTTCTGGGCCCCCACTGACAATGGGGAAGCCTCCAGATGGATTGTCCCGGACATCAAATGTGAACTAAATACATGAAGTAGCATGGTGGTATGCGGCAGCAAGTGGGGTTATGTCTGTTTGTGCCGTGGTAAGCAATGCCCACACTGGTTAAGCAATGTGGAGGCCAAACCAGTGTAAGTCGCCGTAACCGGAGGTCAGAAAGTCTGAGCCTTACACACACCAGCGCATACCCTTCTACACTTCCTCCACAGTGCCTTAGGCACTCTGTAGCTAACAGATCTCGTTGTGCCCAGTAACAAAATAATCAGCACTCCCTGGTTCCAACCCCCCCACCCTGCACACTATAGTCCAAGTGAGTTACCCCAAAGGCATGGCAGATATACAATCAGCTGCTGTTATCGCAAACATATCATCCAGCACAGTCAGTCAACAGTATAGGAAATGTATGTAAGTATGTAAATTAATACCAGCAAACATGTGCACATTGCTCAATCACAGTATTCCGAGCAGTCTAGGGGTATCAATGAACAGTGCCTGTCCACACATACTGTGAGAACAGTAGTCTTGCATAATACTGAAGAGAGGAATGAAAAATGGTGCATGCCGTGGGGGTGTGCTTCATGCACAGAATGTCACACCTGGGGCATTGCATCCGTGGAACCAGGAGATGAAGCTGGTCTAGTGTGTGAGAAAACTGCTGTTTCTCAAACCCCTGGCAGGATGCTACCAGTGTGAGAAACAGTGTAGACCAGCAAAGTCTACTCGTGACATAACAACAGGTCCATCCCTGGTGGAACGAATTAAACTTTGTGGGGTCACATAGATGTTTCCACCAGTATCAGAGAAGAATCAAGGGAAGGCTCGAACATATGTGGACTTAACAGATGAAGAGTCTGCAGAAGGTTGGGTCGAGACAGTATAATGGAGGAGTACCGAGATGTGCAGAGAGGGAAATGTGTGGAGATGTGGTATGGCAGGGAGGGCTAGCAAATGGAGAATGATGGATGTTGTATACATGGAGCTCGGGGGTCAGGGAAAGGGAGCAGGGGTATGACATTAAGGTAGGAATAAGCAAACGAAGCAGAGCAGCCATAGTGTAGTGGGCAGAGCATCCGTCTAATGTGCATGCATCCCCAGTTCGAGTCCCACTGCAGCACATTCTATTTTCCATGTGAAATCTGTATATCAACATTGTTTTGCTGTATAATCTACTAAATAACATTTATACTTGAACAGGAGTACTGCATTAAATGCACATGTGAAGTGTAAGTGTCATAATGAATAAGGCACTAGTAAGCAGGTGTAAGCACAAATAAGCAGTAGTAAGCATAGATAAGCAGTAGTAAGCATGTGTAAGTGTGTTTGCACAGGGGTAAGCATGGCCTACACAGATTAAGCAAAGCAGAAGCTAACTGAGTGAAAGGAAACACACCCAGAGGTTAGCATAGCTTAGCTCCATGCAAACCCATGCACAGCCGCGTACAACTGCTCAAATGTCCCATAATCACTCTGTATCCCATGGCCGGTGTTCTGCACAGCAACAAAATATACAGTCTCGGCAAGGACCGAACCCAGGACCCAGCACATTATACGCAAAGTGATTTACCAGTAATCCATGGCAGATGTACATAACCCTCTCAGTTTCACAAACATATCATCCAGCACAATCAGTCAACAGCATAGGAAATGTAGTAATATCATACCACACAACCTCGTAATGCAAGAATTCGTGACAAAGTGTGCCAAACCGTGGGAGCAAATAGGGATATCTGTCAAATACTGCTGTAATACACTTAAAATGTTGCTAGTTACACAATTATATGTAGTAGAACATATATTTTGAAGGAGATGAAACGTCTGAAATACGAACGTGTTGGCACAAGTGACTGACTTCAGTCCTAAGACCATCCATGTCAATTGCCAAGAGAATGAGCTACAGGCCAAACATATAAGCTAAACATGCATGGACATATGGACAGATATATATGTGTAAATGTAGACAGATAGACAGCTATAGGTATATGGTAGGTATGTATGACTCACAAATAATCATATAACAGCACTCGCACATAGATAGGCAAATATGTTCAGTGTATATATCTATATATATATATATATATATATATATATATATATATATATATATATATATATATATATATATATATATATATATATATATACATATACATACACATAGATATATACATATACATATCTAGATTTATATCAATGTCCATATCTATCTCTCTATATATGGGGGTTTCATATATATAATTATATATACATAGATGGACGTGTATAGCATTTCCACATGGAAACAATCTCCTGATCCACTCAGTACAACATAACAGACCATAGGCACAGTTAATGAGGGTGGGGGCATGAATGAAGGACACCTAGTAATTACTGCTATGTAACCCCCCCCCCAGCCTTAACAGATATGCTGTGCAAGCCACTATCCAGCACATGCAGTACATCATGTCAGGACCCTCAACAACACAGTTACAATGCTCCAACAGTAATCCAAGTCATCTGTACATGTCAGGGCAATAATATATGTAACATATCTTGCAGAAAGGTCATTCTACTGTAGGGAATGTACAATGTGGAAGGGGTACACATTACAACGGTACAGATATGTACACATATCTATACATTGACAATTATGTTCAGGTATATATATATATATATATATATATATATATATATATATATATATATATATATATATATATAAATAGATAGATAGATAAAGATAAGATATATGAGATAGATCGGTACATACACATATACACAGACAAAAGGTATTAGTAGCCATACATATGTAGAAGTAGTGTGGACGTACTGGGTGCAAAGTATATCTCTCAGCCACAAGCCCTGTAACTGGTACCTGTGACATGTGTAGTGTGGCAACCATTCCCAAAAAGGGAATACTTACATTACACATATACCCACTCACAATTCAAAGGACATGACGACACACAGGTATGTATACACAGACAACCTTTATTTGTGTATTATACAATAATGTATGCCATTACTTACAGCACATAGAATCTGACTTATTTAATCAGTGAGGAATGCAAGGCCCACACAAAACAGTAGATGCAGACAGTGCAGATATATGACATACTATGCTGTCCAGGCCAAGCCCTTCAATTCATACAACTGTAGACAAAGGATTTGCCATCAAGATAAGTAACAATAAACAATAACAGATGTAGTTCAGCAGCCTTCAGTTACACCCTGTAGTCAAGGACTAGGAGAAAATTTATTACTTGTGGTAATGTCTATGTATCTGTCACATGTATGGACCCTGACCAACAAATGTTGTGGGAGTCCATAATATGACTGGGATGATAGCAGGAATGCTAGCAGTAAATAATGATAGGCCATTACCGAACAACCCCTAACCATATCACAGCAGGACAAAGCCAGCCATATATGTGGAGGACAGAGGCAGAAACACAGGGCCATACTCGCAATATTGCTGTTACACACCCTGGAAATTGCTGGTGTTACAGGATTTGTTGCAACATACCCTTATGCAGGAATAAGACATCAGGAACACAAATGGATGTAGCCATGTACTGATAGCATGCAACAGACAAATTGCCGGGGATATATCTAGGACAAGACCTGTGTCGTGCACAGGCAAAAGCAAACAGACAATCCACTGGCCATCATGTGGATAGGCCCACAGTTGAGAGCTATGCAGACAGACTGCATTCCATCCTAAACTACTATGTACATGCAAACACTGCAAGACCAGCAATATACAATGCACATAGTAACACTTCTCATTCTGTCTGTAGGTCTGGAACCTTTTATGATTGTGTAGTTGGCCTGTGTCTGTAAGTCCTGCTTTAAGAGGTACTGCACCCTGCCATCTGTAACACTGCTGCCCACATACAGGAAGGATGTCCTCCATACTGGAAAGGTTAACAGACAATACCCACATGAGTCAGCAATTTATAGTACAGGGTTGCCATGAAAGTGGTTAACTGAATCACTACACAGCAGGCGGCACACAGTTAGCAACTATTGCACACTGATTGGTGCAGAGCCCATCATCTAATCATGTGCATCACCTGCAAAAGCCATGCTGCAATCCATTCAAAACAACTCAATCACTCTAGTGGAGAGAGCGAGAGAGAGAGAGAAAGGGGAAAAAAATAAATAAATAAAAGAAAGACAAAGAGAAACACACACACAGTGAGAAAAAAAACCCTAAAAGCCAAAACCGGAAAGGAGTTACACCCGTCCTAAAAATAAAAAGTTATGTAAAACATAACTGTATGTAATTTAATGTAGTATGTGGTATAGATTAATAGGATATATGATGTAGAATGTTTGATATGTGCCACCTGTAGTTGTCTCTGTAATGATGTTCCGCTGAACAACTGCTCTGGACAATACTGTCTGTCCCTGTAGGCAGTGGGACATACCCGCCAACTGTGCAGATCAGCAATGAATGACAAAGATGTCAGCCATAATATCTGTGTGTGTTATGTTAGTGTGGGCAATAGCTGGCGGTGGAAGTACTGCTGTCATGATAGACACATGGATGTCAGAGCACATCACTTGCAGGACAGTCATGTTAATGTGTAATGTAGCATGCACAAATGCCATAGGTGTATAATAGGCATACCAGCAATCTAACACCATATAAACCACCCTAATGTTAGTCTGTGTTCACATGTGATATCTATCTGAGTTGCAAAAAGGCAGAACAGTGCAGCTGTGAATGAAAGACAGTTACAGAATGCGGACCAGATGTCTGTATGCACCCCACATGTAGATAAATATCTGTGTGATACAGAATGTGACGTGTATGTCTACAGATACACAGACACTCATATAGACATAAGTATATCAACAACATACAACATATATCTACACTTATATGTACATATATATATATATATATATATATATATATATATATATATATATATATATATATATATATATATATAGATATATAGTGGTACTGACAATGGCATGCAGGTGAAATAGTCTGTAACAGACCAGCAAAGATAGTGTCCCCACAGGGAGTATGGCTACAAACACATAGCACAAAGCATGGCACAAGCACATAGCACAAAGCTTGGTACAATACAACATATGTCCCAATAGTAGGTAAGCAGCCAACATAATAATTGCATTCTGTGAATGGTTTGTTGTAGCTGATATGGTGGGGGGAGACAAATATGTGTATACCCTGCTGTATGGGTGGCTCAGACCTGTTTCCATCTTTATGTCTTCCAGAGAACATGGCACACAGTTGTCTGCCCTTATACAGCACTGTTGCGACTGAGCTTATTATCGATCATCTGGTACAGCACTGCAAACAGCTGTTTGGGTGGACAGCCCGTGACCATCAGGAGAGGACCGCCCTGTGGAATGAGCTAGTCCACAGGGTAAATGATGTTGGACTGCATAATCGCAGCTATTAGCAGGTCTGGCATCATTGCACTGACCTGACCTGCTTCACCATGTATGTCAGCGTGCAGCTGTTGTACGGGGGGACTACCTCACAACAGGGGGGTAAACCCACCCATCCACCCCTCACCCGTATGGAGGAGCTTCTCAGCAGCCTTGTGGCACCTGTAGCAACAACACCTGACAGGGCACATTGTGGAGGTGGGTGCCACCGACACACCAGCTGAGGACTGTGCAGGTAAGGCCCTAGGGCACATCACTACACCACTCTTGTGTATGCATCTGCATCTGTACAGGTACATCATGCAAATCTGAGATGTCATATACATAGTCTGCTGCTGTGTAGTAGTAATAAACAGTTGTGTATAAGCTGTAATATTGTGGAATTCTACTGTTGATGTAACATAATGTTGCACTCACCTTTTATGAATGCCACAACTGTGGCCACTGACATCAACTTTCTCACACTCCTATGTAGGTCCCTCTAGGATACCACCATGGCAGCAGCCCATAGCCGGTGAGTATGGTCCATGTTCATGTATGATAATACACTGAGCATGTAATAGCTATGGGATATCCCATGCACACACCTAACACACCTACCCATACTGCATGTTGTACACATTCATGTTTTGTTGCTGTGAAATGCACTGCATCAAAGTAGAGACCATGCTGGGGTATCGGAAGGGTACAACTGACACATGCAAGATAACTAACATCCTGTCAATGTGTCCACAGGGATGTGAAGTATGACAGGACAAACAGCCTACAGTAGGGACATGTGTGAATCAACACCACCATGGCTGCAGCTGCACGCAATCAGGTTAAGTAAATGTGGCAGACGTAACCCTGACCCCACAGCACTCATGACAGCAGTGTGTGCACTCCAAGGGATGTGCACATGAGTAGACCTTGCAACCATGCAGAGGTCTGGGGCATATGTATGGCATCCCCCACAGCCATGGTAAGGTCCACTGGTTGTCAGTGTTATAGTCTTGTACTGGTCATACATGCACTGCTGATGTTGTGATCTGTAATGCAGACATCAGGCATTCACAAATTATATCTGTTCACATATCATCCCAGGTATGAGTTGCTATAACACATAGGGGCTGAGAGCAGTAGAGCTGACATAACATAGTACTACATATGCAGCAATGGTTTCTACACCTGTGAAGTATGGTGCACAGTACAAGGCAGGGTGCAGAACAGGTCCACAGTAACACTTTGTACATGGGTGTAGTGTTAACAAGGGGAAGGGCCACCACCTACCAACACAGCCCATGCCTCACACACATGTATACTGCCGCTAGCATGAAGTCACTATAGTTGCACTGCATGTTGTTGAGCACCATATGTAATGCATGTTGAAAGAAGGGTAATGGGAGGACTGTGTGCACAAATGTTGTGCAAACCCATATGTAGGAGTGTGAGAGGTGTGTGTGTGTGTGTGTGTGTGTGTGTGTGTGTGTGTGTGTGTGTGTGTGTGTGTGTGTGTGTGTGTGTGTGTGTGTGTGTGTGTGTGTGTAAGTGCAATCTAGTGGAGTGTGGACGATGCATGTCAGATGTATGTGTACATGTGTTTCTGTGTGTGTGGGTATCCATGTATGCACAGGCAATAGTGGGATTGACCACATGGCAGTATGTCCCCTTGGGATTGTGCTGTACATGTACATGGAGTGAGATATGGGACACCAGGACAACCTGTCTGATATGTGAACACAGGACAGCTGATAGCATAACAAGGTCTATAGCATGGAACATGCATTGGGAGGGGAAGTACATATCAGGTATACGCATCATATTGCCAGCAGCAGACAGATAACTGGCTACCCACACATGCAGCACTACAAATGCAATGGGGAATTACCACAGCAGAACAGTGAGTATATCCAGGTAGAACTGTTGTCTGCATGATGGGATGCTTGTGCAGCAGATGTGGTATGGACTGAGGAAGACTATAGTATGAGGCTCTGGTGTGTGACATATGTAGTGAATGTAGCAGCCCCATCCATATAGGGGCCATATACACCATTACTGCACATATACAGGGTAATATGGGATGACAACAGTGAGGCCATGTACAACCTACTCCACCCAAGTCAGGGAGGTGATGGAGTAACAGGTCAGGTGTTGTGATCACACATGTAGGCATGGAGAGGAATGATATGCTAATGGGTAGTAGCAATGAGTGTATATTAGCAAGTGCCATGCAGGATGGGGAACATATGTAACTGAATGTGGGACTGTCTGTAAACCCAGAGAAAGTGAGGTAGTAAGGTGAACTGTCAGTGTGAGTGTGTGTGAGTGTGTGTACTGTTATGCAGTGCTGTACAGGTCTTAAAGTGTGTATTTGTTTTCCCCACCAGTGGCGAGGTGGGTCAGGGTACCTCCTGCACGCAAACTGAGGTAGGTGTCCCCACAGACACTGATGATTATGATGGTACAGGTGAGGCACAGGTGGGGTTGTCAGAGGCTGACACTGTGCCAACATGTGTCATCACCCTCCTAGCCACCCTAAACCCGCACACAGTTACAGTGCCCCTACAAACCACATCACATGTGGCCATAGCAAAGGGATAGTTGGAGGTTGGTGGCAATGACCAGGAAAGCGTTGTGTCCATGCCAACTGTGTCGGGTCACAGTTGGCATAGCCAGATGTCCAGAAGGCCACCATTTTGGCAGATGCGCCATGGTGCTCATGGGAGGACCACAGGTCATCATGCCCCTGGCAGAGGCACCATGACTAGTATCACCAGGTGCATGTTTCAGGCCATAATGGAGGCACAGGCACATATGGAAATGAACACCAGACATGGCCTGAGGCTGCAGAGGTCTGCTTTCACAGCTGTAAGTGGCAACCTCCATGAACTCGCTGTTGCCCTCCGTGATATACCAAGGTCATGGATAGACAGTGGGGTGAGATGGTGGGCCTCCTCGACCATGGTACGTCTGTGCTTGAAAATGTGGTGGGAGTGGTGCGACAGCCGTGTGGATGTAGGCCAGAAACACCAGCAGCTGGCTGTCAATGTGGACAAGCCAGGATGCCCAGCTGCTCCTGTAGTGGCAGTACCAGCCCCAGCACACCACTGTGGTTGCTGTCCACACCACACCACAGCAGGCCTTGTGCACATAGCCCTGGCCAGTCACAGGTGGGACATGGTTCCAGCGGACATATGTCATCATCAGGGGAGAGTAGCACCTCAAGGACTGTACCTGCACATGCCCATGGAACCCCTGGCAGGCACAGTCAGCATGTCCATGGCCGGAGGCCATGAACTGCACACCCTGCCAGGTATGGTCTGCAGCTGTCCAACATCACCCGTATAGGGCAGCCACATGGTAGAACTGTGAGCATGCATACCCACACACTATGCAACCACACCTAGGACAATCCCATACTGACACACACCATATCACCATGCCCCAAAGAACCACACCCCTCACCCACACACACGGTGACATGTTTGGACCACCTTTGGCCTCTGGCACAACAGTAACACACTCTGTGCATATGATGATACCTGTGCCACATCCCTGTCATCCATAACATTGATGCAGGGACAGGCTAATATGGTTCTGATGCACACAGTGATTGTAATAGAGTGCTGAAATGTACTTCAGTGTAAGATGTTGTCAGGGGTAATGTGTAATGCATACATGTCAGGTAGTGTAGCCATGCAGCTATGATGACTTTCACACAACCTATGCATATGATGATACATGTGCCACATCCCTATCATCCATAACATCAATGCAGGGACAGGCTAATGTAGTTCTGATGCACATGGTGACCATAATAGACTGCTGCAATGTACTGAAGTGTAAGATGTTGTCAGTGGTAATGTGTAATGCATACATGTCAAGTAGTGTAGCCATGCAGCTATGATAACTTTCAGACACCCTATGCATATGATGATACCTGTGCCACATCCCTGTCATCCATAACATCGATGCAGGGACAGGCTAATATGGTTCTGATGCACACGGTGACTGTAACAGACTGCTGCAATGTACTGCAGTGTAAGATGTTGTCAGGGGTAATGTGTAATGCATATATGTCAGGTAGTGTAGCCATGCAGCTTATGATGCATCTCAGCTGTTGGTAACACTGATAGTTATCCCCATACTGTTATCCATTTGTGCTGTAGGTGTACATGTGTTAGCAGCAGGATGATCTGCAGTCATATTCCACAAGGGTATGTCACTGTGGTGACACCATGGCCATGACATATCTGGTGTACAGTTGCACACATGTCACAGGTATGTATAATAGTTTCTGGCTGTGCAACATTAACTGGTGGCCTGCGTGGTACACATATAATCTGCACCCTTATGTCCACCCATCCACATACACACACATCCTTACTTGGTGACACTGTGTCTTGACCCCTACCCAGGTATGTAGTGCTACTGAACTGTGAAGCTGTCACTGCACACATGACACCATCTGTAGGGTGAGGTATATATCAAGTCACATGTTACATGCAGAACATCCACAGACACGTACAATATGTTAATGGGGGATGTAATGTTTGTATATGGAGAATACAGAGTGTGTTATACCATCATATACACATTGACTGACACATAACAGGTAGACACACATCTTAGAGACCTGGGTGTATTGTTGCTAACTAACTAGTCTGTGTGTCCAATGTGTTACATATAGGCTGCACACAACACATGTGTAACTGGGCTGTATCCTGTTATCTGTTACCTGTATGGGTGATGGTGACAGTGGCCACCAGAGAGTGGCATGTGGGCCATATACCAGGTGTACCATGGTGTAAAGTGTACACAGCACCCACATCTCCACTGGATATTGTACACACTGGATTCCATCTTGATACTCTGACATACCCACTATCACACATTGGCCACGCCTCAAAAACAACCCATTGCATATCACAACAGTGGTACCACAGAGATATGCATGTAATGCACACTTCACAGGCATAGTAGGGTGCTGCATTGCATTGCCACACCTATGGGCAACAACAACAATATCTGTACTACTGTCTGGCAATATGTATTGTAATAGGAGTATGTGGCCTCGGAGTGGTGTACCCTACAGATATGCAGACATGCACACATACACACGTGGCAGACCTCAATGGGATTCCCATGCCTACCAACCCATTTGTACAACAATGTTGTGCTGGTACTGCAAGGCACATGTAGCTGTTAGGGAGAGGAGTGCAACAGGCTACATGTCATGTCCAATACAGCAGCGGCCACATCTGATGATGGCAATGAGAGTGGTGGTTGTAAAGGCAGTCATGGACTTTCCAACTATAGGTGTACTAACACGCAAACAATGCTATCCTCAGTAATGCACATGTACACATGTCAATACTGTGGTGCATTGCTGCAGGTGGTCATAGCTGTGTACCTGGCTGTTGTCCATGGAAGGACTGGATGTGTAGAGGGTGTGTGTACATTGGTACCATGCCACCTACCATGTGCCAGCAGGCAATCTATTGACAGACACCACATTAGTGACCGGCAGGGTGAGAGTGGCATGCATCAGCCAATGCTCTGGGTGCCTTCTACACATGGCCACCGAGGTGGTACAGTTGACATGTTTGCAACATGTCATGCAATACGTGGTTAGTGTCTGTGATGGAGACCTGTACCCAAGCATGCTCATTTGGCTGTGGTAGTGTGGTGTAGGTACCGGTGGCATGTGGCACATACAGGGTGATGTCCCCTATATGTGACAGGTAGTAGACAGCTGGCCACACATGTCAGTGTCTAGCAAGCTTAGGTTGCCTATACATATCCCTGCTGGAGACCTGCCATCTGCACATCTGTAGAGGGATTAACAGACTCCAGTTTGGCGAGTAGCTATGCAGTAGGATGAATGTGTCAACAGATGGATGTTTGACAACAATGAGTATGCCATTACTACATGTTGTAAGCCCTCACTAACATGTGCTGGGCTGATGGTACTCCACAGTTACATTCCATATGTCTGAGTATCATCCAGTAGGGCATATATATGGTGACACAGCCCACACACCAGGTACACAACAGTGAGCCCTCAGAGTGCAGCTATGCCCGCAGGTGTGCTTGTTGTCAGTAGTAATGTTAGCACTGCACCCTTCCCTGGGACAGCACTGTCAACAGTAGTACTGCCATGTTACACTGCATGCTTGTGTGACAGCACATACCCTGGGTTGCTACCCCTGCATGTGAAACATTCACACAGATAACAGTGCTGTGCAGGCCTCATACACTTGTGTGTCCCAGACATGACACTCAATACCCTTTGCTATAGTAATGAGAGCACATAGACACATGTACTGTACATGGCAGTACATACACATCACAGATGCCATTTCCCAAGATTTGACATAGCCTCTGTGTAGACAGTATGCCACAGAGTATAGCTGGAGGATGTCTAGATGGTCAGCATAGGCCATATGTTTGATGGCTGTGATTCATATAGTGAGGTATTTCCACTGCCTTCCCAGCTGTCACAGCTGTCCTGCAAGGTACATACCAAACAGGGCATTGTACTCTATACAGGGGGCAATGAGGGATGAGTACAGTGGGACATGTACCCCCTTTTCTCTGGATGTAAAGCCCTCGGTAATGAGGTGTGCCACATAGGAGGATTTCCTTACTGTCGTGGCTATGTGGTTAATGAAGGTGAGACCACTGTCCAACTGTGTCCCTATGTCTGTCAGCACACTGTTGGTGTTTAGTGTACTGACACCCATGTGGTACTTCATTGGTACACGGTATGTTCAAAGGGGATAACTACACATCACATGCCATTACACTTGAGCCCATGGTTCTGGCACTAAGCATCTGTGTCTGTAAAGCCATGTTGTAGAATATCCACATCAGTTTGGGATCCAATAATGGCTCCCAGTTTGCAGCCATCTGTGAACTTTGTCAGCCAGAGTTCAATAGTTCATAGGTAAGTTCATAGGTTCATAGGTAAGTACTAGGCTATGTGCCCAAGGACATTTATAAGCCTAGCCAGAGTGTGTTGGCTTTTGTCACTCCCTTAGATTAGTTCCCTGTGCCTCTGACCAGCAGAGCCATTAGTTCCCTGTGCCTCTGTCCAGCAGAGCCACTGCAGTGATCCCTGGGGTAAATTTTCTGTTTCCCATCCACCCATCAAGGTTTCTCTTGAAGAGTGCTAGTGAGGGGCTCTGCCTGATGTATATTGGAATCTTGTTCCAAAGCATGGGGAGTCTCTGGGTCAGGAATCTATCCCTTCAGCACGTCCTATTTTTTGTTGTGGTAAGGTTTATATCCCTAGAGCGTGTAGCTCTCAGGGATTTGTTTTTTTTTAGGTGGAGCATAATTCTGGGTTGGATATGGCCTTGTATGTCAAGCAGAGATCACCTCTGAGTAAGCGGTATGCAAACGAGTACAGCTGGAGTTTATTTAGTCGGGCTGCATAGGTTATCTGTTTGAGGCCAGTAATCCTCTTGGTGAGGTGCTTTTGTGGTCTTTCCAGCTGTTGCAGGTGTCTTGTAAGGTACATCTCAAATGGGGTATTCTATAATGGGTCTTATAAGTGATTAGTAGAGAACTAAAATAACCTCCTTTGTTCTGGATGCAAACTCTTTTGAGATTAGGTGGGCCACATAGAAGGATTTTCTAACCACCTTGGCAATATGATTGTCAAAGGAGAGATTGCTATCTACTTGGGTCCCCAGATCCCTTATTACTTTTTCTGTATTTAGGGGACTACCACCTATGTGGTATTTCGTGGGTACTTTGTTTTTTCCAAAGGGGATGACTATGCACTTTTTGGCATTCAGCTAGAGGCCATGATTTTGACACCAGGTATCTGTCTCAGTGAGACCCTTCTGGAGGTTGTCTGTATCATCCAGAGAATCAATTATGGTCCCTAGTTTGCAGTCGTCTGAGAACTTGGTCAGCCAAAATCCTCCTGTGCTTGCCTGTACTTCTGAGAAGTATATACCGAATAGCAGGGTCCTAGGACTGAGCCCTAGGGGACACCACTTGTAACTGGTTTAGAGTTAGACCTAGATTCTGCAACTCTCACCATGTGGGTTCTGCCTGTGAGCCAATTTGTAACCCATCTTGTGACATAGGGGTTAATGTTCAGGTTGGTGAGTTTGTCTATAATACCAGAATGGGGAATGGTGTCAAAAGCCTTTGCGAGGTCTAGATAGGCTGTGTGGACCTCCTTACCCACATCTAATGCCTTGGTAACTGTCTCAAAGAAGTCCACCAGGTTTAGAAGGCATGATCTGCCCTTAACAAAGCCAAACTGGGTGGGGTCCAAAGTTTGGAGGTTCCCAATCTCTCTGTTAATGACTTCCATGATGGTGTGCTCCATAGCCTTGCAGAACAGGCTAGTCAGGCTTATAGGGCAATAGATCCCGGGGTCCATTGTGATGCCACATTTGTGGAGTGGGATAACAGTTGCTGTGCACTCCTCTGTGGGTACATAGCCTGTAGAGAGGCTGAGTTTGAACAGTGTGTTTAGGTGAGGGGTTAGTTCATTTTGGAGCTCTTGTAAGCTACAGCCTGGGACACTGTCCGGTCCCATTGAGGCTGTGTTTTTGGCTTGGGATAGGGCTGTTTTAACCTGTGTGTCGGTGATTGCAGGGGCCTTAATTTCTTCTGGTATGGTTATGGGCCCATTAGGGGGTGAGAGGTGTGTGAAGTTTGCAGTGAACCTGTCTGCCAAAATGTTGGCAATATCAGTCAGTTCAGTGTATTTTGTGCCATTCTGCACATACTCAGAGCAGATCTGAGAGTTTCCACTTAGGTTCTTGACATAGCTAAAGAATGCTTTGTGGTTATCTTTGGAGTCCTTGGCAATTTTTCTTTTGAAGCTAGCCTTGGATGATTTAATGAGGGATCATAGTTTCTTGCTGATACTGATCTGGGATGTCTTTCCTTCTATGGATTTTGCTCTTATCTGTACTAGTTTCCATCTTCTATTTTAGATCCTGTTTATGGCAGGGGTCCACCAGACTAGTTTCCTTTTCTTGGAGGAGTGAGTCTTGGTTTTGCTTGGGATAGCACAATCCATGCATTTCTGCAGATGATCATAGAGTGCCTTTGTATAGGTTTCAGCAGCTTGGACAGCATTGTCCATTGGCGTGGGGGCTGTGAACCTTTCCACCTCGGTCTTAAGCAATGTGAAGTTTGCTTTTGAAAAGTTTTTCACTGTAGTTTTCTTGATTGGGGTTGGGGGTGGAATGTGAATATCCAGAGTGATTAGTCTATGATCTGATCTAACCAGTGAGGGGTTGATGTCAGGTGTAGAACAGCGGTCTCCCATGTTGGTGATGACTAAGTCCAATATGTTGTTCCCGCTGGTGGGGGTGTTGACCAGTTGATCCAGGGTGTTCGAGTTTATAAATTCTAGGAGCTGTTGGGCAAGGAAGTTAGTACTTGAGTAGTTCTCCCAGTTAATGTTTGGGTAGTTGAAATCACCCAGTATTAGGGTGTTTGGTAGGACCTTCATATTTCCCAGTGTCTCCAGAAATGCGGAATGGGGGTCCTGGGTCATGGTGGGTGATCTGTAGCAAGCTACAATTTGGATTGCAGTTTTGCCCATTGTTAGTTGCGCTTGGATGATCTCTGATGCATCGTGCTGTGCCACTAACCTGGAGGTGTGAGTATCCTTGATGAATATGGATACACCTCCGCATTTTGTGTTTCGGTCCAGGTTCTGTGGCCAAAAGGTATGGTATGAGTTATAGCCTGGTAGTGCTGGGGTGCTCTCTGGAGCCTTAAACCAGGTTTCTGTTACTGCACAGATATCGATGTTCTCCATATTGAGGAGTGCCTTAAGTGCATGAATTTTGAGGTTTAGACTTCTGGTGTTGAATAGCATTACCCTTAGTTTTTGGTTACTTGTGCTATTTATGGTGGTGGGTTTGTCTTTTGAGCCTTGCCTAAAAAAGGCACTATGGTGGCAGCAAGAGCCTTTGCCAGTATTTGAAAGCCTAAGGGTGACAGGTGTAAGCCATCTCTTGTGAAGCAACATGGTTTGTCGAGCATGTCATCCCAGGCAGACAGATTCATAAGTTCATGGGTTCATACTAGGCTATCTGCCCTAGGGCATTTATAAGCCTAGCCAGAATGTGTTGGCTTTCGCCACCCATTTTAAATTTATTTTGCTATGCCCTTTTTCGAGGTTAGTATACTGTGCCTCTGTCTAACAGTGACACAGAAGTGATACCCAGGGTAAACCTACGATCTCCCATCCACTCATCAAGATTCCTCTTGAAGAGAGTCAATGAGTGACTCTGTCTAACCTGGACTGGGATTTTATTCCAGAGTGAAGGGAGCCTCTGGGTTATGAATCTGTCCCTCCAGCATGTCCTATTTATTTCAGTGCTGAGGTTCAAGTCTCTCGAGCGTGTAGCTCGATGGGATTTGGATTTTCTGAGGTGCAGCATGTCCATTAATTCCGGGTTGGACATGGCTTTATATGTCAGGCACAGATAGTCTCTGAACAGGCGGTATGCCACTGAGTAGAGCTGGAGTTTCTTTAACCGGGCAGCATATGGCATCTGTTTGAGCCCTTTGATCCTCTTGGTGAGGTACTTTTGGGGTCTTTCCAGTTGCTGCAGGTGTCTGGTAAGGTACATCCCAAAAGGGGCATTGTACTCAATTATGGGCCTGATGAGGGATGAGTAAAGAGGCACGATGACCTCCCCTGATCTAGATGTGAATCCCTTCATGATTAGGTGAGCTATATAAAATGTTTTTCTAACCACTTTGGCCATGTGGTTGTCAAATGAGGGATTGCTATCAACTTGGGTCCCCAGGTCCCTAATTACTTCTTCTGTACTTAATGGATTACCACCTATGTGGTAATTTGTGGGCACTTTGTTTTGCCAAAGGGATGACTATACACTTTTGGCATTTAGCTTGAGGCCATGGCTCTGGCACCAGTTGTCTGTTTCTATGAGGCCCTTTTGGAGGATGCTTGTGTCGGCTGGAGAGTAGATTATGGCACCCAGTTTGCAGTCATCTGCGAACTTGGTCAGCCACAGTCCTTCCGTGTTGGCCTGTACCTCCGAGAAATATATACCGAACAAGAGAGGTCCCAGGACTGAGCCTTGTGGGACACCACTTGTAACTGGTTTGAGTCTGACATGGCTCCAGCAATTCTAACCATGTGGGTTCTGTCCTTGAGCCAGTTTGCAATCCATCTAGTGACATAGGGGTTTATATTTAAGCTGGTGAGCTTATCTATAATGCCCGAGTGGGGTATTGTATCGAAGGCTTTTGCGAGGTCCAGGTAGGCTGTGTGGACCACCTTCCCCTCGTCAATGGCCTTGGTGACTGTTTCAAAGAAATCAACCAGGTTTAAGAGGCATGATCTGCCCTTAACAAAGCCGAACTGGGTAGGATCCAGTGTCTGTAGGTCCGCAATATCTTTATTTATGAGGTCCATGATGATCCTTTCCATAGCTTTGCAGACCAAGCTAGTCAGGCTTATGGGGCGATAGTTTCTAGGATCCGTTGAGGGACCACCTTTATGGAGAGGGACCACTGTTGCTGTACACCACTCTTTGGGCACATATCCTGTAGTAAGGCTGAGATTGAACAGTAGTTTTATGTTTGGGTTTAGCTCTTCTTGGAGTTCATGTAGGACGCAGCCCAGGACACCGTCTGGTCCCATTGATGCTGTGTTTTTTGCTTTGGAGAGGGCAGCTCTTACCTGAGCATCTGAGATGTCAGGGGGGGCAGCACTCTGCTGGGATAGATATTTGCCCTTTGGTGGGGAGTTTGCTGAACCTGTCAGCTAGGATGTTGGCAATGTCTGTGGGTTCGTGTATTTTTGTCATTTTGGACTAATTCTGAGCATATCTGGGAATTACCACCCAGGTTCCTAACATAACTAAAGAAGCCTTGTGATTATCCTTAGTGTCCTGTGCAATTTTTCTCTTGAAGCTGGCCTTAGACAATTTTATGAGTGCCCGTAGTTTTTTGCTAATACTGATCAGTGATGCCTTCCCTTTTTGGGATTTTGCTCTATCATTTAGTAGCTTCCTCCTTCTATTGTATAGTTTGTTTATGACTGGGGTCCACCAGACAGGACGTCTGCCTTTGGAGGATTGGGTCTTGGTTTTATTTGGGATTGCATGATCCATGCATTCCTGAAGGTGTTCATAGAATGCGTTTATAAAGGATTCTGCGGTTTGGGCCATATTTTCCACAGGCCCAGGGGCTTTGAAGGATTCCACCTCAGTTTTGAGGAGTGTGAAATTTGCTTTAGAGAAGTTTACTGAATCCCCTTTAACTGACACCAGAAACTTAGCCAATCGTTGAAGTTGATAATTTTTTCTTTATACTGTGATGTCATTCTTGGTGAGGGCAGGATGCTATTCAGGGTCAGGGTCATACCTGCCTGGGCTACATGATCAGAGACCTCTTCCATGTCTCTTTTCATGTAGTCCAGGGTGGTACGTCTCAGGTCATTCACACCAGCATGTACAATGACAAAGTCATATTTGTACTTGTTCTGGAGTGACCTGAGTGCTTGTATTATGTGGCAGATCCTGGCGCCCAACAGGCAGCTAACTGTAACCTTCTCCTTATCCAGCTTAGTTAGTGGAACATCAGTGTGCCTGACTATAGAGTCACCTATCACTAGTGTGCTGGGTATGTTATTTTGCCTTAAGGGCTGTGATTGCGTGGCACATTGATTATATGAAGAATGTGTTTCATGGTTGGTGATGGGTTGTGGAGGTTGCTTGAATGTCTGCTTTGGAGGTCTCTGTTGTGTTTGCAGATTTTTATTTAGAACCTCCGAGTATGTTTTCGTGTATTTATGTGTGTTATTTGTCTGTGTTGGTTTGTTGGGTCTATGTGAGACTGGTGGTGTGTTGCAAGTATTACCATTCTCCTCTTGACAGTCAGTTACAGTCTGGGGTTGAGAGAGCTTTACCTCCAGTCTAGCTGTATAATTGCATCTCTTGCATATATTAGTGTTTGGTGGTAGGAGGAGAGGCAGTTGTAACATTGCCTCAAAATGCCCAGATTCACCAGTTCGACTGGAGAGTACACTGGCAACCCATCGAGTGACACAGGTGTTTATGGCCAGCTCTGCATGTTTAACTATGTCTAGAGTGGGCAATGTTGTTGAAGGCCTTGGCGGAGTCCAGATAGGCTGTGTGCACTGCCTTACCCTCCTCCACAGCTCCAGGGACTGAATCAAAATAGTCAAACAGGGTCAGAAGACAAGATCAGCCCTGCACAAGCTCAACCAGGGTGGGGTCCAGTGCTTAATGGTTGCCAATGTCTTTGTTAATGAGTTGCATGATAATGCATTCCATGCCCTTGCAGATCATGCTCGTCAGACTGACTGAACAGTAGTTTCCGGGATCCAAGGTGGATTCCTCCTTGTGGAGTGTGATAACTGTAGCTGTGCGCCACTCAGTGGGATAGACGCCTGAAGTAAGGCTATGATGACACATGGCACTAAGGTGAGAAGCAGGGTTATGTAGTAGTTCATGTACTACACAGCCCGGGATGTCATCTGGTCCCATGGCTACTGTATTCCTAGCAGTGGAGCTGGTGGATTCCACCTGTGTGGCCATGATTACTGGCATTTGGCAACCTTTTGTTACTGAGATGTGCCCTTTAGAGGGTGAGGGAGGCTGAATGTGGCACTAACTCGGTCTGCCCGGATATTGGAACACTCCTTTGAATCAGTATATTTAATGCCAATCTGTTGTAGCACAGAGCAATTCTGAGCATTGCGGTATACATCCTGGACACAACTATAGAATGCCTTGTGGTTGTCTTTGGAATCTATGGCAATAATATTTATGTAACAAGCTGTGTCAGTTTTTGAGGGATAACAGCTTCTTACTGAGGCTGGTAAGAGAGCAGTTTCCATTTTGGGATTATCCTGCTAACTGCAACAGTGTCTTCCTTCTGTTGTATAGACTGTTCATGGTAGTGGAGCACAAGACTGGCTTCCTTGTTTGGAGGACAGTGTTTTGGGTCCATGTGTGATGGCATAATGCATGCATGAGTGGGTGTGCTCACACAGTGCCTTAGTGTAGGAATCACCAGTTGCAGGTTCATCTCCCATCTTCATGGGTGTCATGAGGTTTGTCACATCTGGCTTGAGTAGCATGGCATAGGTTTTGCAGAGGGTAATCATGGAGGATCCTTACTGGTGAGTGGGGATGGGATGTGGATGTCAATGATGATTGCCTAATGGTCAGACCTGACCTATGAGGGGTGGCCACAGGTGTGGGGTATCTGACACCCATGTTGGGAATGACCAGCTCTATGATATTGGAGACACTAGTTGGACAATGGACTAGTTGATTCAGGGGTTTGGACTGTATGTGTTCCCAGAACCATTGGTAAAGGGTGGTGGTACATGAGGTGATTTCCCAGTTAATGGCAGAGTATTTGGAATCAACCAGTATTATGGTATTTAATTGTATCTTAATATTGTCCAGTATGTGTATAACGGTGTAGTGAGAACCTTGGACCATGGAGGGGATCACTAGGCAGCTGCAATTTGGATTGCAGTCTTACATAGTGTCAGTTGCATTTCGTGATTCCCAGATGCATTGTGTTTGACACTAGGCTGGAGGTGTGAATGACCTTGGTGAATATGGACACTCCTCCACCTGTAGTGTTGTGGCCTTGGTTTGTTTCCTAACATGTGTGATAAGGGTTGTAACCAGGTATTACAGGTGTGTTCTCTGGAGCATTGCACCAGGTCCCAGGTACTGCACAGATATCGATGTTCCCCATTTGTATGTGTGGTTCCAGAGAGCACCTGTTTGAGATTAGACATCCAACATTGAGTTGCATTACCGGCAGTTTTGCATGCTTGCATCTGTTACAGTGGTGGATTTGCCCTTTGAACCTTGCCTAGATTAGGCACTATGGGGTTGCCAGGAGGTGTTGCCAGTAACCTGAATCCCAGGGACAACACGTGCAGTCCATCTCTGCCAGAGCGTCGTGGTCTGTACATCATGTCACCCCAGGCAGACAGATAACGGATCCCCTATGAATGACAGCAGACACATAGCCACTTGTTGAAGTCAGTGTTGTGTGCATGTTTATGTGTGGTATTTATATGTGTGTGTGTGTGTGTGTGTGTGTGTGTGTGTGTGTGTGTGTGTGTGTGTGTGTGTGTATATATATATATATATATATATATATATATATATCCCCATATAAGTATGTGGATATGTATATGGCCATATATGTATGTGGATATGTATATGTGTATATATCTACAAAGATATGTGGATATATGTGCACACATATCAGTTTACCATATGTCCGGAACATGGAGTAGAGTCCGACCTCGGTACCAATAGGCCCAACACCGTAGTGCAAGAGGATATCACGCATGTATTGCGGGTATATATGTAGACTATTGCCACTGCCATAGGGGTGTCTTAACAGACATGTTGGGTGTGGGAGGTTGCATCTGCTGTAGACATGTGCACCATTGCCTATGGGCAGACATCCTAGGGGCAACATAGTACAGACCCACAGCTAGCACAGTAATGATGCTGTGGACTACAGCAGGGATATGACCACTATATGTGGACATTGTGTCTCTCTGTGGTCAGTCCAGAATTTGTACACATGTCCCTTTCATGAGTGACATGTGGCAATGTCTCCCAATGTGGTTGTTACTAGCCATGTACATGAGTATATCACAATACTGGGGTACACATGCTCACACAGTGTATGCACGCACACATGCCAGTCTGTCCAGACACATACTACCTGGTGCTGCTGAGTTCACATGTCCACATACTAACCAGTAGGGAATGACATACATCTGTACAGCATACCACAGCTTTGTCAGTAATACACAACAGTTATGCTGGCCTGGCAGCAGTATGTCCTGCAAATAACTGGACATAACAGCACACTAGGTATTTACAGCAGGCAGCTAGGCATGTCACAAAGCACTGGGCGAATTACAGGCAGACTGTCACAACTCTGGAATACATATTGTATGGGGGGCTACACATGTACCTGCGAGTATAGCAGGCTCGACACACAGATCACAGCACAGCATAGCAGACACCTGTGAGTATATGCATACCCACATTCAATGGCAATGCAGCCATAGCCACATATGATACAGAAGGTTACCACTGGAGTGGCATGTAACATCAGAAAGAAATGGACGGAGAACAATAGCGTCTACCACAGTCTGTACAGAGCCCATGTGTCGTAAGTGCAATACACATACAGTCATCAATCATCCTAACCCAGGGGTCTGCAACCTGTGGATCTGGAGCCACAGGTGTCTCTTCAGCCCTGCAGTATTGGGTTCTTGTACCTGTGAGGATTAATGGATACACAACCGCACAACACACACACACACACACACACACACACACACACACACACACACACACACACACACACACACACCCTACCATCCTAACACAGGAACACAGGTATGGACATATGTTAGGTATTGTTATACACGTGGTTATATTATATGCAGTATTACTATATATGGGACCATATATGCTCTGCTATCTTCATTGTAGGTGTCAGCTGTTGTGCCCCCCGGTGACATTATTTTGGTGGGTGAGGGGTCAGGCATGGCTATTTGGATAGTGAAGGTCGCAGACCCCTGCCATACATACACTAACCATAGTACTGTACACACATACACATAATGTCCTGGTAATGTCCATGGACACAGCCCCTACTACACACAGCATGTCCAGCAGTCTGTCATCTGACTGGCTGGTTATCAGGTATGCTGTCAATGACTAATGATGCGCAGCCCATATACACTATATATATGTGGGCTTCATTTGCACAACACATGTGTGCACTTCTGCAGTTTCAAGGTCAGTGTATGTAACAGTGTGCTATGCCCCTGTAAGGCAGTGTATTGGGGGTATGCACCACAAGTATCCCAGGGTGTTACAACATGTGAGGACCACTAGTAGTAAGTTGCCCTATGGTATGCAGATGTACATTACAATACATTTCACCTTGTGAACACTGCTAGCCTACTGCTGACTGCCATCAGTGTGATTGTGATGATTACATCTATGCATTGTTATGTGACAGATACCACCCATAGTGTCAACCCAGGTCTTATCACCCTAGGGATTGCATGTAGAGTGTATTTAGAGGCCACTGGACTATACATCTGCATGACATACTGTGGATAGTTTGTAATGCTGTGGCCACATCAGTCTTTTCTGTTGGATTTCCTGAATGCCTTGGCATGGACACCAACAGATGTGATGCTTTTGGACTACTGTCTTAAAGGATATGTTTGTGTGTTGCATTACTCTGTTTGTATGTATGTCAGAGCGTAATCAGCTATATGACGTGGCATATACAACTGTAATAGTACACAACTGAACCTTCCCTATGTATACCAACCTGTCTGTTGTGTTACATCCATTGACGTCTCTGTGGGTATAAGTGTCAGGCAAGATTTGTCTGTGGTATGGGTGACTCATACAATATCCATCAGATGAGGATGCAACTGTAGGATGCACCCTCTTATGTATCTTGTTAGACATACCTCTCTGGATGTCTGTGCAGTCGCATATATATCTATACATATGTATACATATATATCTGCATATGAGTATCTGCATACATGTGTCTGAGTATAGGTATCATAGGACTGTTCATTGCTTACACATTCTACATTCAATATGGTAGATAGACCATACAGCATGATATGTTATTAATACCCGCGTGTCATAATAGAGATGGGATGGCCTATTGTTAACATCTTGTGCCCATGTATTGTCAGGTCCTGGTTATGGCATTTGCAACAGTCAGTAATGTATAGTGGGGGGAGTGTCACCACGTGCGAGGTATGTGTTGCTTGAGCCCCCCACCCCCATTAACAGTGCCTGTGTTCATAGGTTAGTACTAAGCTAACTGCCCTTGCGAGCCATTTTAAGCCTAGCCAATTACCCCTTGTGAGACTCAAACCCTGCACCTTGTGTTTGTAAGGCAAACACCTTAACCATTAAGCCACTCTCATGTCTTTGCCATGTCCTTTATGATATCTATTGATATATATATATGTATAAACATATATATATATCTGTATATATATATATATATATATATATATATATATATATATATATATATATATTCTGCTGTAGATATATCTATATCTTGACATATATATGTAGACAGATTTGTGTAGATGTATGCATGGAGAGAGTGGGTTATATACAACCATTTTGAGATATATGTACATGCACACATACATCAATATGTTAAAGTACACTTAATGAACTGTTCAAAAAGAAAGAATGGCAGGACACTGCTGGAATTACTCCTTCTTTTGTTAAAACACACAAAATAGCCAAGGATAAGCGCTTTCGGGTAAACAACCCTTCATCAGATAAAGAGAACAAACATTGCCAACATTTTAAACTAAAAATCAGCCAATGAACAGTCAGTAAACCACCCGCCTTTTTTGTAGGGCGGGCTTCAGAGGTACTATGTCACTCATCCCTGGGCTCCTATGAGCCATTAGCTCCAATATCCATTTTGACTCTAAGGTTTCTGTTAAAAGCTTTATGTCCCCTCCCCTATTATTTAACTTCACATTAACCACTGCCCTAAACCTGAAAGTGTGTGTGGGGTTCAATTCTATGTGTCTGTAAAGGGCATTGTGTATATCCTTATTCCTTATGCTAGACAGATGTTGCAACACCCTAACTTTAAACATGTTGTTGGTTTTTCCCACATAGAACCCAGAATGCATGCATTCAGCCAAATAAACCAGGTTGTTGGTCCTACAAGTGGCTCTGGCTTTAAAATTATATATCTTACCACTAACAGGATGTATAAAAGCTGTATCCTTATTAATAAGGGGGCATGCTTTACAAAAGCCACAGGGGACACTGCCAGCTCTATCCTTGAAAAAATTCATTGTGGTTATGATTTTCTCATCACACAAAATATCTTTCAGGTTTTTGTTTCTCCTATAACCAAAACTAGGTCTGGTCCCAATAAAGCTCCTCAATTTGTTATCACTGCATAGAATATTCCAATTCTTATAAACTATAGTTTTTATATCACCTATATTACTACTGTAGGTGAAAAATAATTTCGGGTCCTTAGACTCACACCTAGTGGAAGCATGTTCCTTTTCTTCACCTATCCTGCATCTGAGCCATGGTTTATATTTATTCTGCCTTTTCTGTTTACTATAACTCATGGCATCACTTATTATTTCCTCTTTATACCCTCTATCTTGTAAACAACGCTTTAAAACGTTCACCTCATTATCATATTGGGTATCTTCCAAGCATAGCCTAGATATCCTGCAAACCTGACCTTGGATGATGTTAAGGAACATATAACAAGGGTGCATGCTATCATAACATAACAAACTGTTCTTCCAACAGTCCTTCCTATATATTTTGGAAGAGAAACCAGAACTGGTTTGTGTGATGCAAACATCAAGAAAATCTATCCGTATATCTGAATAGTTCAGTTTGAATCTAAGGAAGGATGTAGGTCTGATTGGCCCCTATAAACACATTATTCTCCAAGACTATAGTTAACAACGTCCTAACTAAAGCTATTTTCTAGACCTATAGACAAGCACAGGGGGTAGCAATGGGCACCCCCTGTGCTAATACATATGCCAACCTGGTCCTTTGGTTTTGGGAAAGGGATGCTATTTTTAAAAACCAAGAATGGATGCAACATGTCCATATGTATACTAGTTTTGTAGATGATGTTTTTTTCTTTTGGAAGGGAGGACTGGATTTATTGGAGGATTTTGTGAAATATTTACATTCAACTACATCCTTCCTTAGATTCAAACTGAACTATTCAGATATACGGATAGATTTTCTTGATGTTTGCATCACACAAACCAGTTCTGGTTTCTCTTCCAAAATATATAGGAAGGACTGTTGGAAGAACAGTTTGTTATGTTATGATAGCATGCACCCTCGTTATATGTTCCCTAACATCATCCAAGGTCAGGTTGGCAGGATATCTAGGCTATGCTTGGAGGATACCCAATATGAGAATGAGGTGAACGTTTTAAAGTGTTGTTTAGAAGATAGGGGGTATAAAGTGGAAATAATAAGTGATGCCATGAGTTATAGTAAACAGAAAAGGGAGAATAAATATAAACCATGGCTCAGATGCAGGATAGGTGAAGAAAAGGACATGCTTCCACTAGGTGTGAGTCTAAGGACCCAAAATTATTTTTCACCTACAGTAGTAATATAGGTGATATAAAAAATATAGTTTATAACAATTGGAATATTCTAAGGAGTGATAACAAATTGAGGAGCTTTATTGGGACCAGACCTAGTTTTGGTTATAGGAGAAACAAAAACCTGAAAGATATTTTGTGTAATGAGAAAATCATAACCACAATGAATTTGTTCAAGGATAGAGCTGGCAGTGTCCCCTGTGGCTTTTGTAAAGCATGCCCCCTTATTAATAAGGATACAGCTTGTATACATCCTGTTAGTGGTAAGATATATAATTTTAAAGCCAGAGCCACTTGTAGGACCAACAACCTGGTTTATTTGGCTGAATGCATGCAGTGTTCTGGGTTCTATGTGGGAAAAACCAACAACATGTTTAAAGTTAGGGTGTTGCAACATCTGTCTAGCATAAGGAATAAGGATATACACAATGCCCTTTACAGACACATAGAATTGAACCCCACACACACTTTCAGGTTTAGGGCAGTGGTTAATGTGAAGTTAAATAATAGGGGAGGGGACATAAAGCTTTTAACAGAAACCTTAGAGTCAAAATGGATATTGGAGCTAATGGCTCATAGGAGCCCAGGGATGAATGACATAGTACCTCTGAAGCCCGCCCTACAAAAAAGGCGGGTGGTTTACTGACTGTTCATTGGCTGATTTTTAGTTTAAAATGTTGGCAATATTTGTTCTCTTTATCTGATGAAGGGTTGTTTACAAAGCTATCCTTGGCTATTTTGTGTGTTTTAATAAAAGAAGGAGTAATTCCAGCAGTGTCCTGCCATTCTTTCTTTTTGGATTCTGTATTTTGTTGTCTGGTGGGACTTTGGCTATAGCACGGAACTTTCTTTGGATACTTACTGTACTGTTGAATGATTGTGCTGGATGACATGTTTCTGGAGTCATCAAATGCATATGCATCTGTCATAGCTTAGTGGCAATTCACATTGTCTATGGTGTGTTGGGTCCTGAGTTTGAGACTTGCAAGCACTGTTTACTGTGTTGCTGTGCAGAAGACAGTGTTATGCACTCATTTTGCTTCTATATTGCAAACCTGCGTACAACTGCTCATCACACTATACCCAACGGGCTGTGTTCTGCCCAGCTACAAAATACACAACTCCTACAGGGCTTGAACTCAGGACACTGTATACCATAGACAAGGTGAAGTACCACTAAGCCAAGCCAGATACACATATATCTGATGTTTTCAGAAACATATCATCCAGTCCAGTCATGCAACAGTACAGAGAATGTATACCAATATCTAGATGTATGTCTGTGTACATATATACATATCTACACAGATACAACATATATATATATATATATATATATATATATATATATATATATATATATATATATATATATGCATATATATACATATATATATATATATATATATATATATATATATACATGCAAGTTACATTGACACATATATATATATGTCTACATATATATATATATATATATATATATATATATATATATATATATATACATACATATATATATATATGTTAGCATACATATATATATATATATATATATATATATATATATATATATATATATATATATATATATATATATATATATATATATATATATATATATATATATATATATATATATATATATATATATATATATATATATATATATATATATATATATATATATATATATATATACAGGTATATATGGCCATACATCTGTAGATAGCAATGTCAGATTAACAAACAACACATATGTCCTCATGCACCATTAATGGGGTTGAGGGGCCAAGCACACTATACATGTTGTACAAATAGGCATCCCCTCAGCCAAACATGTCCACCGTGCAATACACTACCAAGTGTTGGGGATCCCATAACCAGAGCCCGTAAAAACATGGGCACACAATGTTACCTGTACTACATCCCACCTGTATGATGTCAGGCTGGTATTGGTAACATATCATGCAGTACTGGCTCTCATGGGGAATGTAATATGTGGAAGCCATCAACATTCCCAGGATACAGATACACAGACATAGATATGCAGATACAGGTATATATATATATATATATATATATATATATATATATATATATATATATATATATATATATACATATATCTGCATATACATGTGACTACACATACACACGCAGTTATATGTACAGTTAGATACATAAGTGGAAGGTGCACACAATATGGAACAGCCACTATGCCTACAGTTGACCCCTGAATGACTGGACACTGTATGTGCCACCCATACAAATGACAATCATTGCCTGTAACATATACCCACAGAGAGGTAATGGGTAAAACACCACCTACAGGTTTGCAGATATGGAAAACTTTAATCGTGTACTATTACAGTTCTACATGCCATGCCATATAGCTGTTCAGACACTGACAACTATGTCAATGGAGTAATGCTACAGACCGGTTACAGTAATACAGTAGTCTGGAAAGGTTCACAGCTGTTGCTGTCCAGGCCAAGCCATTCACATTGTACAATAGGAAAGATACACTGGGCCACAGGATACCTAACAATCAACAGTATGTAATGCAGGTGTGTAGTTCAGCAGCCTCTATCTACACACTGTACAAACTCAGTAGGGGGTAAAGATGTCATATGACCACATGGGTTGTAACTTCTACATAACATGGCATAACTGACACCATCACGAGCACACCGACAAACAGAACAGTTTGTATGGCAGGGAGCAATAGTCCTGCATTAACCAGATCCATGTCAGCAATGTATATATAGGTGAAGTATATGGTACTGTACATCCAGGTACCTTAAGGCCACTCAGCCCTGATACCCCCACATTTTGTAGCAGCCTAGGTCATTTATGGTGCTCCCCCCCTAGACTCAATAATACAGGGCCATATACCACTGTTACATACACTGGCCTCTGCAGTGCATAAGGGTACACATGTATTGTGTAGGTGACACCCACCCATATATGGCCCCGGCCCCACCATATGTGCGGGGGATACAATGGCAATGGACTGATGGCAGCACTGGCAGTGTGTTATACTCACAGCCCACTATGGATCAACCACCGACATCATGACATATGTGCAAAGCTTGGTATGTAGGTGATGGACAGAGGCTGGAATACAGGCAAATATGTGAGCAACTGTTACCATACACTACACAAGGTGCTGGTGTTACAGGATAGTATGTAACATACCCTTAATCAGGGAATTGAGGGTAGAAATGGTCATGGATGTAGCCGTGTACTGATAACACTCAACACACACACTGCCAGTGTAATATCTGACACAGTACCTGTGTGGTGGACAGACAAGACATGATAGGCATAGCTCTGGACGGCATGAGGATAGGCCCACAGTTGTGTGCTATGCAGATGGACTGCATTCCACGGTAAACTAGTATGTACACCCACACCCTGTAACACCAGTACTATACAAAGCATAACACAGCTCTACTCACAGTCTGTCTGTAGTTCCTGATCCTCCAACAAATATGTGGCTGTCCTGAGTATGCTGGTTCTCCTGTAAGGGGTATTGCTACCTGCTGTCAGTAGCACTGCTGCCCACACACAGGACGGATGTCCATCACACAGGAGATGTAATGGGACCATGCACACATGATGTGGGAATTTATAGTAGGTGGTTGCCATGACAGTATTAATTGGGTGTAGTACACATATGTAATCATGTATATCTGGCTATCTGGATAAGTATATGTACATATATTCCCACCATATGTCCTGGACATGAGGTGAAGGCCAACCCCAGCCTGTATGATCCCAATGTCATAGTTGCAAGGGATGTCAGGTATGTATAGCAGGTATACTAGTAGACTATTGCTACTGTCATTGAGATTGTCTTCACAGACATGGTGTATGTGGTAGGTCACATCTGCTTATAACATGTGTGCAATTGGCTACTGACAGGCATCCTAAGGATATCATTGTACAGTACCGCTGCTAGCACATAATGCCGCTGTGGACTGCAGCAGAGATATTGGCCAATATATGTGGAAAGTATGACACACTCTGTACAGTCCAGAGGTATACACATAAGCCCTTAGTGCTACACATGTGTACCATGCCTGACAATATGGATGTAGATGGCCATGTGGATGGGTATAACACATAACGCCTGGTATATGATGTCCACCATAGGTCATGCATTCACACACCCCTGTCTGGCCTGACATGGTATGACCGCTGGTACAGGGGTGCCATGGCCACATACTACCCAATAGATATTGACATACATCTGCACTGCATCCCACTGCCCTGTCTGACATACATGACTGTTAAGGGATGCCCGGCAGCGGGACATCTGGCTAGTATCAGCATGTGACATCCCACTGGGTAAGTACACTCAGCTGCTAGGCATTTCACAATGCATTGTGCAGGCTGCAGGCAGACTGGCTCAAAACTGGCCTACATCTCCTAAGGAGGAATGCACATGTACCTGCATATAAAGCAGGCTCAACAGGCATGTCACAGCACAGGGTAAGATACACCTGTGTGAAAGTGCATATTCACAACCAAAGTGAACACAGCCACAGCCACATATGATTAGCTAGCATGGTATTATAGTATATGGACTATGTGTTCTACACAATCCTCATATGTGCCACTCACAGACTGACCCTACATATACTGGCCTGCTACACAGTTTGGTCTGATGGCTGTCTGTCATATGGGACACGTGTTTATGGCCCTACAAACATGTACACCACTACAGTACCATACAGTGGAGCAGCATGTAACATCTGATAGTAGGGGAACTAGAACAATGTCATCTACCACAGTCTGTGCACAGTCTAAAGTACATATTAACAATACACACACTGTTGACATTCACCATAGATACACAGACCTCAGTACTGTACGAACATCCACAGAATGTGCAGGTAATGTAATGAAATGTAACCCCTACTGTACATAACATGTGTAGCAGTCAGATATATCAGTGGCTTGTTCTCAGATATGATGCCACAAATTATGGTGTACAGCACATATGCACCACTTCATGCATGACATATGTACAAAGGTTGACAGAGGTGTGGCTGGAAGCACATACACAGGGCCAATATTGACATGTTGCTGTGATCACCACATACATTTACTGTTGTTACAGGTTTGTTGCAACATATGTCCTATGAGGGATATGACATCTGTGACCATCACGGCTTTCTCAATCTACTGACTGCAATCCTCACACTACCTTCTGCAGTCCACAGCTAAATGCTCCATAGGTGAAACATGAAACCAAGGACACAACACTGCCAAGGCTGCAGATGACCCTGCAGATGGGGATTCCCCATAAATATGGAACTGACATGGCAGGTAATAAGACATGTACAATAGCCATATCCACACAAACACTGTTAAAGCAACATTACTCCAAATGCAGTATAGTAGAACTTATAGTCTGTAGTCAGGTCAGACACATCCCCATCCTGTTTGTTGCACTGTTTCCACAGTATATGTTGTTAGAGGTACACCCCAATCCATCTGAGATGCTGTTTGCCACACAACAGATCTAGTTCCTGCTCACAGTGGATGAAAAGGGCCAACACCACCATGATGTTCCTCGGTACTGGAGTGTGTTCATAGGTTCATAGGTTGGTACTAGGCTATCGGCCCTAGGCCCTATACAAGCCTAGCCATAACAAATCCCTGGCTAGGCCCTAGGCCCTATACAAGCCTAGCCATAACAATTCCCTGGCTATTTCTTCCCACACTATTTACTTTCCTGGAACCCTGTCTAGCAGGGTGACTGACATGATCCCTGGGGTGAATTTCCTCTCTCCCATCCAATCATTAAGGTTCCTTTTGAAGAGGGCCAAAGAGGCACTTTGCTTGACATGTATGGGCAGTCTATTCCAGAGTCTGGGGAGTCTCTGGGTCAGGAACCTATCCCTCCAGCATGTTTTGTTTATTGTGGTGACAAGGTTTAGATCCCTGGATTGTGTGGCTCTGAGGGATTGGGATTTCTTTAAGTGTAGCATGTCCAACAGCTCTGGGTTTGACATGGCCTTGTATGTTAAGCAGAGATCATCTCAGAGTAGATGATATGTGACAGAGTATAGCTGGAGTTTTTTAAGGCGGTCAGCATAGGGCATCTGCTTTAGGCCTGTGATTCTTTTAGTGAGGTATTTCTGTGACCTTTCCAGTTGTTGCGGATGTCTTGAGAGGTACATACCAAATGGAGCATTGTATTCTATAATGGGTGTAATGAGGGATGAGTACAGCGGGACAATGACCTCCTTTTTTCTTCATGAAAAGCCCTTAGTGATGAGGTGTGCCACATAGAAGGATTTCCTGACTGTTGTGGTGATGTGGTTATTGAAGGTGAGACCACTGTCCACCTGTGTCCCTAAGTCTCTTATCACACTTTCAGTGTTTAGTGTACTACCACCTATGTGGTTATTCATGGGAACATGTTTTTTCCCAAAGGGAACAACTATACATTTCTTGGCATTGAGCTTGAGTCTATGGTGCTGGCACCAAGCATCTGTTTCTGTAAGTCCCTTTTGTAGAGTAGCCACATCATTTGGAGATTCAATAATGGCTCCCAGTTTGCAGTCATCTGCGAACTTTGTTAACCAGAGTCCATTAGTGTTGGCCTGTACTTCAGAGAAGTAGATGCCAAACAAAAGAGGTCCCAGGACTGAACCCTGAGATACTCCACTTGTCACTTGTCTGGAGCTTGATTTGAAGTCAGCTACTTTTATAGTGTGGATTTTGTCAGTAAGCCAGTTGGCAACCCATCGAGTGATGTAGGGATTAATGCCCAGCTTAGTAAAGTTGATTCCAGAGTGGGGAATGGTGTCAAAGGCCATGGTGAGGTCCAGATAGGCTGTGTGGACTGCCTTACCCTCGTCCATGGCTCTGGAGACTGATTCAAAGAAGTCAATCAGGTTCAGGAGACAAGGTTGGCCCTTCACAAACCCAAACTGGGTGGGGTCCAGTGTTTTAAGGTTGCCAATGTCTTTGTTTATAAGTTCCATGATAATATGTTCCATGGCCTTGCAGAACAGGCTCGTCAGACTGATGGGGTGGTAGTTCCCAGGATCCAAGGTTGATCCCCCCTTGTGGAGTGGGATAACTATAGCTGTGCGCTATTCAGTGGGCACAAAGCCTGAGGTGAGGGTATGATTAAACATGACACTTAGGTGAGGTGCCAGTTAATTTTGTAGTTCATGTAGTACACAGCCCGGGATGTCATCTGGTCCCATGGATGCTGTATTCTTAGCTTTGGAGACTGCATTTTTTACCTGTGTGGCCATTATTACTGGAATTTGGCAATCTTCCGCTATTGAGATGGGCCATTTAGGGGGTGAGAGGGGGTGAAGTTGGCACTGAATTGATCTGCCCGGATATTGGCATTATCCTTGGGATCAGTATATTTAATCCCATTCTGTTGTAGCTCAGAGCATATTTGAGCATTGCCATTTAGATTCTTGACATAGTTATAGAATGCCTTGTGGTTGTCTTTGGAATCTTTGGCAATTTTATTTTTGTAACTAGCTTTGGAGGATTTTATGAGGGATCTCAGCTTCTTACTGAGGCTGGTAAGGGAGTTTTTTGCATCCTGGGATTTTCTTCTTTTCTGCAACAGTTTCTTCCTTTTGTTGTAAAGTTTGTTTATGGCAGGGGACCACCAGAGTGGCTTCCTTTTTTTGGAGGAGAGCATCTTGGTTCTTTTTGGGATGGCACGATTCATGCACAAGTGGATGTGCTCTTACAGTGCCTTAGTGTCAGCAGTTGAACTTTCAGTTTCCATCTGCATGGGTGTCATGAAGTTTGTAACTTTTGACTTGAGTAGCATGAAGTTGGCTTTGGTGCTTTGGTGTTTCTATACAATTAGCTATGGGAATGTTACCACAGCTGTTTCACATGCAATCAGCTAGGGAAGGGCTATGATTTGTGCAGAGGCCATCAGCTGATCATGAGCATCACTTACAAAGCACATGCTGCTGCCTAAGCAAAGCAGGTCTAGGGCTCCACGTCCACCAGAGAGGGGGTGGGGGATGCAGACAGAGGCAAATACATGTCAGGGAGGGGTGGAATGGTAAAACTGAAGCATGTTTATGTTACACACCTACCAGCACAGGGTATCAAAACCCTGACAACTATGTAGTGCTAGCACAGTTCGATGCAATTATTGGATGCACCACATGGCTTACCTGGTGTGGAGCACTGAGAACATATATGTGAGGGTGAGTGACATCTGCAAAAGGGATACAGTAGCTGTATGTTTGGTGACATACACATGTCTGTCCACATGAACAAGTGCCAGAGTCAACACAGCCACACTCTCACAAGGACACACACACATTGACACATGTGGCAGGGCCAGGTGTACAACTCATCAGTTGTGGGATTGCCACATCACATCACTGTGCAGGTATCCCATGCACCACACAGGTGATACAGGGGCTGTATGAATGAAGGGTATGGGGAGGTGTCTGACATCAGACAGCATGCTGCAGTATGCCCATGGGGGTTGTAGGGAGTGTGGATGCGAACATATGCAGCATGCAACACACACACAAACACACAGAGTGCCAGTACTGACATGCATGGGTGCATATCTGCACAGGTGTTTGGTGTTCGACTGCGCCAGACAGCTGTCCAAGGCTAGGCGATGGGTGTACCTTAGCATCAGGCCACATGACAATGATCTGCATTGTGGCTCAGGGATGCAGTGTCTGCATTTGCCCACACAGGTGGGTACTGTATCCCCCATCCAGTCACCTGGGTGACTATTGTGTGTGGCCAATGCTGTGCATCTCTTGCCATGTCTGTGTTCCTTAGTCCATGACATGGTTGGTGTCTGGGATGTGCACACCTCCCACATGCATGTAGAGTGACATGTGGAACTGTACCTGGGGCGTTCAGCCCATGTTGTGAACACAGATTATCATCAGATGTGCCAGTCCTGCCCACCTGTGGTGGGAACTGGTAGTGGCCAGCAGCTTTACCCTCCACCTACATTGAGAACATGCTGTCATCATTCCCTGGTGTCAGTGGCATCCGTCCCTACAGGGCATGTTGTCAGGCATGGTATGTCCATTGTGGGTCACATGTGATGGCACCACAGGTGGTGCAGGCGTCCATTGGGGAACATGGGGGAGGTGCACTGTCTGCACATACATGCATATTGGACAGATGGACAGTGTGACATGCCCTCTGTGGCCCACTGCTGTCACTCCATAGTTACTATCAGTGGCCAATATGCACTGTACTACCCACATATTGGCTGTTACCTAGGCATGTGTGTGTATGACACATGGGTTGAGAGTGTGCTCTGGGTAATACTGGGGTTGCTAACTGTGATTGCCTGGCCTTGATGTCACATGTATTCATATGGCTTTGCACCCTAGCCTCTCAGCCATATCACATCTGTTATCCCTGTACGGTAGACATTGTGATATATAGTATGGCCACCATATAAGAAATATGCAAAACCCGCTCCACATTGGTCTCAACCACCTCTACACAGGATACAGGTTACACACACACACACACACACACACACACACACACACACACACACACACACACACACACACACACACACACACACACACTACAGCACTACACAGTTGGAGTACGCGCCACAGATATTATTGGAGTAGTCCTTCACCAAAAGTGTATTTCACAATGACTGACATCAGCAGGATTGCCAAAGTAGGGCATTTGAAATTGACTGCGAGAGGCTAGCCTAAAATGCATTGCTCCCTACACAGACAGTGACACACAAAATACATCCAGAACTGCCGTGTGCGGGGATGGAACCCTACCATGGTTCTAATTCACACTAAAGCAGTACACAGTTACAGGACATGCTATGGAGATTATTGGTGTACAACCTTCCCAGAAGTGTATTTCTAGGTGCGTGACATCAGCAGCCTTGCCAAAGTTGGGTATGTGAATCGTAAGAGGTGTGAGTAGCCTAAAAAGCATTGCTCTCTACACAGTCAGACATGCACAGAAACAGTTGCCAGGTTTTGGGTTGGAACTCCTACATAACTAGCTTATCACACTACAGCAGTATGCAGTTACAGGATGCGCTACAGAGATTACTGGGCGCCAGCCGTCCCAGAAGTGTATTTCTAGAAGGGTGACATCAGCAGCCTTGCCAAAGTTGGGTATGTGAAATGTAAGGGGTGTGAGTACCCTAAAAGAATTGCCATCTATACTGTCAGACATGCACACACAGTTGGCAGGTTTGTGGTTAGAACTCCCATCTAAATTCTTTATCATACTATGGCCACACACAGTTACAGGCCGTGCTACAGAGATTACTGGGCTTAAATCATCCCAGAGGTGTATTTCTAGGTGCATGACATCAGCAGCCTTGCCAAAGGTGGGTATTTGAATTGTAAGGGGTGTGAGTAGCCTAAAAAGTATTGCTCTCTACACAGTGAGACATGCACACAAACACACACACTCACCAGGTGTGTGTTGGAACTCCTACCTAACTAGTTTATCACACTACAGTGGTACACAGTTACGGGATGTGCTGCAGAGATTACTGGGCTACAGCCTTCCCAGAGGTGTATTTCTAGGTGGGTGACATCAGCAGCCTTGCCAAAGTTGGGTATGTGAAATGTAAGGGGTGTGAGTACACTAAAAGTACTGCTTTCTACACAGACAGACATGTATGCATACACACACACACAGTTGGTAGGTCTGGCGTTAGAACTTGCACCTAAATCCTTTATCACACTATGGTCGTATGCAGTTACAGGATGTGCTATGGAAATTACTGGGCTGCAATCATCCCAGAGGTGTATTTCTAGGTGCATGACATCAGCAGCCTTGCCAAAGTTGGGTATTTGAATTGTAAGGGGTGTGAGTAGCCTAAAAAGCATTGTTCTCTAAACAGTCAGACATGCACACAAACCCACACACACTCACAGTTGCCAGGGTTGGGGTTGCAACTCCTACCTAAATAGTTTATCACACTACAGCAGTAAGCAGTCACGGGATGCACTACAGAGATTATTGGGCTACAGCCTTTCCAGAGGTGTATTTCTATGTGCGTGACATCAGCAGCCTTGCCAAAGGTGGGTATTTGAATTGTAAGGGGTGTGAGTAGCCTAAAAAGCATTGTTCTCTACACAGTCAGACATGCACACAAACATACACACACACACACGCACACACACACACACACACACACACACACACACACACACACACACACACACACACACACACAGACACTCATAGACACAGTTTCCAGGTTTGAGGTTGGAGCTCCTACCTAACTAGTTTATCACACTATAGCTCTACACAGTTACAGGATCCACTACAGAGATCACAGGGCTACAGCCTTCACAGAGGTGTATTTTTAGGTGGGTGACATCAGCAGCCTTGCCAAAGATGGGTATGTGAATTGTAAGGGGTGTGAGTAGCCTAAAAGGCATTGATCTGTACACATTCAGTGAGAGACAGACATGCACACAAACATTGACACACACTCATACACACCATTGCCATGTCTGGGGTCAGAACTCCTACCTAATTAGTTTATCACACTACAGCAATACACAGTTATGGGATGTGCCATGGAGATTACTGGGCTACAGCTCTCCCAAAGATATATTTCACATTGGATGACCTCAGCAGGCTTGCCAGGGTAGCGCTATGGGGTGGGCAGTGTGTGCATGGTCCATTAACCCATTCATTTACGGATGACACACCACATGTGGCCACACAAGGGGTCATATGTCACAGGTACATATATACAGCTACTAGATGACTACGTCCTTGTACAGTCATGTTGCACAGCTGGCACGTGGACCACATAGTCTGTGGTGCTGACAGGTACTGGTCGCTAGTAACTGCAGTGAGTGACATCTGCACCTGATATGTTTAGGGGCCTTTGGCTGTGTGCTGGGTGGGCCAGGCCTGGATGGCGCCTTGTCACTGTCACCCTCTTCCACACATCTATATCCATCTACCTTTGGCTTATTATGGTGTGTTGTCCTTACATATATGTCTGCATTCTTATCCACTGTGTGTGCAAGGCATGAGTGGTGCATACTAACATTTGTCTGCACTAACAATTGCAACTGCCAGATGTGTCTGGTTCACTGGTGTTTGCATACATGGCCTTCATGTGTTTAAGTGTGTAAGCATGCCCAGTATGACCTTTCAGTATGCTGATGACTGACATTGCCTTCATTTCTCTAAGTGTGTGAGCATGCCCAGTAAAGTCATCTGTTTTGCATGTGTGGATCATGTCCAGTGGTTTGTACTGCACTGCTGACCTTTGTGTTGTACACCGACAGGTAGCATACTGTGTCTGCAGGGTATCCATCGATCGGTTGGCATTGACTGTTGCAACATGTCTGCATAGTGGGGGGAACACCTGACTATTTCTATGTTTCTAAACAGGATTGGGGGGCGCACCTGACTGTTACTATATTTCTATGTAGGGTGGGGGGCACACCTGGCACTTGTACACATTTGCTCGGACTGTACTGGTATGTCATGTAGTCCATTTCAGTCTGTAGTCTTACCTATCATGCTGGCTAAGTCATACCAGTGTACTACCATTCTTATCTTTTGATTACATACACATTAGTTTCTGACTTCCTAGCCATCGCAACTGACTTCCCACTACCTGGCCTGCTGTAGTCTGTCCGTGTAGGCATGGGGGGGTGGTTACCCATAACCCTCATTCAGAGGCCATAGTACAGCATTTGTTTGTGTTTGTCTACACCTGTCCTGCTGGCTGTGACTGTTGTTGGGTATGTGACTCCCCTCCTGACTGGCATGTGTGAGTCCCTTATCTTGTGGGTGTCCCAGTACTGAGGGTGGTGCTGCAGGGCTGCCTATGTTGGATGCACATAGTACACTCCCTGCACATGGTTAGGCATAGGTAGTGTAATGTTTGGCATCCCTTTTACTGTATGTGAAAGTCAGAGAGAGGTGCTATTCCCTGGGTCCCTCCCATGTCAGAGTATGTGCTATGCATTGCCTCTTTGTCAGGGCCAGGGCATACTGGGCACACCTCTTTCTGTCTACTGGAGCAGGCTTAAGTTGTTCCTCCTCCGAGTCACTCTGTGCCTGTGCAGGCCTTGGCATTGGTGGGGGGCTCTGCGGCCCTGCCCCTTGCTGCTTCTGCTGCAGCTGTTTCCGCAGGATCATATTGTGTAGCATGGCACATGCAAGGATGATTTGGGTACATGTAGTTGGTGAGTATTGCAAGGCTCCACCGGATGTGTCCAGGTACCGGAACCATGACTTGAGCATCCCAAACATGCTCTATTATGATTCTTGTTTCTGCATGTGCCTCATTATGGAGTTCTTGTTCGGATGTGTGTGCATTTCTGATGGGTGTCATCAGGTACAGCTACAGTGCATATCCAGCATCCTCCACTAGATGACCATGTGGGATATCCCCATTGGCAAATTTTTGGTACAGCTGCGTCAGATGCCAGATGTGGGAATCGTGATAACTTCCAGGACAGCCAGCACACACGTTCAGTATTATGCCCTTGGCATCGCACATGACCTGGCACTTGTTGGAGGGGAAGCCCTTGCAGTTGATTTAGACCCTACGCTGTTCACCAGGTGGTGCTTTGATGCATATGTGCGTGCAGTCTATTGCACCCACTACCTCAGGGTATTCTGCTATTTGGTGGAAGAGACGCATATTGCTGGCCAACTCCTCACAGGTGAGGGGGAAATATACGTGCTCACCAACATGTGCTGCTATGGCATCCAGGAACTGGTGGAGTACCCTGGATGCTGATGCCTGTGAAATCCCCATCATATCCCCAGTTGGCCTTTGGAAAGTACCTGTAGCTAGTATTCTTAGGCCTACACATACCATCGTGTCCACTGGGATGGGTTCCTCTCTGTTAGTTCTGTGTGTCAGGCATGGCCGGCACAGCTCAACAATTTGCTGTAGGAGGTCCCTGTCCACCCTATAGCACTCCACTATCTCCAGCTCATGTAGCCCTTGGTAGGTTACCCTGGGTCTGTACATCTTCTCCATCTCCTCACTGTGGGTTAGTCTGCTGCATTCACATCCTCACCACCCTCAGCCTCTTCCACAAGTTGTATGATAGCTATTGCAGCCCCTAACATTTTGCTGTTGTGAGTGTTAAAAGTTCCCCGCTTGTTTACACCGGTGGTGTAGGGTGTGGAAAAAAACAGAGGGGTAGGTGTTTACATAGTTTATAGTGGCGTTCTGGGCTGGGCTGGTCTGCTGCCTGTGTAATTGGCTGGTTCTGATATGTTTCCCCTGGCAGCGAACCTAGTACCCCTTGATTACCTTCCTACTGCTGCTTTCCCTTCCCATTGCCCTTCTGTTTCAGCCCGGGGGCACGATGTACAATCTGTGTACTCCAATGTGCACACTGTTGCTATTTCCTGGTTTCACTTCCTTTATCTTCCTGTAGATCCTGGTGCACGGTGCACACACCGGCTTGCACTTTGTCATACGTGCTAGGCAGGTTTAGACACACCCCCTGGCTTTGTCATGCTAAGCTGGGTGCAACTCTGAGCCACAGGGCTCCAATCTGCTGACAGTATGCCTGACACACCCACCCATGATGGCACCAACCTCCTAGTCTTGCACTCGTCTATTCATACTCTTACACAGTTGGGACCTGCCTCACATGCTGGTGGAAACTGGGATTCATTATCCTTCCCCTCATTTGCATAGGATTGCCTGCTAATGCATAGTTACATGTGCCACACTGTGCCTCCCCCCTTAGCAACCACTATTCACTGGCCAGGTTGTCTTTTGCCTGCCATTGACTTGCATGGCAGAATACTGATTTTAGTTGGAATGCTTGCTTTGGGTTTATTTTCTTCTTTTCACACCGATCCCGTTTGCAGGCCACTGCCCTATGCTTAACCAACCGTGATCGGCGGTAATAATATAAAAGTTGTATTTTGGACATTTTGCTTTGTTTGCAATGCCAATAACCTTATACTTGGCCATAGGCATGCTTCCTCAATGATATGCCGCCTTAATTTGGTTCTGTCATGTCCCCGTTTTGGATTTTTCAGATCCGTACTCAGTTACTAACCGAGTACATTTCTGCATATTACTCTAGTCCTGCAGGCCCTGATTCCAGCTTCCTGGATGTCAGATTTACCTCATTTGCATGTTTTTCATCTGCAAATGGGGTAATTTGCATACGGGGGGCTGGGAACATGCAGCACTAGTGCTAGAGCGCTTGCGCACATCAAACGGGCACATACGTGGATCTATCGGCCGCGATATTGGCAAAATGACCTCTTACACTAATCATGCAAGCTGTGCAAGCTTTTGAGAATCTGGGGGAGAATGATGAAGAGTGTTCTAGGAGAAATAAATTAAGATGTACAATCACAGCACAGATAGTGCAGCAATCTGTAATGCCATTAGGAAGTACTGGCCAGTTCTAACATCAGATGCTAGAATTAAAGAACTGGTGGGAGAGAATCCAAGCTTTGCATTAAAAAACAAGAAGAATTTCAAGGGACTCTTGTGCCAAAAAGATGGGATAGAGACAAGGAAGGAAATGGATCAAGCAGTCTCTCTACGAGTGAGCAGAGGTACACAAAAATGTGGTTTCTGTAAGGCATGTCCTTGGAGCAACACAAGTAATACCTTTATACATCCAGTAACATATAAGAAGTGTGCCTTTCAGGGATCAATGAACTGTAATAGTAGAAATATAATATATGTTGCAATGTACACCCTATGTACAGCTTATTACATAGGGAAAATGAATCGAATGCTTAAAAAAACGTATTCTTCGGCATGTTTCAGACATAAAAAACAAGGTGGAGTATAATTCCCTCTATCAACATATTTCTAAATTTAAGGAACACACTTTTAGATTGATGGCACTTTCAAGTATCAAAGAAAATGTGCGAGGTAGTGATTTATTGAATAAAACTAAAGCTGAAAAAGCAAGGTGGATTATGGATCTGAGAGCAGATCACCCACCATGATTGAATGGGGTAGTAACCCTGAAACCTATTCTAAAAGAGCGAGGTCTCAAAAGTAAAGGATCATTTTCTATATATATTTAATATCTGCTTCCAGCTTAAGGAGTGATGTCATTGGAATAGGAGTGGCAGATGTTCTGTATTAAAAAGGAAGGTTCTTTTGATTAAAACAGGATCTGAAGAAGGTTTGAATAACCAAAAGTGCTTATCTTGGCTTTTTTAACTGTTTAAACTTTAAATAAAATGGTTTTAGCTGTTCTTACAATGGGTTGGAGTGGTCCTGTTTTAAAACCCTGAATTTTGAATTAAGAGTGTTTTAGCAGTTTTCACAATGAGCTTGTTCACTGATTTTTTTATATGACTTCTTGGATCCTGTCTGTGAGCCAGCCAGCAATCTAGCAAGTTATGTTGGGGGTTATGCCTAGTTGTTGGGGGTTATGCCTAGTTCAGTGAGCTTGTCAACAATTCCTGAGTCAGGCATTGTATCGAAAGCCTTTACCAGGTTTGTCCATTGCCTTGGTGAACCACTCAATGAAGTCTACCAGGTTAAGTAGGTATGACCTTCCCATAACAAAGCCAAATTGAGCTGAGCCAGTGTCTGTAGGTTGCTGATGTCCTTGTTTATCATTTCCATGATAATTCATTCCATGGATTTGCATATTAACCTCATTAGACTGATAGGTCTGTAGTTCATTGGGTTAGTTGATGGTCCACCCTTGAGGAAGGAAATGACTGTTGCAGTCCTTCATTCACTTGAAACATAGTCTGTTTGAAGGCTGTAGTTGAAGAATATGATAGGTCATGTTTTAGACTGGCAAGTGGGAATGTTGGTGGGACCAATATAGGCAGTGTTCTTGGCTATAGCAAATGCTATCAGTACCTGGCCCCTTTTAATAGGTAGGGAAAGTATGTTGGAGGAGATTTCACTCAGGGGAGCTGGGGGGTGAAATTTAAGCTGAATTTATCAGCCAATAGATTTGCCAAGTCATCCTGATTAGTAAAGGTGGTACCATTCATCACCAATCCACCACATTGCTGTGTGTTACCTTTAAGGTTCTGGACACAACTGAAGGAGGCCTTGTGAATGTTCTTATTCTGTGAAGCAATCCTGACCTTGCAATATTATTGGATTTAGACCTCTTATTTTCTGGTTTAGTTGTATAAGAGAGCACTTTTCTTCAAGGGAGTTTCTCTGTATTGTCAATAACTGCATAGAATTACTACTGTTTTGGGGATTTCCCCTCTGACAATGATCCTGCACCAGCAGAACTAAAGTAGTTTATAAAATAAAAAAAAAGAATAAAATGGAGTTTAAGATGTGTTTTGTGTAAACAGTGGTTTATAAATACACTTTTCTATTCATCTTCATTAGCAATTGTCATGAGATCTTTAATATCTAGCCAAACTGCTTCAAACTCATAGGTTCATAGGTTCATAGGTTCATACTAGGCTATCTGCCCTAGGGCATTTATAAACCTAGCCAGAGTGTGTGTGGCTTTCACCACCCCTTTGAATGAGAATACTATGCCCATTTAGGGTTTAGTTTACTGTGCCTCTGTCTAGTAGTGACACAGAGATGACCCCTGGGGTAAACCTACGATCTCCCATCCACTCGTCAAGATATTTAGTACTGCAGACATCCAGAAACCACTTACACTGTACTGACCACAGCTTCTCCATATTAGCACCTTCTCTTTGGCAATCCATACCTCCAAGCTCAAGGATCTTACATCATACCCAGAGAGAGAGATTTCAGCTTAAAATCCATCTGTGCTATACAACTGATCATGTTACCTAATTCCAGACTTACCATAGACTGTCTCCACTAAGCCACATTAACTTAATCTTTTTTACATACTCCTGATTCCGTACCCCTCTTCTCTACACATCTTAATCAACCTTTATCCCTCCTTTATAATTGTACTCACTCTTAATTCATTAACCTCCAGTCTCTTTCCTCCTTCACACCCATGACGTAGCCTAAATATAAATGTGCATCCTCTTAGCCATGTTGCTTCTGTATTCTTAGCTCTTACCCATATAATTCTTTAAAATTGCTTATTTTGTCATTTTTTTTATTTGCTTTTAATTATTGCATTGTTACTGCTGTATTCCATTATTTCTTCTATGTATTATCACAGGTTGAATCTGAAATTGGTTCATATATATCAGTGCTCCATTCTAGTAAACAAATAAAAAATAAATAAATACGCACATGCACAAATACATGTATACAAACATGCATTTTTGCATCCATACATGCATGCATAACATATATACATAAATTGAGTGTACAAAAGGTCAGTGAATATGTGGAAAAAAGATGGGGTGAAGTGTACACGAAGTGTAGACTACTACATGTACTTAATTAGTGAACTAAATAGAAAAAATGTCTCCTTGTGCTATCATACGGATGTAATTTAATGCAGAAAATGGCATAGAAAATAAAATTGCCTCACGTTCTGCTAGTTTCAGTCTGGAAAACAAAGTTGCATCAGGCTTTAGGGCTTATTCTTAAAGAAAATGTAATGAATCCAGTCTATTTGTAATACCATCTTAGTTTTAATTGATTTGATCACCAGAGCTTTGTATTTTTTTCTTGAGTATTTAACAGCAGTGCCCATGATTGTGTGGAGAAAGTTTTCCTTTTTCTTACATAATTTCTAGTCCATTGCAGTTAAGTATATTAACAATGAGATTTTAAGTTAATTTTAATGGGTTATGACTTCTCAAGTCTAACTGGTAGGACATATCCAACAGTCTACAATGTCAAATAGTCTGGCCATGAAGATGCATGTTGATTCAATCCTCCTTAATATAATTAAATGTTAGTGGTAGATATAATGATGGCACTATAGTGTAGCATAATAGGGGTGCTGAACTCCTGAGTGCATTGTCTTTTGGGCAAGATATTAAACTGAGATCCCATCTGCTTGAGTTGGTGGTAGCTCAGGTCCATGTAACAGATCCCAGGGGTCTCCCCTGAAAATAAGCCACTAGCCTAGTGAGACTAACCCTGTCAACAAAGGGTTAATAAAATGAAGTGACATATAACTCACTTTGTAAGCTTCTGCTTGTATTATTCATGCAGTTCTGAAGACCCTGAGAAGCATGGCTGTAAAAGGCTTCATTACTGGCATCGTTACTGAAATCACTGGGGGCCTTGGAGGAGTCTAGCTGCTGTTGCACATTTACAGCTACAATACTCTATTAAATTATTATCTTTTGAAGCTCTTTTCTCTTTGGTCTGTATCAACACTGGCTTCATTATATTCCTTTCTTTCTCGCTGTTTCAACACCTAAAGAAAAACTTTGCAGAATACTCTGTTAATTCTCTCAAAACTGCTTCCCATTTGCTATGAAATAATCGAGCGAATAGTTTGCATTAATGTACAAATCACTTATTTTCAGGGATAGAAAGATGAATTTGTTGTCCTGCATTTATGCTTTTATATCTCACAGAGGATAAGTTATTGGGTCCTTTGAGCCATTGTTAATTCTGCTTCAAAAGCAGTCTATATTCATTTAGGTTTTAATAGCTTGTCTCTTGCTGGAATCAATGTTATGTTCAGATCACAATAACAGCTGTGTTAATGAGCCCACATGCCTGACTGAAGATTGCCTTTACTAGTAAGTTAATTACTTCAACAGCCTATTCAGCATCCCATTACATTAAGGAGCTCTAAGGTAAAATAATATGTCAGAACTCGGGCATTTGAAAATCTTACAATCTCAGCATTCAAAAACTGATTACAGCTCTCATCAGACTATGCAGGTATGCTGTTCTACATGCAGGTGTTATAAAATATTTCACTGTTCATCTCCTCTGACATATTCAGTAATCTTAAAAATCCCACTAAATTTACTAATGTTACCAACCACAGCATGAATGCTGTCTATGTTAAAAATCAAATAAGTCAGTTTTCATTTTTATCAAGATGTCTTCAAAATGCCATGGACTCATACTTTGTGACTAATGGTAAAAATAGCAAATTTAACCTCTGAATTAATGAATGTATCATTCACATCAAGCCAAAAAAGCAAGTCTCTTCCTACACTCTTGCACTTGTCTGTATCTTTGTCTATAATATGCAAGTAGGCATCTATTTCATTATTGAAACAGGCACAGCATGATATTACCTTAAAAACTAAATGTGTGTAGTCTGATGAGAGAGTCAGCTTGTGGTTTCTCAGAAGGATTTCTATAACAAAAACATGCTTATTTTTCTCTGGTGGTAATACATTCCACTGTAGAATGTGGAACACAGAGCAGCATTAAACTAGATGAGCTACGTTAAGAATTTCTTTAAACTTAACATTAAAGCAATAGCCCACAAGTGGTAATTTGAGACATATGATCCTCAGGTATATAATTAGTATAGCATGACATATAAAGTTATAAACAAGTAGTTAATCAGTGCAGTGGTCAGAGTGTCACATATAAGATTATAAGCAAGTTAGTCAATGTAGCGGTCAGTATAATTGTGGTACTCATGATAACATAATGAAAGGACAATGGGATATTATGGATTAAAAAAATGCAATAAGCTCTTGTGGGGGTACTACTGAGGGTCTTCAAGATTTACTACTAGAGATATCGCAACATTTGTGGGAATGTGTCTGACAAGAGGATGCAGTGCTATAAATTCACAAAGAGGAGAACCTTAGACCCATACTATCTTGGACCCATCTACCTGATCAGTATTCTATGTAAAATCATGGGCATAGTTATCAGAATGGAGTTTATTAAAAATAGCACTGGATAGACATTGTTTGCAGATGACATTGTGATCTGTAGTGGGAGTAGGGAACAGGTGGAGGAGACCCTGGAGAGGTGGAGATATGCTCTAGAGAGAAGAGGAATGAAGGTCAGCAGGACTAAGACAGAATATATGTGTGTGAAGAAGAGGGAGGATAGAGGAATGGTGAGGATGCAGGGAGTAGAGGTGGTGAAGGTGAATGAGTTTAAATACTTGGGATCAACAGTTCAGAGTAATGGTAAGTGTGGAAGATAGGTGAAGAAGACAGTACAGGCAGGATGGAGTGGGTGGAGAAGAGTGTCAGGAGTGATTTGTGACAGACGAGTACCTGTAAGAGTGAAAGGGAAGGTCTACAAGAGGGTAGTGAGACCACTATGTTATATGGGTTGGAGACAGTGGCATTGACAAAAAGGCAGAAGTTAGAGCTTGACGTGGCAGAGTTGAAGATGTTAATATTTGCACTGGGTGTGACGAGGATGGACAGGATTAGGAATAAGTATATTAGAGGGTCAGCCCAAGTTGGAAGGTTTGTAGGCAAAGCCAGAGAGGCAAGATTACGTTGGTTTGGACATGTGCTGAGGAGGGATCCAGAGTATATAAGAAAATGATGCTAAGGATGAAGCTGCCAGGTAACAGGAAAAGAGGAAGGCCTAAGATAAGGTTTATGGATGTGGTGAGAGAGGACATGCAGGTAGTTGGTATGACAGAGCAAGATGCAGAGGACAGGAAGAAATGGAAACAAGTTGATCTGCTATGGCGACCCCTGACGGGAGCAGCCGAAAGAAGAAGAAGAAGAAGCGCTGGATAGACATGGGACAGCTATTGAAAGGTCTTGCCTTCTGAAGCTTGTGTCATCCTTTGTGAGGGCAACAGAAGCACTTTATCAAGGACAGATTCTGCTTATTTTGACCTTCATAAGGCATTTGACCTATTCCACACAGGAGAATAATTGACAAAATAAAAGCACTAAATATCAGTCTATGCATAATTAAACTGGTAAAGCACTGGTTAAGAAGCATAATACAACAACACAAAGTGCGCAGTTACCTGCATATGCCAGGCAGTGTGATTACTACTCTTGTGTCACAGGGTCAGCTCTTATGCTTTGTACAGTACTAATAACATCACCATTACATCAATAATTGTGACAAAATAAGACTCAATAAACAGGACAACAGTTGTGATCATAATTAAAATGGTCTAATCACAAAAAAATGACACCATCATTAAAGACCTAGTGATGATTATAGTGAAGAATTCTAACTTTTAAAATACACAAAGAAAAAAAACACAAATGATGGAAAAAATCTGTAGTTTATTTCTTACATTTTAGAACTTATACCCAATCAAAAAAAAAACTTCAGTGTTCAGATTTATGATCTGCTATTCATTCTTAAATAATAATGAACTATTTACCTAAACCAACAAGAGTAAATAAAAGCACAGTTGAGTAAAAAATAAACACTTTGGTCTACTAAACTATTTTCAAGAGCTTTAGACTTCTTCAGATTAATGTTAATGGCAGACTATAAGTGGTTATTAACTACAGACTTTTAATAATTTTAGTAAAAATGATAAACGTGTAGTTATATAATAAGTTTTAAAGAGAGAAAAAGTGTTTTACTGAACATTAAGTATCTGCAGCTTATATTTTTTATATATTGAAGTACTGAGATGTTCCCTTCATTTGATCTGTAATAAAGTTGATTGGATGGAGGAATGAATGAAGGTGAAAATATGGTTATGAAGCAAACTGCTGATAGAATAACAGCTGAAAGGCATATACAAAATTTGGACTTTTTTGGTGGTTTACAATATAAATAAATTCCCCTGAATGTAAAACAACAAGTAAAATAATACACAAAGTTTGTTATACAGGAAAAGACTCTCCATTATGGTATTCTGACCCTAAAAAGTATTGGGTGATGGGTATTACTCTGAGGGGTCTGAGGACTGATAAAATTATCCTGAAATGGTTTTGTGGAAGATAAGCATCTTTTCAGAAAACATTGTAAGATGCAGCATTACTGTACACAGCTTCATATACTAACCAGTAGGGATTTAATAAAAAAAAGCAAATGTGACCATGAAAATAAAATGGTTATAATCAATTTTCTTCAATTATTCCTTCATTTAATGAAGTTGAAAACAGACAACAGAAGAATGGCAACAAAAAGAGAATGAATTAATAGAATATAAACATAAAAGGTTGCAATCGGACATTAGATAATATAAAAATATCAGAATTTCACATTGGCATGCAGAAGAATGCAACATGCTCACTTGTGAATGTCAAATGCCCATAGCACCCTGACCTAGAAGTACCTCATGAACAAGAGATTCCTTGGTGTAGAATTTATATAAATTGAAGCACCACATCAAAAGACAACTTATGCGGGAGTGATGGCACCTAGCTCCACTCTGGTAAGGTTGTAAGATATTTACAAAGCTTTATGTAAATAATACACAGTGATGATGGGTGGGAGAAACTTCACATCATTTTGACTAGTGACTTTTTTCATAGAAGCAAGAAAGATTACTTCATTTTACATTTGTAAGAAAGCCATTTCACTGTACTCTATCTGCTATAGGTTGCTATGGGGTAGGGTTGCCACCTTTTGTTGTGGCTAAAACTGCCCTCTTTTCCCTTTCCTAATGCCTGCTTCCACCAATTTACTATGCTTTTCTGTAAAAAACGCATAGTAAATCCACCAATTTTTACAAACACCGATCGTTTGTTTCCTTTCTTGAAACAGAATACCAGACTTTGTACAATGTTTTCCAGACTACTGGACAATTGGTTTGATTCCCAGAGAGTCTGGGGAAAAAATGGATAGGTGGCAACCCTACTAAGGGGTGACCTGTGCCTGGCTTACAGGGCAGTCTCTGACTTGGGTCTGATGGAATGTTACACATTTGTAAATCAGATTGCATGAGGGTCACTCGCTCCAGGGATTTTAACCTAGCCTTTGACATGAACATGTTATTCTGGAAAGATAGATATATCTCCCAGAGGCTGCCACTTTTCTGGAACAAGCTTCCAGTTCACATGAAACAGAGCCCCTCCCTGACCTTCTTCAAATGCAACCCAGATCATGGATGGGTAACTGCAAATTCACTCCTAGGGTGGCACTCATGCCTTTCTGGACAGATAACATTGTTGTTAACTACCATTGACCCTTACCTCTGCAAACATCACTCACTTAACTACTGACAATTGAGGCAAGTCAGGATAAATATGGCTAGGACTATAAGGGCTCTAGGGCCATTAGCATAGTGACTTTCTATGAAACTATGAACTACATTTGTTCATTGAAATTAATTGGACATAATTAATTTGTCTGACATATCTTTAAATAATTCTATGATAAAATTGCATTTGAGGGAAGTGAAATTTGTCCCAATGATACCTAACTGGGTGAAGTTTGAAAATGATCTTTTAAGAATAATTTGGGAATTACATTTAAATGTTTTTTAAAGGTAAGCAAGATACAAATAATACAATATTCGTGTTCATTTAGGTGGTCAAGATAATGTGAATGATGATAGTTTATGTGAAATATCTACATTTGAAAATGTTACAAGTTCAGAATGAACACTATGAAACATCATTCTGAAAGGGAATTATAAATATTACTAAAGTAATACCTAACTTTAAAAGTACACTGATGCCAGCTTTTAGTAATCCACCTTTAAATGTTTTCTATGAATTAGCTATGAAAGAAATTCTGACTGAATATAATATATGTGTTAAATGGAAGGGTAGTATAATCTGAAAAGAGATGAGTGGTCAGCACAGGAAAATTTGCATAGTTACAGAGATGCAGTGATAAAACCAGCAGACAAGTATTCAATGGTTGTTATGATGAATACAGGGGATTGTTTATGTGTTTGAATTTGTTAGAGATTAAGGAATATAAGGGAAAGTTAACCATATTAAGAAGTTCACATGACTTTGATGAGCAAACATTAAAGATCAACATTTTTAAATAGACAGCAAGTAGCACATTTAAAGTTTAAAGGGCCATGTATTACTGTATTTTCTGTTTTGATAAAAATTCATAAGAATAAATTACATCCGTAGGGTAGACCAATATTAGCAAGAATCAATGTTCGCCGGTGCCATTTGGACAAGTATTTAATAATAAGATTTTTGATCTGTTACAAAATTAGATCAATTTATTCTATATAGCTTTGATATAATTAAAAATGGATTCCTATCAGCTGATTGAGTTTTCAGAGACTTGAAACTCATATGGTCGAGACCATATGATTGTGTTTTTGAAAACTCTAAGCTTTTGAATAGAGATTGCGATACAGTGAGGATCAGGAAATTTACCCTTTTCTTCACTGTAGTGCAATCTTGGAGTTGGCATATATAATTTGCATGGGGTGCAGGGGGCCTGCTCTGTGCATATATATTAAAAAAGTAGATTTTTGTGGGGGGGGGGTTGATGTTCAAGTTTTCAGAAACGGGATTATATGGGGATAAACTCTTGGCAAGGCTTGTAAGAGCCCCAGGGCCATTACCCTAGTAACCTCCTATGACTGTACAATCCTATATGGTCTCGTCATTATTTATTTATTTATTTGTTTGTTTATTTATTTATTTATTTGACATCTGTTGACCAGGTTGGTCCACCTGGAACAGAGAGGCCTTTTTCAGTGGAGACCTGGGGAGAAAAACTCCACAGTAAATGCATACAATAAAGTTGACTTACTATTCAATTAATAAAACAAGAAATATACATAGAATAACTAAAGCAGGTTAAAAATACATGGAAATAAGAATCAACATTATAGCATGTGTAGGTACAATGCAGAGTACAAGAATACGTATGGTTATAATTATAGGGTAAACATGATTGATAAGAGTGTAGGTACAAATAAGAAATGATTACTAAGCTTATTCATTTGACTGTTTAAAAGTCATACACCAGAGACAAGATAAACTGGCATAGTAAGAAAGAAGAAGAGGTTAAGTAACAAAAAGAATACTAAAAGAGAATAGAGGCAAAGAGGAAGGAGAGATAATTTACAAATTAAAGAAAAAGAGTGTTAAAAAAATAGAGTAAAGATTTAGAAAAAAAGGAGAGAGAGAGAGACAGAGTAGCAAAGAGAGATGAGTCAATTAGGTGGGAGATAGCACTGATATAGTTTAGTTTTGCTTAAGTGATTTATGAATTATGATTTATGAATTATGAACTATGAGTTTCTGAAAACTCAGTCATCTGACATAGATCCAGTCAAAAAGTTATTAGAGTTTGCATGGGATAAAAACTTTTTTATGTCAGCTATGATGTTAGAAATTTGTATGGTAGCTTCAAGCATCAAGACGGATTAAAGGTACTACACACATAATTGGATGATTCTTTACAAAGTACGTACTTAGCAGAGTTGTTGGAATTTCTATTAACACATAATTATTTTTAGACTTGCAAAACAGTTTTATTTGAAAATTCAGAGCGCTGTGATGGATGCATTTTTAGTACCCTCATACAAACATTTATTAATGGACAAGTTTTAAACCTGGGTATATTTAAGGGTTTAATGTGGAGAACTGTAAAATTATAGCATATGTTTCATTTATGGATGAATTCTTATTTATTATACAAACTAACAATTTATGGAAACTATGCAGAATAACAGGTATGGATTGAGATTATACTGTATAGGAAATAATTCTACTGTAAAATTTCTAACAGGATAATTAAGAAAAAAACGTCTTCTACCACTTTTACGTGTTTATGTGATCATTTAAAATAAATTTATTCAGTATCTTATATCTGTCTGTCTGTTAAGAGTGAAGTGGCTATGTATTAAACATCAGCATTTTGAAAAATAATTAAATATGTACTGTATTTATACAAGCCATACAGTAGATGATATAGTGAGTATGAACCATTGAAGTAATTTAAAAACTATACTTAGGAATGTGGGAGAACAGAAAACTGATCAAGAATATTTGGTACTCTGCAGTATTAAAGGAATGAGGAGGAATAAAGGAATCACCACACACACACACACACACACACACACACACACACACATATATATATATATATATATATATATATATATATATATATATATATATATATATATATTTATATATGGTTTACTATCATTTAACCAGATTGCACAATTGCGAATCGTTGTTATGTCGAGGCAAAACCTCGAAACTAACACCACCAAACAAAACAAAAACTTCCGGGGACACCATTACTGTGCGTTGCACAGTCAATAACATGTTAGCTGTGCCCCCCACACCTCCTGCTACTTAAATATACTAACTCCGGGATCACACTATAATGAGGGAAAGGGTACATTTCCTGATCCCCACTATAGTGCGAGCTGCATTGAAATGTCGGAACTGACAACAGTGAATGCTGTATTGCATTCGCTGTTGTCAGTTCTGACATTTTCTTTGTCGACTTAATGATTCAGTGACAGCAAAATTTGAGATTTTGTCAATCGCACGAAATGCGATCGACAAAATGATAATAAACCTTTATATATATATATATATATATATATATATATATATATATATATATATATATATATGTATATACACATATATATATATATATATATATATATATATATATATATATATATATATATCAATGGAATGTGCAAGCATATCTTAGTTACAGTATGTGCACTACTTAAATTTTATATATCTAAGAATTGGGTTAATAGCAAAAACATAACATGGAACAACTTTAAAGAAATGGCAGTTAAATATATCACATCTCACAAACTAGCTACTAAAAGTATTTAAAAAAGAATATACTTCCAGACATACTGGAATTCTCTCCTAGAGACAATTTTGATAAACATACAGAATACTTAAAGTTAATTGTCAAGTAGGTGGCTGATATAAAATAAAAACCTCTATGTTATTGAACATAAATAATTATATCACTGAAATATAAACACACACTTCTGTGATTCAACAAAAGGATGGGGTCCAACATTGTATAAATGGTATATAATGTAAATATGTTTTTTTTAGAAAAAATAGGTGCTGGACAAACAAACGGCAGTCTCATATAAGGTAAAATAATATTTAATGAAGAAAAAGACACACAATAAAACGTGAGCGCTTTCACAGTGTAACCCACTGTTTCTTCAGAAGTATGGTGACACTCTACAAGGCTCCTTTCTTTTATACAATGCAATATGAATTGAATAATGACCTATCTTAAAGGAACATATCATATTCTACTAAAACCTAATATTTCAAGTGGCTATGACACATAGTCATAAGTATAAATATAAATATACATTTAATAAAACACATCCTATATTAAACTACATAAAAATTACACAAAAATCCAAGATATAAATATTCCTCTAATAAACAACTTTCATATAAATAACATCTTATCTTAAAATTCTCATATGAAAATGAAAAAATGTTTACATGTAATTACACTTATATTTATAAGATCACAAGATACTATAGCAGTAACAAAAATTCCATTTATTTGAGTGGTCTAACTTTTAGAACTGGTTTCATAGGAACTTTATCATTTAAACCTCTTCCTACATCCGCCCTCAACCTTAAGATCCATTTTGTTTCATTAACCTCAGTCCTATTTCTGATGTCCCCTAATCTATTTGTAATCTTGGTATCCTCTATTATATAGAATTTAAACGTATGCAAATCAGAGGTCTTCATGGTATGTTTGGCTAAGGCATTTGTTGGAAGTTTTTTCTGTATGTCATATAAGTGTTCACGGATTCTATACTTAAATATCCGATCCGTTTTACCAACATAGTAGGCCTTGCATATAGGCTAAATAAACTAAGTGTTCTGTGTTACATGTTCCTTGGGCTTTAAACCAAAATGTCTTTTTTAAATCTGGATGTATAAAATGGTTAGATTCTTCTATATAATGCCAGTAATTGCATTTATTACAAGGTTTCACTCCTAAGGTAATTTCTTTCTTCTGGTGAGGGTAGCATAACATTCCTTCTATGTTAGTCATGTGCTTATATATAAATTGTGGTTGTGTTCCCACTACTTTCTTAATTCCCGCATCTGCTGTCAATATCGGCCAATATTTTTTGTAAAATATTAGTAACTATATTCACATTGCTAGCATATTTCACTGGCATTCTACAGGTTCTTTTTATTCTAGTATCTCCACCAATGAGTACTGTTGTATCTAATCTGTGGGAAAATATGGCCTGGCTTCAGTAGGTCTTCTTTTTCTAACCTGATTTAATATCCCCTGAACTTTTATTTCATGGTATCCTCTGTCAATAAACTTATGTTCTAAATCTAGCATCTCTTCTTCAAAATTATTCTCCTTTACACATAGGTTCATAGGTTCATAAATTAGTACTAAGCTAGCTGTCCTTGCGAGTCATTTTAACCCTAGCCAATTATCCCTTGTGAGACTCAAACCCTGCACCTTGTGTTTGTAAGGCAAATGTCTTAACCATTAATAATAACCATTTTAACCCTAGCCAATTATCCCTTGTGAGACTCAAACCCTGCACCTTGTGTTTGTAAGGCAAATGTCTTAACCATTAGGCCACCCTCCCAACCCCCTCATAGTCTTGATGTTCTCATCACTTGGCCTTTTACTACATTATCAAATATGTACAAAGTAAACACAAAGTCCATGAACTGCAAAGGTGAGGCTTCAGAACAGCAGCTTCAGTTTAGTAAAAAAATATACTCCAAAACAGCAACCTCAGCTTAATAAGGTGTATACTCAAATTTCTCCAACCACAGAACAAAGATCTGGATTCCACTCGGCTGCAACACAGTTTTATTGGCACACAAGCGTTTTCACAAACAGCTTCTTCAGGTGTATAACAACCATTAAAATACACACACCTTATATAACACTTAAAGTCAGGCACATAACTCTGCTTAACCATTTTAAAGGCATATATACACATTCTAAGTGTTACTTTCTTGAGCCACTCTTACAAATTCTAAACTTATATAGTATAAAAAATATAAAAAATATATGTTAAAAGCATATGTAAAGTTCTAAAAAAATTCAACATTCACCTATTCAATGGTCTCTTTTTTAATATTGGTCTTATAGGAACAGAATCATTCAGTCCATGCCCTGAACTAGCCCTTAACCTAATAATCCATTCAGCTTCTTTTTCCTCAGTCCTTGCTTTTATATCACCCCCTCTTATATCAGTGAATGTTCTACATAAGACAACAAATTTAAAAACATGTTGTTCATTGGTAACTGACATATGCTTCGCTAGTGCATTACAACTACTTCTTTTCTTAATGTGATATAGGTGTTCTCTTATCCTATCTTTTAAAAGATGATCTGTTTTCCCTACATAAAATTTGTGGCATGCCTGGCAGATAGCCAGATATACTACATGTGCTGTATCACATTTCACATAGGTTAGCAGATAAAACATCTCCCCTGTGTCAGGGTGTTTAAATTGTGAATCATTACAAATAAAACTACAAAATTTGCACTTGCCACATGGTCTAGTGCCCTTTTCATTTTCTCTACCTTTCAGACTTTGTGTTTACTTTGTGGATACTCTGGAATACTTTTATGCAAAGGTGCCTGTAACATTGGGTGGTTTGTATCATTATCAAATATGTGTTGTGGGTGCATACTGGTTCTCTGTAAATAAGTATTTCTATAACATTCTTTCCGATAAATTTCTGTATGCACCTTTCCTTCCTCAGTGACATTTATGGTAATATCTAGAAAATGTATACTTCTCTCTGATTTTTCCATTGTAAATTTAAAAAAATATATATGATGAATTAAAATATTCTAAGCATTGTGTTAGCGTCTCATGCGTACCGTTCCTTACAAAAAAGAGGTCATCCACAAACCTTCTATAAAATATTATATTTGTATTGTAAAGACCTTGTTGTATAAATTCTTGTTCCCACACCGCCATTACTATGTTTGCATAAATATTCGCACATGACATCCCCATTGCTACCCCATGTATTTGCAAATAAAACTGGTTATTGAAAGTAAATGCATTATTCTCTAGCACTATTTCCATTAACAGTGCTATAAGATCCCTTTTTGTTATATCATATGTAGAATTTCTGCCAATATAATCCTATAGCATTAATATACCAGTATCATTGGGGATTACAGTAAAGAGGAACTGTACATCTAATGTCACCATTATATACCCTGTAAAATTTTTATTGATCTCATAAAACTCATGTAAATCCAATAAGAATTGTTTAGAGTCTCTAAGGATGGTATGTTTTTTATCCACTAAAGGTCTTAATATTTTCTCCAAATATATAGAAACTGGCTCCATACGCCATCCTTTATCCGAGACTATAGGTCTCATGGGAGGGTCAAACTGATTCTTGTGTATTTTGGGTGTGCCCTGCATTACAGGTATAAGTGGGTCCTCCACTAAAACATAGTTATACAATTCAAAATTTTATACTCTCATTACTAGTGTCTTTTGGAGTGCTCTTTGTATCCTTTTTATAATAACATCTATATATGAACACTCTATCTTCCTATACGATATTACATCCTCTAACATCTCAGTCATTTTCCTATAATAAAAATCTCTATCCATGACCACTGTTTGACCACCTTTATCAGCAGGTCATATATATATATATATATATATATATATATATATATATATATATATATATATATATATATATATATATATATATTCCCAGTATCTTTTAAGTCATGTAAAGCAGCTCTCTCTAAAAATTTAAATTATAAAATCCTTTATTCTTGTTTTACCTGCTTCTGCTTCATAAAAAGCCTTATATAGCGCTTCTGTACATAATTTCTCATATACATTTAAAACTGAATGATTGCATGGTATAAAAGTGCTGGGCTTATTTAGCCTAAGGGTATAGTCAGTTCCATCTACATTATCATCACTATCATACATTAAATTGAGCATTACTGACCTCATATAACTTTTTAAGTCCAATATGTAATCAGTCACTTCCGCTGAACTCGAGGGTATAAACGTTAAACCCTTTCCCAATATCTGCTTCTCTTCCCTAGTAAATTCCACTTTTGAAATGTTCCATATTATCAAGTTTGGTTCTGAGACCACATCTTCTTTATTGTATGAGTAGATGGAGTGGTATTCTGGTCGAATTTCCTCTTTATTCTTATCCTGCTCCTGGACCTGTCTCTGGTGTTGAAATCCTCCACCACTATGAGTAAAGGGTATTGTAGACTGGGTTGTGTTCTCTCCTCAGTCGCTGGTACAGGGACATTATTTTGTACTACCACTACATTATCCTGTAATACTGTCAGCTGGGTTTTAGATGGTTGCAAATTCTTTCGCCTTGCCCCTGTTATATTTTTTCCAACAGAATTTAAAAATTCTATTTATGAAGGATTCCTGTTGTTTTGCAGCGTTTCTTCTCTGTCTGTTCTGATCTACATCATAGGTATTTCCTGTGGAGAGTGACGTAGATGTATGGATTCCCCTTGATAGCCCTTGGTACTCAACGAAGGTGTTTGCCCCATCATCGGCTGTTGATTGGATGTTGTGTGTTCTCTCAGCCATGTGAAGACATGGCTGTTTGCAAAATCTTTCTTGTCTCTCTCTATTTTATGGGCTTTAACCTGCATTTGTTTTTTCTCAAAAAGAGATAGGGAATCCATAATGTGCCCTATCTTAATGTCTATCAGAGACTCTGGGAACTCTGTATATAACTCTTTCTGTATTTGTGAAATCCTATTGGATAGTTCCTGTTCTTCTGGTTTGAAGAAATCTATAAGCAGTGTCATATAACTGTAGCTAGTTTTTTTTTTTTTAGTTTTTTGAAAACTTTCAAATTTTTCTTTTTACTTCATGTTTTTCTTGTTTTCTTTTTCTTCTAGTCTGGACAATTAATGGTATCCTGCATATACAAACCTAATACTCAACGTTCTCATCATAACTCTGCACTAACTAACCCCTAGATCTGTTGTAATCATCTCAATTGTTAATCACAAAGTTTCCTGAAATGTTTAAATGTTTTCTCTGGAAAGTTTGGATACCTTTACTAATTTATGTAATACACGCTGTATTGTCTGCAATCATTTTGCACTTTTACTTTTGCTATGCATTTGTGGAAAAATACAATAAAAAGGATTTTTCAAAAAAAAAACTGACTCACTCACACATCAACAGGAGGAGAGACTACTAACAGTGATTTACAAACACCCTTGTTATTATCTGTGTTACCTACATCTGTCTGGACATAGCTACACTAAACAACCAAGCAAAGAGAAAAACTTGAAAAGCATTGACTACTTTTATCAAATGTGTTTAACCTTAACAATGACATGAAAAGGCATCAAAAGAGGTGTATTTCTCACAGACAAATTATAAAAAGCTGCTGAATGGCATGGTTCTTTACCTGATGTACTTACAGCTGCTTGACATACAATTAACATTGCCAGGAGATAAAGCCTTGATTATTCGAAGGTGTTACCTTATTGTGCATGAGCTTGTTTCTCAGACAGTTACAGTATGTGAGCATAGTTGATATGAAGTTGCTAGTCTGTTTGTGCTCAACTATTGTTACCCCAAAGTTCATCCCCTGCTTTGTAACTGTTGTATAAGGGGCTCAGCCATTGGTACCATAGCAGCCAATCAAAGCAGAGAGGACTGATGTCCTAGCAACTGTAAATTTGCCTGACAATTAACTCTGTAATCACAGTGTTTTTTTACCCTAGTGAACACTAAGTCTGCAGTATGTGCAGAACCTCACAACAAAACATTAAAGAGTTCTAGACAGAGCATACAACATGACCTCCTTGTCTATTCCCAGTTCAAAAGTCACCACTAAAGACAGTAGTTAGCTGTTATATACAATCTTGTAGTTAAACTTTCATACAGGCAAGTTGCCATTTATCACTGCTTCAACTGCTGCCACTGCCACAGATTTTTCTTGTGATTTTTCTAACTGTTCAGTTTCATTCAGTGATGGATCCAGAAAGGTAAATTGTTCAGTCATATGATCAGGGATGCCATTCAGCTGTCTATATTGGAATAGCAGCCTGGAAGAGAAACTGACTTGCTTAATTTGTTTTTTTTGGTGGAGGGAGTGTTGCACATATACAAATAGGATTGTTTTATTATTCTTGCCTGGCAGAGACTTGATTTGGGGAAATTGGGCTAAATCTGACACCAACATTATTCTCCTGTGGTTTAGGGTCTGCATCAGCTACTTGTTCAGCTGTTTGTTCTGTACCTGTCACTAAAGATGATATAAAGCTAGTCCTGTCTCTGGGCACTCCAGCACTGACAGTTTTACTTCTTGGGTTACATATAATGAAACATATAATCCAAACTGGCACGCTGCTTCATTTTCTTGTAATTACTTAAAAAACTAAGACATTGTTTTCCTTTTGATGAAGAAAGAGTTTCTGTAATCAGGGGTAACGTTCATCACTACTCCAGCAATTTTAAAAGCTTTTCTCTCAGCTCTCTACCTGTTTTCAGGACTAAGTTCTTGTCATTAAAGTCCAAGGACTTAATAATGAAGTGTGTAAGAGTATTCCCCAAAGATGCTCCAGGTAGCACTATATGCATCCTTTGCACAATAGGCACATTGTTGAGCTTTAATATGCTGGACAATTTTTATTTAATATATGTTACAGGTTATCCATCTTCCACTCTGTGATTTGTAGGTTTTTCCTATGGCTGTGGTTTTGTAAGTCATCCATTTTGAGTTTGAGTAGGTTTATCTTACTGGCCATGTTACATAGTTGTTTACCATGGCAATTTAATATTGGTGCCTGCCTGGACAGCTCATTGTGTTGTTTTTCTATTGCCATCAACATTTGTTGGAGTTTCAGTCCTTAATTAGTAGTGGCCATAATCAAATTGTTTGCATCCTTGAGAATCACACAAAGTAGTGAAGTGATATTGCTGATGATTCCTTTGAGTTCTGCAACATCTTCCATTGCTCTCATTATGTCTGATGACATGTCATTGTGCTGAGATGGTTTCCCACCATTCCAATTACAAATCAGGTTGTGATAGAGGTTCTAGTTCTTTAAGGAGTATAAGTATAAAAACTTGCTAGATATTTTAACATCATTTTGGAACAAAAGAAGCATGGATGCTGGTAATCCTAAATCATCCTGCTGTTTTATTCATGTAGAATTCCGTTAAGAACATCCAAAGACATAAAACAGATAAGCGCTTTCATCTTAAGGCATTCTAAAACATCTTCAGATAACACAAATCCATTCAGTCAGCCATTTTATTCAAAAAGAAGTCATATGACCCTTTTGCACCAATTTTTTTAAAGTGACCTACTTGTACAAAACAAGTGATTGCCTATACACAGTAAAAAATGCATTGTTGCTATGTAAAATAAATAAGTAAAATAAATAAAATACAGCACTTTATTTTAAAACACCAAAAAATAAACTTTTGTCTTTCAACATTGATAAGCTTTTAGCTTCAAAATACTGTTTATAGCTGTAATGCCATTTAAAACAAGGTAGTTGCGTGCATTTAGGAGCAATTGCCATAGGAGTTCTTTCCTATCCAAGAATAATCCCCAAGGACTACCTCTAGGTTTGGACTCAGTTTCTCAAGCACAATAAACTTAAAAGTGTGGTCTGGGAAAGAGTGGAGATGTCTAAGCAAGGCATTGACTTTATTGCCTGTTCTAACAGCATAAGAGTGTTTGCACATTATTTCAGTGTCCATTTGGTTTTGCCTATATAAAATGCTGTACAATTTTAACACAAGGCAGCATATACTAGTGATATTGCTGATGATTCCCTTGAGTTCTGCAACATCTTCAATTGCTCTCATTATGTCTGAAGACATGTTGCGGTGCTGAGATGGTTTCCAATCATTCCAAATACAAATCAAGTTGTGACAGATGTTTTAGTCTCTTTAAGGAGGATAAGTATAAAAACTTGCTAGATATTTTAATATAATTGTTGGACAGGTCTAGGAGATATAAAATCTGCCAGTGATATGCATATTAAGTGCTCTTAATCTCCCCAGTGTGCACAGCTTCTCTTCATAGCATGTCATCTTGGCGCATTCCCATTTGAGATTCTGAAGCATCATTGATTTTCTTGTATTTCCACAGCTTCTAATGGTCAGCTCATCAGGGAAGTTTCCCTGCTCATTTGAAGTAATGGAAGAGCATTGACGTGACACAACATGGCATAAGTGGGATGCTATTCAGATGAGCTTTGTTAGCTACTAGCCAATAGCTAATTAAAAGGTTTGTAAAATAATGTTGAGTGGAAAAATAAAGTAGCATTTTGGAGATTAATGTATTAATCCATTTGATGAAAGAAGAGACACCTTTAAACTCCTGGTCTTCAATTCTCTCTCTGTCAGAAGCAAATGGTGAACTATGCCTGGGCAGGATGAAGCCAGACGAAACTCTGGTGGAGGTCCATAGCAGTCCTGACATGCAAATCAGTCATCTGACCTGGGTATAGGGGCAAAAGACTAACCAAATCATCTAGTAGCTGGTTCCCTCCGAAGTTTCCCTCTGTCAAGAATCTCAATGGCAACACTCAGATCTCTAAGTTACAGCACAATGGCACTAAATATACAAAACCAACTGATATTGTCAACATCCTGGTTCAGTGCTAACTTTACCCTTCTCTCACCCCCTAAAGGGCCCATCTCTATACTGGAAGAATGCAAAGTTCCTGTAATCAGAGCTGCACAGGTAAAAACCACACTCTCCAAAGCCAAGAACACAGCATCCATGGGACCTGACAACATCCCAGGCTGCGTTCTACACGAACTGCAGAATGAACTGGCACCCCACCTAAGCACCATGCTCAATCATAGCCTCACCTCAGGCTTTGTGCCCACTGAATGGCGCACAGCAACAGTTATCCCAATCCACAAAGGGGGAGCCACCAATGACCCTGGAAACTACCGCCCCATTAGCCTAATGAGCCTGGTCTGCAAGGCCATGGAATGTATCATCATGGATCTTATACACAAAAATATTGGTAATCTCCAAACTCTGGACCCCACCCTGTTTGGGTTTGTAAAAGGCAGATCATGTCTCCTAAACCTGATAGATTTCTTTGAAGCAGTCACCAAAGCCTTAGATGAGGGTAAAGTGGTTCACACAGTGTATCTAGATCTTGCCAAGGCTTTTGACACCACCCCCCACTCTGGAATTATAGATAAACTCACTAAACTAAGTGTAAATTCCTATGTCACAAGATGAGTTGCCAAATGGCTCACTGAAAAAACCCTCACTGTGAATGTAGCAGACCCCAAATCCGACTTCAGACCAATGACAAATGGAGTACCACAGGGTTCAGTCCTGGGTCCTCTCCTGTTTGGTATCTACTTTTCTGAAGTACAGGCTAACACAGAAGGTCTTTGGCTAATGAAGTTTGCACATGACTGCAGACTAGGAGCCATAATCGAAACTCCTAATGATGTGGGCATCCTACAAAAGGGCCTCACAGCGACAGATGCCTGGTGTCAAAGCCATGGCCTCAAGCTCAATGCCACAAAGTGCATTGTCATTCCCTTTGGTAAAAACTCTGTACCCATGAGCTACCACATAGGTGGTAGTCTACTTAATACCAAAAGTGTGATAAGAGACCTTGGGACACAGGTGGACAGTAGTCTGTCCTTTGATAATCACATCGCCACAGTAGTCAGGAAATCCTTCTACATGGCACATCTCATCACAAAAGGTTTCTCATCCAGGAAAAAAGAGGTCATTGTTCCCCTCTCCTCGTCACTCATTAGACCCATCATAGAGTACAGTGCCCCTTTTGGTATGTACCTCACAAGACATCTACAGCAACTGGAAAGGCCGCAGAAATACCTAACAAAGAGGATTACCAGCCTCAAACAGATGCCCTACGCAGAGCATCTCAAAAAACTCCAGCTTTACTCCATCGCATATTGCCTACTCAGAGGCGATCTCTGCCTAACATACAAAGCTATGTCAAATCCAGAGCTGTTGGACATGCTCCACTTAAAGAAATCCCAATCCCTCTGAGCTACACACTCTAGGGACCTAAACCTTGTTACTAAAATTAACAGAACATGCTGGAGAGATAGATTCCTGTCCCAGAGACTTCCCATACTCTGGAACAAACTACCTATCTATACCAAACAAAGCTCCTCATTAGCACTCTTCAAGAAAAATCTTGATGATCGGATGGGAAATAGGAAATTCACCCCGGGGATCACCTCTGTGGCTCTGTTCAATAAGAGCACAGAAAAATAATTTTCTTGGGTGGCGAAAGCCAGGGTACCTTTTTGGCTAGGCTTGTATAGGGCCAATAGCCTAGTACCTACCTATGAACCTATGAATTTCTCTAACATTGTGTTTTCCAGCCCTTCATTTGACAGCTTTTCTCCATGTGACTCATGTTGTATGCTATTATTTTTTACTGCCACCAAATGTTATCTACACAAACCATGATCATTGTGTTCATTATATATGTTTCATATATATATATATATATATATATATAGCATGCCAGCGCTTCTATTTCTGACATATAAATATACAAATACACACACACACACACAGACACGCACACACACACACACACACACACACACACACACACACACACACACACACACACACACACACACGCACACACGCACACACACACACACACACACACACACACACACACACACACACACACACACACACACACACACACACACTGTGCAATACAGTATACTTTGTGTATAATTTTAAGCTTTATTGTTTGAAGAATTCATACAGACTGAAGAGAAAAACCCTCCTTCTATAAGTCTATGAAGTTTTATGTTACTGTTCTGGAACCTATTTGACTACCTTATATGTCTAAAGTTAACTCTTTCTCAAACTAGCATGCATATACATGTATTCTGAAGTGAAAGATTATTGCCGGAATGCTCCTCTGCATGTTCATTACTTATTGGGTGGTGCAGTGGTGCAGAGGTTACCGCTGTCACTTCACAGCAAGAGGTTCTCCAGTTTGATTCTCGGCAGGGGTGCCTTCTGTGCAGAGTCCGCATGTCCTCTCTTCCTGCATTCGTGTGTATTTTCTCTTGTTACTCTGATTTCCTACCACATTATGAAGCATACCTCTTAGTGCAAGAAATCTGGACAAAGCCTGACAAAATGGGGGTACAAAGACCCAAAAATAGGGACGTGTTTTAAATATTGCTCTTATAAACTTAGAAAGTTGCTAAAGTAACAGAGTTTGTTTTAACATACGTTTTCTAAAGGATTTGAAGTCTGAAATTCAAATGTATGTCATTATTTGGCGACTTTAATCCTTAGCTTACCCCAGTGATTTGCCAGAAAACCACAAATTTTATGAAGAACAGACTAAAAATATGGGCCAGAAATATGGACATTCTGCAAAAATCTGGACAGTTGAGAGGTATGTTACGAAGACATGCATCTGGAGCCTTTCTCCCCAGGCCTCCACTGAAAATAGACTCTATCCTAGTCAGACTTTCCCAGTCAACAAATGTTAAATACATAAAGAAATATACCTCTCAGCCTACAGACATCATAAATCGGTACAAAGGCCCTTGAAGAGTAGGTACAGCCTGCCAAAATCAGGACATCTAATTAGCATAAAATTTGAATAACACATGATACATAACTCTTCCTGCTTCCAGTGAGAATGTGGGATACTATTCAGAAACACATGTTTAGAAATGATGGAAAATGTAAGCTTATTATCAGAGATCCAGAGTAAAATCTGTAGACTTTATTTGGATTGTATTGCAAAATTCTATTGCACAAGTTCATATATATTTCCTTCTGAAAAAGGAAAACATAAGATGTGTCGTCTTTCTTTAAATTATAGTTCCCACTAGCATGTTGATCACGTAGTGAGGTTTTCTGTGTATTAAACAGCTTCAGAAAAACTGTGTGAAGGGGTAAATCATAGTTGAGAAGGCTGACATTACTGTATGACCAGTTATGTATTAAAAATAGTAATCAGGGTCAGCTCAGAGATGACCCCACCTTCATATACTCTCTTTTTCTGGGCTGCTCTGCTTATTCATTTGCTAGCTGCAGTTCTCCCCTTACTTTGAAGTCACCAGCCACCATTATATCTAATAATACATCAGTGGACCAGTGCCTATAGAACATATCAAATCTTATCTCATCAATGGGCATAAAGAAATACTTGCACATCTCAAGATATTCGCAAATAGAGCATAATGTCACTGTGAAAGCAAACCGCACCATCGATTTATGAACAGAAGTCGCAAGCAGACCTGGATAACACAGGGGAAATATTTTTTCTACATCTAGACTGAGAAGTAAACAAGTTTACTCCTTCCTGAAATATACTCTGTAAGAAGCAAAACTTAGAATGTTATTAAATTTATTTCAGTCCCCTCAAAGCCACATTGATCTGAGAGGACTATGTTGTATAAAAGGTTCTGCGGCATGTGTGACCAAACTCCCATGAAGATTTTGTAGTCTGCAGGGAACTTGGCTTCGCTCATGTTATGTATGTGTGGTTTGTACAGTCTGAAGATCATGTTAGTGGGTGGCTGCCTCCAGTATGTTGGAATGAGCCATTTCTCCCAGCCTCCATAAAACTATATAAGTGTTTATACTTTTCCATAAATAACCTGTCAACATCATAAGCCCTTAGTCATCTTCATAGGCTTTATGAGTAGTTGATTTTCTTCCTGAGATGGAAGGAATAATTTTTTATGACTTTTTCTGGCAGCTTACAGAGTAGTAATCACTTAAAATACATTTCTGTCCCTACTCAGAATATTGACAGGAGGACTGAATGAAAGGCTAGAGATTTAAAGTGTCTCTAAAATGGCTGCACATCCTGCAAACTTTTTCTTTTTTCATGCTTGGTTGCAGCTGAAACCATTTTTATCAAGTTTGCTTATGCTCTAAAGACAAAGTTTGTAACTGCTGTTTGGAAAAGAACTACAAACAATGACCTAAACATATTTTTTTCTAATTTTCTTGCAGTAACACCTGTATTTAAAAACATTAGGAGTTCACACACCTCCTCTGTTGGTTCTCCATGGTAAGAATGAGCAAGCAATTTGCAGATGAGTAAGCTGTTCTCTGTGGCATTCATCATGTTCAGTTTTTACCCTTTTTCGAAGTTTGAAAAGGACTACTTCCTCACTGACCACCACTCACCTCTGATACACAGGATTACATATTCAGCTTGCAGATATTGTAAAACATGACCGAATCACCTTGAGCCATATTTTTACACTGTTGAGTGGCTAGCCCTGCCATGGCACACAGTCGGTGATCTCCTACATTGAGGATACTGCACACCCCAGTAGATGCCCCAAAGCAGTACAACTCTTCCCCCTATAGGGCATCATATAGAGTATGTGCTGCTGCCCACAGCTCCATTCATTGGTGAGTTTGAGATGGAAACACTCAGCATGTTTTTCAGGAGGAACCTCACAAAGACACAGGGAGCACATGCAAACTCCACACATGCATTGGTCGGAGGTGAAGAGCAAACGTAGCATCTTGTGCATGGGAGGCAAAGACCATAACCATTATGCCAACTGGTCTGTCTGTATGTGGAGAGAAAGGCATATGTGGCGAGAAAGGTGTGTCACAGATGACTGGAGAATAAGCATACTCATGCCAGTGCACAAGAACAATGGGGAAATCCACATATGTGGGCAGTACAGAGGAATCAAACTCCTATCACATTGCATGAAAGATCTAGATAGGGTGATTGATAAACAGATATGCAGAGCAGTAGAATGTAAGAGGGGAGATGAGCAGTTCGGATACAGATCAGGATGCAGCACAACTGACCCAATGTTTGCAGTGAGACAGATAATTGAGAAGAAGCTAGAGATGACAAAAGAGTCCAGCAGGCCATTCCTAGACTTCGAGAAAGCATATGACAAGGTCCCAAGAAAGCTGATCTGGGCAGTACTGCGGTAGGTTGAAGTCCCCAAAACATTAGTAGAATTAGTGTAGGCTATGTACAAGGACCCAATGACTCAAGTATGAGCGGTGTTCGGTCTCATAGAGGGGTTCCCAGTGGGGGTGGGTGTACACCAGGGTTCAGCTCTGAGCCCACTACTGTTCATACTGGTGATGGACTACATTAGCAAACAGGTTGGAGGGGACAGATCAACAAAGTTGCTGTATGAAGATGTTGTGGTATTCAGGCAGACTCTAAGCAAGAACTCCAGGAAATTATAGAGCAATGGAATGCAAAACTGAAGGCACATGGGATGAAACTAAGCACAGATAAGACAGTGATAATGGCAGCAAACTGGGGAAATCAGAAGAAGCTGAGAATTGAGATAGAAGGGAAGAGAGTGGAGCAGGTAAACAGCTTCAAGTATCTGGGAGGGGTGGTTGAGGAGAAGGGAAATCTTAATGAAGAGGTCAAAGCTAGAATCAGAGAGGTTGCAGCCAACTAGCATAGAGTGTCAGGTGTAGTCTATGACAGAAGAATGCCAAAGAAGCTGAAAAGTAAGGTGTACAAGACAGTGGTGAGACCAGTACTACTGTATGGTACAGAAACCTGGGCAGTAAAGGCAGAGCAGATGAAGAAGCTAGAGGTGATGAAAATGAAGTGCCTGAGAAGGGTGGTAGGATGCACTCTGTGGGACAGACAAAGAAATGAGGACATAAGAGCAAAAGCCAAAGTAACTCCAATTGCAGAAAAGACCAAAGAAAGCAGATTACGGTGGTTTGGACACATGCAGAAAACCAGAAGATAATCTGATGAGGAAGATTTGGGACAGACAGGAAGAAGGTAAGAGGAAACAAGGACATCCAGCAAAGAGGTAGATGGATTGCGTGAAAGAAGATCTGCAACAGTCAGGCATGAGTGTGGAAGAAGGCAGGAGAGTAGCATTAAATCGAGAGAGATGGTGACAGTTAACACGATTCCCTGACCCCATGTCGAAAATGGGACAAATGGGGCTGATGATGATGATGATGATGAGATATTGTAAAACAGTCACACAGACTCATCAGATGAAAAGAATTAAAGCTTCAGGAAGAACCCTTCCCCTTTCAGAGAAAGGGCAGCATGATTTGGCAAAACTGATTTAAACCTAAACCACTAAAAAAAGAAGTGACCATAATGTCAGGATGGCCGAGTGTTCTGAGGTGCCAGACTTAAGGCTTAAGATCTTTCCATGGCTCATGGGAATTTTGGCCTCCAGATGGAGGCATGGGTTCAAATTCCACTTCTGACAGATAATTTAATTGGTCCTGGGACCACTCCTTTTTGGCATTTACTTCAATGTCAGTAGGCTCTGCCAGACTAAATTTTCAGATGATTGCAAATTAGGAGGTGTCATTGAATCACCCACTGACACAAATGTTCTTCACAAAGGGCTGACACAGACAAAAAAAAAAAATGGTACCAGAGCCATGGACAAGAAATGCATACAGTATCCTTCAGGAAGTCATCTACCCCTTGTAACTATCATATTGATAACACACCCCTAAATGTTGACCCAGTAGTCAGGGGTTTGGGGACACACATAGACAGCAATCTAGCATTTGACCTTCACATGTCTACAGTAGTCAGGAAATCATTCTATGCTGTGCAACTTATAAACAAAGGTATAGCATCTAGGTCCAAGGAAGTCATTGATCCACTGTACTCACTGAGTACAATGCCCCCTTTGGTATGTACCTAACCGGGCATATCCAATGACTGGAATGTCCAAAGAGGTTCCTCACTAAAGGAATACAGGGTGTAAGTAACATGCCCTATGCAGACCACCTCAAGGCTCTATCCCTGTATTTTATCTCGAAAGGCTGTTGAGGGGAGCTCTGACATACAAGACATTGTCAGCCCCCACTTTGATGGACCTCCTGCATATCCACAAAACAAACAGCCCAAGAATTACCCATTCTAAAGACTTAAACCTTGCCTGTGCTATGAATAGAACCTGCTGGACAGACAGGTATGTATCCCAGAGACTTCCCCTTCTCGGGAACAGGCTCCCCATCCATGTGAAGCAGAGTTCCTCCCTAACCTAATTCAAGTGTAACTTAGACAATTGGATGAGGAAAAGGAAGTTCATCCATTATTTGGAGCCTTTGTCTCTAATGGATATGGGAAGTCTGTAAATGCTTCATCTACCAGGCCCCTGCTTGTAAATGTTTCACCTCCAAAGCCCCTGCTTACACTTACCAAGGGTACCAGAACTTATCAGAGATTTGGGATGCAATACCTAGGCTTAAAAAGGTCCTTGTGGCTGTTAGCCTATTAAACACATATGAACTTATAATAGACGAATATATTCCACCCACCTTGCTTGGCACCTTGGAATAAAGCCCTGACATAACCCTGGCAACCTATGTTTAAGTATCAGCTTGAATGTCTGTTGCAGCAGGCAGGAGAGGCAGAAAAAAGAAGATTCTGTGCCCAGTCACCTTTTTCATTGTGAAGAAGGAGGTGGGTGTTTATCAGTACATAAAGTGTACCTATTCCACTGTGGAGATCACAGAAATGTGCACTATGTGCTTTCCCCAGGAGATAAGGTCATCTGTGGGATTATATCATTGACTGAAGAGAGGTCAAGTCCTGTGCTGTAGCCATTGTGTGCCCTCCTGGATTGCTTACTGGGTACGTTTAGGGAGGTTAGAGTTATAGGAGGAAAAAAAATCCATCCCCACGTGTGATGGTCCCACTCTCCATTTGCCAGTCTTTGCCTCAGGAATAAATAGGCTGTAGAACTTTGACCAGGGAAACAATTGAATCATTAGGACAGCTGAAAAGAGGGTATGAGATCATATGGCCAACAGAGGGCATAAAGAAAATAAGCAAGAAAGAAAAGAGTAGGAAAATACAATCAATCCCTTTTAGTGTTTCCTCAGGTGACAAGGAGATAATGTATATCTCTCAATCGGTCATAAAGTTTCAGTCATGTCAGTCAATGTTATGGACAAAGAGGGTCAAGCAGGGTTTATTTGCTTACATTAGAGTCATCTAGAGATGAGAGATAATTCAAATCACTACTCAATACAATTTCTTCACAAGACATCTTTCATATTTGCAATAGCCATGGTCTGACTAAATAGTGGTATACAAGGTGGAATATAGAAAGAATCTGGCATAATGAAGGTTCCATCCAGGTATAACTCTCAACTTGAACATTAAAAATCATAAAAATGTCTCTAAAATAGATATCCTTGCTGGTAAAACATTATATTATACACAACTAGACAGACAGTAGAAATATCTTGATCAGGAGTCAAAGAGAGTGCTATTCAATATATGAGTCTACAAATCATACTTCATGAACATAACAATGTTACACTTCCTTTTGTTTGCCAATCAAAAAATTCTGAATTGCATTGTTTAATTTTTTCCTAATTTTCTCAATTTCTATTTACATATACTGTCTTCTTTTTCTATTAATAAATGTCATACTGTACATGAAACAAAGTTTTTACGTAGTTTGTCATAGTAGTTTTGTAGTTATGTTTCTTCTATTTTCTTCAATTAATATTTGTTATTTTGTTTCTATCTTTTGAAAACTATATCAAATAAAAGATATTTGAAAAAAAATATATATAAAATCATAGCAAAGTGCCAGAGAGCATCACTTTTTCGTGTTTTACACAGGTATGTCTATAGATACTAAATCCCATATAGGTAAGTGGGAAACTATTTGTATGGACTTTGTTCTGTGACTTAGATATTAATGCATGATGTATAGTAATGAAGAATTGTTCTGTCCTTCAGATGATACTTTAAACTGAGTCCTATCTGCCTATGGTAGTGAAGGTACTCTTTAAATAAAATGTGTAGGGGAATTTCCCCTGGGCCCTGGCCAAATATCCCCAGTCTGCATGAATAGCACATAGCACATTGGGTCTTCCCTGAAAAGAGGATACTAGCCTTCCAAGACTAAATTAGTCAGCAAAGAGTACATAAATAAATGTATCCATGAATTGTCATAATTTTATTCAGAGCATCAGCAAATCTAAGAGGAGCAAGGACAAGTTTGGGGGCAAAAATCAAAGTTTTACCCTATTCTTTGGTGTAAAGGGATAAAATCATGGCTACAACCAATATGATCTGGTCCAAACAGCACTGGAGTAGCTAAATGGAAATGGCTGAGAGACAGCAACTAGTGCTGGTTTACCGATCTTGAGGGGAAGAAAAGGCTGTTCCAGTCATCCTGTTTGTCACATGTAGATAGAGGCTTGCAGGCTTTGAGAAGCAGCATTATGGCTGAGGAAGAGAACCTGGTGCTTTCAAGCAGATGCTGGTGACCCTCATTTGTGTTTGTATGGAAGCCCACATGCTCATGGTTATGGCATAGAAGACACTAACAGAAATTCAATGACCCACATCAGCTATTAGGAGTGGAGTCTATGGATAATTAAAATCATGTGCCGTCAGTACAACTGATGCCTTACTTTTAGCTCCTTGGACCCATCAGCAGAGTGGCAGTGACAGGGTAGTGGTGAGCAAATTTTTGAACTTTATTTTGTATTCGTTTAAATGATTTTGAGTGTCCCTGCTTCATGATATTCATATTTAGAAGAACCGAATGATATTTAAATTTAGCTTTCCTGTTGTTCAGTTCTGTCTTGCTTTTTCCATCGAAAATGCGATCCCTTGAATTTTAACATAATAAAATGGCCATTTCTTGTTCCATTTTAAATAGAAGTATTCTTCTCAGCAGTTTCTTTGACATATATTATATTATACAGGGAACTTTAAAAGTAGTTCATCACTATAATTCACAAGATAAAGCTGAGAACACAGAAATAATAAGAGCAACACAATGCAGGTACAGTAAGCAATAGAGGTACTACTTTAAACACTTGGGGTTCTTTCTATGGAGGACATAATATCTGGAAACTAGGCAGGTTTAAAACAATATAAAATATTTTATAATAACAAAAAATGATGTTGGACTACTTTCAGCAGTTAAAATGTTACCTTTCATAATGGTTTCCTTCTATTCAACTAGGATTCCACAGAATATTATAGTTATTCACAGCCAATGACAGGCTAACAAGTTATTAATTCCACATATATTCTGCCCATACTCGCAGGAGTTACAAGGTCAACCAATAAATAGATTGTTCTTATTACCTAAACCAGTCAGTGCTTCCATTCATTTCAGTGAAAGAAATCTTTACATGGACTATGTCATATCTGCCTTCGCAAAGAACCTACTCAGGGGTACCTGTCCATTATATCTGAGGTGGATACCCCAAAGCAATATGTTAGTGCTAACAAATTACTGTATCTGGCTGGGAAGTCAGATTTAAAAGTTGAACATGACCATATACTTTAGCAAGATGTGCTGATCATATTAAGAGTAACAGTGGTCATCCCTCCTGGGGGATGAGTTCCTGTAGAATTTTTGGGTTTGCTGCTAATCCATGGACTTTGACAGCATACAAGGATGCATTGCCTGTACACACTTGGTCCATAATTATCAAATCTACTAACGTGTTTCAAAAAGCATCAGTATCTGCATTGAACTGACAGAGGGTTTATTCCCATATGTAGACCTGCAAATGAAATAGATCTTCCTTTACGATTACAAGTATTTTTACTGAAAAATAAACAACAGTTTTTAAAATGTTCTTGCAGTATTACAAAAATTGACAAAATAAAATTTCAGCAACATTTTTTTATGTGTGTAAGACTATGTATGGGTGTAGTAGATTTGGTCACTGCACGCATTTATTATATACTGAGATTTTTGGTACTATATTGCCCTCTTTCACCAAGGTTTTGCAAGTATGAAGTTAGTATATTTAATTTCCAGGAGTGTGAAAGGGAGTTTTTTTATGTGATTACAAATGTAAACCATTGATTTATACATTTATATTATCAATCATTTTAGTTCAGAGGGATTTTTTTTTTGTTAAATGTTTGACATAGCCAATGAACGTTTCAGATGAATTTTCTGTCAATGAAAGTTCATCAGCAATGTAAGTTAATTTAATTGTGTGTGTGTGTGTGTGTGTGTGTGTGTGTGTGTGTGTGTGTGTGTGTGTGTGTGTGTGTGTGTGTGTGTGTACATATAAATTACAACTTTGCTATTCTAAATCTCAAAACCTCAAAATATTAGCTATGAAAATGTTCTCATTTAGTCCAAAGAATACTCTTAGCATTGAGTCGTATCTTGCTTATGAATGTATGTATTTATTTATTTATTTGTATTTGTTTACCAAGATACTCTAGCTAGATCGTGCAAGGCTCCTTTTCAGTGGAAGCCTGGGATAAAACTGCACATCTACATGTTACATAATAAAAAGGACATTTGTTGAGATCATAAAGTACTAACTACAAGCATAGGAATGCATCTTAAAATAAGCAACATACAGTTCAGTACATGTTAGAAATTATGTAATAAAATAACACAGAAAAACATTTTGCAAGATCTCAGCTGGAATGTAGAATTACATATTGAATATCTTAAAAAGAACATGACTTCATAATGGCATTAGTAATTATACATGAAAGATGAGAATATACTTATTCATAGTAATAAACTATGTGTGTGCATGTGCAGGAATGCAATAGTAGCAATATTTATGCTACGTTACATTGAAGGCTTTAGATATGAATGGGACAACTGCTGGAAGAGTTGCAGAGAGAGAGTATGAGAGAGAGTTTATTGTTCAACAGATAAGCTTTAAGGTTTTTCTTTTCAAATATTTTTTTTTTGTTTGTAATTAAAATAACATTTACATAATATTTTTAAATATCATTTTAAACAACCATATACAATATTTACAATAGCCTGACTTTCAATTATATACACTGTATGTTATTAAACATATAATTAACAGATCAGTTATCAAATATACAATATTGATTATTGCAGAGTGTCCAACAAAGATATAACTTTCTTCCAAGGATTATTTACCAATGGCCTGGGATAGATTCGTAGTTCTTTGATTTTTATTTCCATCGATGTAGTTGTCTTCGGTAAAGTGTTGAATTCTTCCAAGGTCGGGGGTGTATTTGAATTCTACCTTCTGGTTATGCATTTCCTAGATATAGCAAGTATTGTCCATAACAAATACATATTTGTCTTATTCAGGTAGGGACCTTCATTTACATTTAGAATTATCAATACTTTAGTTAAGGTAAAGGATTCATTAAATAAAGCTTGTAAAAATGATTGATTCCATTCCAATATGATTTAATTTTATTACATTCATAAAAAATATGACTTCAGTTTGCTTTGACTTTTCACACCTCTAGCAAAAACCATTTGTAGTAGTACTGATCTTTTTAATTCTATCTGGTGTTAAAAATGTTCTATGTAAGTATTTCCAGTTAAATATTTTCCAGTACTGTGTGTTTGAGGTGTAATTAACTGACAGTAAGATGTTAGTTTTAATTTCTTCTGTTAACTGCAATGACTGACCTTTTGTTAAGAACTGCCAGTATGATGATTTGGGGATTGTTTTATATGCTATTAGCTCTTTATATAGATTTGAAATGGAATTTTTCTTTTCACAACTATTATATATAAATTCATACAGAAAATGTGTTAGATTTGGAATATCTTTAAATGAGGAATTATTGATTAATCTGCATAAATCTTGAGTGTACATTAGAATGCTTTGTAAGGTTAACCAGTCATGTGTTGGAATATTGTAAGCAGTTTTTATCATATGTATATCTAAAACATTTAATTTATTTACACATTGAAACCAGCATAATAATCCATTTTGTTCCCAGGAGGTTATTCTTTCCCTATATATTTTGCGAGGAAAGTTCTTAGTGATGGTAAATGGGGTTAAAAGATCTAACCAAAGTTTTGGATCTATGGTTGCATTGATAAGCTTCCTAAAGGAATTGATGTAATGATTAGTCAGTGTTGTTTTAGAAGGTTGTGTTATATTATATTGTATACTTATGCATAGTACGTACCAGGGTTTGTTTGATTTGTCTACTATTAATTTTTTTTAACAGATTAAATTCATTTGTTAATATAGCCGTTGTTAATTCTTTCCAGTTGGCAAAATAATTTGGGTTTATCTAGTCTATTGTAGTTTTAAGCACAGATGCTTTTATATATGTTTCTATTTCTGGGAAGTTCAATCCTCCTTGTTTCCAGGGTCTAATGTGATGAGTTAGAGCAACTCTATTCTTTTTGGGATACCATAAAAATTTTATTAAACATGAGTTTATTTCTTTAGTAAACATGAGTTTATTTCTTTAAGAATGCATCTTTCAGGAATTAACTGTATTGCTAATGTTACATATAGTATTTTTGGCAATAAAACCATTTTTATTAATTGCAATCTCTCTTCAAAAGTTAATATAATTTTGTTCCACTTTTCTATATTTTTTATTGTTTCAATAACGTTTTTATAATTTAATAATATTGTTTTGTTTATATTTTTGCATAACACTATTCCTAAATAATTTAGCGTAAGTTCTTGTTTTCCTATGATGGATTTATCTGTAACTTGTAGTTCTTTTTTCTTATTTAAAAATAGAAATTTTGATTTTGATCTATTAAAGTGTAGACCTGAAATCTTATAAAATTTCTCCATTACTTCTTCTAGCTCTCCTAATGACACTCTGGAGTTTGATAAAGGTTAATAAAATATCATCAGCAAAAAGCATTATTTTAGATATGTACTGGTCATAGACTTCTATTCCTTTTATTCTTGGATGATTGCATATTATTTCTGTAAATAAAATAGGAGAAAGGGGGCATCTTTGTTTAGTACCTTTTGTTATATGGATAGATTCTGAGGTGAAAGGAACTAATTTAATGTAGGCTAAGTTATTAATATATATGTTTTTTAGTAATAAGATGAAGGGAGGAGGAAATTCAAATAATGCTAAAGTTTTAAATAGATATTCCCAGTTGAGGGAATCAAAGGCTTTTTCTATGTCTAATCTGATTATTCACATAATCTATAAAAGTAAGTATCCTTTTAATATTATTATGTGTGTGCCTGTTATATAAAAATCCAGTTTGATCTTTATTAACTGTCTTTGAAAGTGGGATTTGCATTCTGTTAGCTAGTATTGGCATTAATATTTTGTAATCATTATTCAGTAATGATATAGGTCTGTATGAGGTGCAAAGGTCTGATGGTTTATTATCTTTTAAAATTGGTGTTATGAGAAAATATTTCCACGAGGGTGGTATTTTTGCTTCTGACTGGACTTCTAGCAAAGTTTTATGAAAAAGGGAGATTACTGTTGAAGGGAAGAGTTTGTAAATTTCCATAATTATACCATCTATCCATGGAGCTTTGTTAGATTTACTTTCTTTTATCTTGTCAACAATTTCTTTGTAGGATATAGGTTTTTGTAGGTCTAGTTTCAAGTTTTTAGGATTTTTTTATATTGATAAGGTTTGTATCTAAGTTTATTTGGTTGGTATCTAAATCTTCTTTTTTGAAGTGTTCCATATAATGAAACTGAAATGATTCAAGGTTGTCTTGCATATCTGATACTTTTTTCCCTTTCTTTTCATGATATATACTACTAATGTTATTTGCTTTAGATTGTATTTTAATTCTTGTAGGCAAGTTATGTAGATATCTGGGGGAGGTGGCTAATGAGTTTATTTTTAATTTTTCCAAGGCTAGACAAGTTTTGTGTGTTAGAATTTCATTATATTTCTATTTAATTCAGCTATTTCTTTTTTGACTTCTGGACAATTCTGATTTTGTTTTTAGATTTTGCTGTCAATAGTCTGGTTTGCAAGTCTAATGATTCAGATTTGCACTCTCTAACTTTGTTTTTGTACCAGCTAAGGGTCTTACCAAATAAATACACTTTTAATGAGTCCCAAACTGTGGCTCTACTAATTTATGCTGTATTATTAATTTTAAGAAATAATTGTAGTTCTGACAAAATCCAGGGTTTGAATTCTTTAATTTTCATGATATATAATGGAATTTTAGTTGAGAGCATTAAAGGTTTAAACTCTACTTGGAACTTCATTATCAGAGAGTCATGATCTGAGAAGGGGCATGGAACTATCGAGAAGTTGAGGATTTTTATTTGTAAATCTTGAACTATGAATATTCTGGTTTGTATTCCAAATTGATGGTCTTTATGGGAAAATAATAAAGATTTGTCATATTTTACTTTAAAAGTGTTAATTAAATGAAATTAATCAATCCATTTTTTTAAGGATTTTGAAATAGTTGCTATGCGAAAAGGCTTCTTGGTGGTTTCAGAAGCTTTTAAGGTACAATTAAAGTCTCCTCCCAGTATAAGATTTCCTTTATAATTGTTGAAAATAAAATCTAGGTGTTTTTTAACCGTTCCTGCTCCAATTCTTGGGAACCAATATAGATTAGCTAAGGTCCATATTCTGTTATTAAATTTAATTATAACAAATGCTAACAGACCTTCTTTGTCTTCATATTTATAAATAACTTTTGGAGTGATTATGTTTTTCTTCCAGAGAATTGATACTCCTTTTGTCTTTGTTCTATAGGAGGAATGAGCTAAGACTGTATAGTCCTTAGGGTTCCAAATAAAGCTATTATTAGTCTTAAAATGTGGTTCCTGAAGAAATACTACTTGTGCCTTATTTAGATTTAATTATTTTAGTAAGTTTGATCTTTTATTTGCATTATTTAAGCCATTAGTATTTAATGATAAGAATGTTAAATCCATTTCAAGTTATTGTTGGAAGAAACGTTTTGCTTCTTTTTTTTATTTTGATTATAGTAGTTATACCATATTCTCTGATAACATTGGATATTATTTTTATGTGTGTAAACTTAGGAGTGTAATTTAATGTTCTTTCTTCTTTAAATATAAGTTGGGTAAAACTCTGGTCAGGCTTTAAAAAAGTACTTCTATAAAACATTAATTTTAAAATATCAAATATAAGTAAATATGAATTTCCCATTAAACATGGAATGAAAGTCATTCCTAATCCAATAGATAAAGATAGATCTATTGGATTATCACTCATACCTTTAACCAACAATATTAACTGAGCTCCATATGTTAAATTATTATATGGAGAATTTTCTTAAAAGAGATATGAAATTCTATATTATTCTATTATTGTTCCAAAGTATTTTATATATCAGGATGGAATGTTAGTAGTGTAAACAATTATTATGCTGACTTAGAAAATATCCAATATTTAATTACCCTTAAGAGATCCCAATCATGTCAGATATGTCATTTTGGATAAATTAAATGCAACAGAGGAGCATACACTAAATAAGCCAACAACAAATAGATTATTACTAAAATAATTTGACTAAAAGGACTCTACAGGAGACAATGAGTGATTACCAATGAAATATGAATTTACTGTAGGTGTACTGTCTTCCTTTACTTTCCCACGCTTCAAAGCTCACTAACTTCAACTTACAGTTATGAAAAGACATTACTTATCAGTGGTATCCTGACTCAGAGTAGAGGTGCTCTACATTCTAGTGTGCAGTGTTTGTACATATTTATAGATTTACAAAGCAGAGTCTAAGAATGAGCTATGATCACCCTGACAATTCCCATCCTACATAGGGCACCTCCTGCTTCCAGAATGGGTAATCACATCAGGTCTAGAATGAATATGAAGGTACCTATATGGTAATCAAGACTTACCTTAGGTAAGTATTAATCAAATAGCTTTTAGAACATCTTAGAGAGTTCTCGTGGCAGTTAGAATACTCTTAAGCATATCCTCCCTTGACCAAAACAGAGATTTCCCTTCCCTTTCTTTCCCTTGTTTTAAATCAGTACTAATAAAAGAAATTCAGCAAACACAGGTAAACAGAAATAACATTCAGTAGTCTGTCTTGTACATTACTCACAATCCATTAAACAAGTCAATGACTAACATCACTTTACTAAACATTATAAAGACAAATTAGAAGTAATTTCCTAGCTCTTTAAATTTTCTGATAAAGCAAAAAGTTAACAATAAGCTATTTTAACTAAAAGTATAAAGCATTTCAATTTTTCCCCACATGTATACATTTCTACTTATATTGTAGTGTCAATAGCTGTCTTTGAAATCTGTAGAATACTTCACTTCTTCAAATCATTCCTTTTTCAATTCAGGTTTTGTTTTGTCAAAACGGCAACAATATTTCAAGGGCACAATTAATATTTAGACTGATGTTTCAAATAAATAACTTGTCAGTTGCTAATTGAGTTAGTTTAGAATGTAAGATTAGTGCAAATATAGCATGTTGCAAAAATAATATGTATTTGTTCGTGTGCTCTGGAGACTGTCATATGCAAGTGACTTATATAATGTAGCATATATAGAGCAGATAGCTTATACATTTAGGTTGTTAAAGTAAATTATGCTTATTAATCAGGTAGTTTCATTTAAATTCAGAAGTAATTTGGGGACATTTCAGTTGAGTTATCAAGAATGTGTAGTCCAATGTGAATAAGTGAGTCCACTTTTCCTCATAAACATATGTCACAATTCATTAAACTAAGCAGAGTCTAACATATGTCTAATAATCATTATAAAGACAAAGAATAGTAATTTCCTAGCTCTTCAAACTTTCTGATATTGCAAAATGTTGACAGTAAACTATTTTAACTGGAAGACCAAAACATTTCAATACTTCCTTGTGAATATATATTTTTACTTTTACTGTAGTGTCAAGAGCTGTCTTTGAAATCTATGCATTACTACATTTCTTTCAAGTCATTCATTTTACAGTTCAGATTATATTTTGTCAAAATGTCAATAGCATTTCAAGGGCACATTTAATATTTAAACTGATATTTTAAATGAATATCTATCAGTTACCAAGTGAGTTTGTACAGAGTGAGGTAACTCTGCAAAATAAAAGTAATATGTATCTTTTCATATGCTCTAGAGACTGACAATTTCAAGTAACATATAAAATGTAACTTTACATAGACAGCTTGTGAAATCAGCATGTTAAAGTGAGTAATACTTTTTAATCAAGCAGCTACATTTCAGTGCACATGTAGTTTGGGAACATTTCAGTTGTGTTTCCAGGAATATGTAATCCTATAAGGATAAATCATAAAATATTTACAAAAAATCTTATTATGTATTTATTTTACCTTCTTTAGGTTGTTTTTCATTTTAATAACTAAACAACCTTACTTTTTCTTATTATTTATCTGTGAGGCTAAATGCACTTTGCAGATTCACAGTGTCCTTAGAAACTGCAGCAATTGTTTACTGTTGCTATGGTAATGCAAATAGAATGTGAAGAAAGCTTCACTTCTTTTAACCAACAGTACATTTCCCCTCCTTTTTTATGTATTTGTTAATACTAAAAGGAAATAATTCAAGGGGCATATGTACATGAATAGAACATTTCAGAGTTAATCACAAACATGTCCCCAATCCCAATAAGTATAACAGTGACCATCATTAATCTAATAAATATTGTAATAATTAATTAATTTCACTATTCCAATTAGTCTACCTTAAAACTAGATTATTTTATACTATTATTTATCTATGTATAGATAGTGAACTGAAGTGTGCTGAGCCATCTGTGGGGTTTTTTTCACAATTTTCTTAGCTTGTCCTGCTCAGGGCTTTATTGTTTTTCCCAAAAAGCTGCTTCATTTTGTGGATTACAAGTTTTATTTGGAAGCTGCTGTGAATTTTGTTTTTTTTTTCTTGGTTTCTGATATTCATGGAAGGTGAAACGAGCTTGAGCAGTAAAGGGGGCATAAAAAGGAGGAAATGGGGCAGACCAGGAAGATGATTGGTCAACTTACACAACTGATAGATCTGTTAGTGCCCCTCAGTTAATCGATGATGACAGTAGCATCACAGATGCAAGGGCAGCTGAATCAGGAAGCTGCTGCTTACAATGGAGTGAAGGCGGCAGAAAGAAAACAATGTCAATGTCAAAGTGATACAGAACGGACATGGTACGCGCAATATAAATGGAAATAAAAGCCCAGATGCAAGCTTTTCAAGCACACCAAGGCTGTTAAGGATCTCTAAACAGGCTTGTGAGACCAATAACAACAATTCAACTGGTATAATGCCAGGACAAGGTTCAGGGGCTGTTCAGGGACATACACCTAAACGGACAGACCTAAAGGAATGGTTACACACAGGTCAGTTTTTCAATGAATTTTCATGAAAAAGTAGTTAAACCTTCACCAGTTACTGACTCTTACAAAACCAAACTTTATAGAATGCAAAAATTGTTATACATATACAAAAGTGTGTATATTGAAAATTGTAATTTATATGAATGTATAAGTGAAGGAATAGTCCCAAAGGGTATTTAAATACCTTAACAATGTGACTGAGGGAAGTATATTTCACAAAGACCTTTTAGAAGTTTTTAACAGATGTGGGCTAGATATACTAAGATGTATGATTGTAGAAAATGTTAGGATTAAAGCTGAACTGTTTAAAGAGATTGATATTTTAAATGAATGCATTAAAAATGACTTGATTTTTACAATTCCTGAAGAAAGAATGAAATATGACAATATTTTTATTGACACAAGTAATGATTGTGATAACTTAGTTAAGAGAAAAATAAAAAAGCTAGAAAGGGAACTTAATGAGTATAAAATAAGGTAAGTTACCCGAACCCAAAGAAGAAGAAGGGAAAGACATGGGGTAACAACAATATGGAAGGAACAACAGATGATGATAACCAGGATAATGCAGTAATTAGTGAGCGGGTTACAGACTTAGATGATGTCTCCGAATACCCCCCCTTGCGTAGGTCCAACAGACTAAGGAATAGGGAGGGTTATGAACAACAATATAGGTGCACAAATCTTCAGGGGGGAGCAAGAAGGGGGAGGGGGAAGTACTAGGACAACTCAGTATCAACCTCCCGACTTGGAAAACAATCCCATTCTGCAAGACGAAGTGAATCCCTATAGATATACTTTAGAAGATTTTAGTATATACAATTTCAGTCATATTTCCTTAACCAAAGAACATTTTAGTCTCTTATCAAAGGGAACCAAGTTCATTCCTGTAGAAGGGGAGATTTAACCAAAACAATTATGGATATTAAAACCTTTATTAGGAAAATTAACTTCCAGGTTATATTTGATCAGAATAAAAATGATGAACCAGGAGATCAGGTAAAAAGAAGTACATACAATTCCCCAATGCACCCCCAGATAAAAAATCTAGAGAATATACTCGAGAATGAAATAAGAAAGAAGTATGGGAAAGTACACTATACAAGGAACTTAAGCCAGGCTGGAAGCAGCATCCTTGATGAATTAAGAGGGGATTCCAGCTTAAGAATTATGAAACCAGACAAAGGTGGGGGAATAGTATTGATGAACAGCTTTGACTATGAGGGGAAAATGAATGAAATCTTAGGAGACCCTAACAAATACTCCACAGTTTCAAAAAATGAAATAAATATTAGTTACAGAAGGATAGATATGGCCTTATAAAGTTTATTTTTAGATGGATTGTTAGATAGGAAGACATATGAATATTTAAAAGTGGACAAACCTAAAATTCCTACTATTTTTGGAATCTCCAAAATACATAAGAATGGAATGGATCCCCCTTTGAGGCCAATAATTTTGGCTGAGTGTTCCAAAACTTTGCCGCTAGCCACATTCATGGATGTTAAGCTTAAGAAACTGTGGCTTAGGAGAACCAACATTTTGAGAGATTCTGGGTATCTTCTAAGAACATTGAATCATGATCTATACAATGAGAATTTATGTTTCCTAACAATTGACGGTGTAGATTTGTTCTCAAGCATTCCCCACAGTGATGGACTAAGATACCTGGAAGAACTAATTTTTGAGGATGAGACTTTAACCCACGATGAGTGTACTGTGGTGATGGAACTTATAGATTTGGTTCTAAAGTTCAACTTCATTTACTTCAAAGGTGATTTTTTTCACCAGAAGAAAGGAGTAGCAATGGGTGTCGCTTGTGCAGCCACCTATGCCAATTTGGTCTTAGCCAAATGGGAAGAGAAGATGGTAACTGAATCAATATACAGTAACAACTGGTCACTTTATAGAAGATTCCTGGATGACATTTGTATCCTATGGGAAGGGCCAAAAGAAGAGATAGAAAAATTTATTGAACATATTAACAACAGTACTAATTTTCTTGAATTTTCTTACAGAATAAATTATGAGAAGTTGGAGTACTTGGATATAGAAATATACAAGGAAAACTCATGTTTTAATTCCAGGGTGTATAGAAAGAGTATCTATTCTAACTCTTATTTGCACTTTGAAAGTACTCACCCTTTGTACTCCAAGAAAAATATAGTTAAAAGATAATATATTAGGGCCTACAGGATGACATCCAGAGATAAAGACTTTTAAATGGAAAAAAGGTTATTAAGGAAAGTGTTTAGGATGAGGAAATACCCAGATTATTTGATTGACAAAACTGAGACAGAAGTGACAGAAAGGAGACCAAATCCAATATTAGGATTACCAGTATTTGATACTGTAGGCCTAGTAAAAAAGGCAAATGACAATTTTGGCAGTGCACTCATCTTGGAGTATAATGCTTGTGCAAAAATGGTAAGACAAACTATAGATAAGGAATGGAATACATTTTTAGCATTTACTGACTTAGAGAAACTAAAGAATGAAAAGCTAAGAGTAGTTTATAAGAATTCAAGTAACTTAAAACTTTTATTGGAAAATGGTACAAACCAAGAAGTTCAGAGATGGAGAAAAAGGAAGGGAACATTTAAATGTGGACATTGTCAACATTATGCATACATGAGCAATGCAGAAAGTGTGTATTTGGAAAGCAGGGGAATCACCCTGGAAGGCAAGGATTTTAATAATTGTGACTCCTTTGGGCTTGTATATTTAGCGAAATGTCAAACCTGTGAAGCATTCTATATAGGGAAGACAAAACGCAAGCTCAGGAGAAGGGTATACGAACATATGTATGACCTAGAAACAAACAACCAGACTAATGTATTGTACAAACACAAACAAAGCTGTGAAAATGGATACTATACATTTTTTGTGATAGAAAGGGTGGAAAAGAGTGGCAGAGGAGGTTTATAGGAGGAATGTTTGGAGTACAGAGAATTATGGTGGCAGATAAGTTTGGAGGCCAATAAGCCACCGGGTCTCAATGAACATATCTCCATAGCCCCATTATTAAAATTGAGAGCAGCAAAACTGTGATATGCATTTGTGCTTTATGTGAATTTTATCACGTTTTTACCCATGTGTTCCAATAGTTACAGTAGGTCTTTAAGCTTTTTTGTATTTGTAGTTTTATTAAAATGTTGGGTTTGTAATATGTTATGAACACAAGTGTTACACTCATTTATCAAAGGTATTGAACTTATTTTCCCTTATATTTTCCTGTTTTTAACATTCTTTTAACTGAGTGAGGCTATACAATTTGCCTTTGGCTTACAATGCAGTTTTTATAATACCTGTAATTTCATGAATCATCCACTAGATGGAGGATCAAGTTCATTTAAAGCAAATATTCAAGTTGGTAATTTTAACCATTGAGTCCTACTAAACATGTTTTAAATAGTATTTTAACTTTATAATTTATTCTTTGTAGTCAAGTATTTTAAGGATTTTTATTTAAAACATATTTTTATTTCTACATATTTATTCATCAAACATTGTAACATTAAATGTGTTTTAATTGTGGCAACAAGAAAAGTTTTTGGTTTTAAACTAAATTAACCTTTCAATTAATTCATTAACCTAATCAATGTAATTAAGTGAATGGTATAAAAGCACTAGTAGTTTGAATAGCCCACATCTGAGGAAGTGATTTTTAAAATGAAAACGTATGGTGGAGCATTAATGTACTGTGTTTCTGTGGAATAAAGTGAACTGAAGCGTGCTGAGCCATCTGTGGGGTTTTTTTTTTTCACAATTTCCTAAGCTTGCCCCTGCTTAGGGCTTTATTGTTTTGCCTGAAAAGCTGCTTCATTTTGTGGATTACGAGTTTTATTTGGAAGCTGCTATGAATTTTGTTTCACTATTCTAATTAGTCTACCTTAAAACTAGATTATTTTATACTATTATTTATCTATGTATAGATAGTGAGTTATTAAATCTATACAGACTATATTAGTATAGTAAATAGGAGAGAATTTAAAAAGGGAGACAAGATGCAGTCAAAATAAACAATGAGAAAAGAGAGAAAAGAGAAAGAAAAGAGAAAATTAAGAGAAAACACACATATACTATGTATGTTGATTTACAGTATAAATATTTTATGTGCTATATAACCCTCCTTCTGTGAAAGAAAAATATCCTGTTTTACATACCTGAGGTAATGTGAAAACTCTCATGTCATCTATTTTCAAAAACTATAGATAAATATTCCAGTAGTTAGTTACCTTTGTTTTAAAATTCCAAGCAGTAAAATTGGTCCTTTAAGTAATGTTAAAACAATTCATATCATAGTAGATGCTTTGAGAGATTCGGCTGTAACAGTATCAGTCTTTTGCTTCTTCTTTTTGACATCTGTCCAGACATTTGTTTCTTTTGTTCTCTTGAGAGAAGGTGACATCCAATCCATATCTTCTGGTAAAGTAATCACATTTTTAGTTTTAATAAATGAAGAGGCTTCCTCTAAGTCAATAAAAGTCCTCATCTTGTTGGCATACAGTATTCTTATCTTAGCTGGATATGCAAGTTGTGCCTTGATGTTATTTTGTTTCAGAAACTTTATCATTGGCCAAACTTTTTCCTTTTGTTCCATTATTCTAGATGAATAGACGTTATCAAATCTTATCAGGCTCTGTTTATATTTTAGAGGTGTCTTCCTCCAAGCAGATCTTAAAATCAGTGCCTTGTCCAAGTATGAAAGAAATTTGGCAGGTTTCCCAAGAGCTCTGTGTGCCCTTTCAGTGCCAAAGGAAAGTCCTTCTTTTAAATTTAAAATGTCAGAGATCCAGCTTGATAAAAAGGAAATAATATCCTCACCTTCTGTGTTTTCAGGTAATCTGAAAATCCTGATGTTATTTCTCCTCTCCCCATTTTCCAAGTCATCTACTTTATTAACCAACCAAGTGTTTTGTTTAAGAAGCAGTTCTTTCTGTGTTTCCTCTTCCTTAAGTCTGCTTTCTAAGTCATTTAGAGAAACCTCTATTCTTGTTATCCTTGACTGGTGTTGTAACATTTCTTTGAGGGTGTCGGCCTGTTTTTGACTGCTTGTTTTAAGATTTTTCTAGGTTCTCTTTAAAATCATCCATCTTCAAAGACAATTCCTGCAGGGTAGACGCCATCTGTTGTAGTTCATTCTTTAAGGCAGCATCCTGGTGAGAATTATTTGAGTTGCTCATTTTAACAAGTGAATATATCTCCAAGCTTTTTGACAGGAAATTATTTGTAAAACTTCACCAAAGTTTCTAATTATGTAAATTAGTCCTTTATCTATAAGATTTTATACTTTGAAGAAAAAAAAAGAATATTTTTCCTGTCATATTTAACTAGTTATATGGAGCTCTAAAATACTTCTGCTTTCAGTTAGCCATTCAGGCTCCACCCCTTTAAGGTTTTTCTTGAATTGCTAGGAACTGATAATTTGTATTAAAATGTCGGGCAGGAGTGCTATAGTTTAGCAATATATGAGGAGTAAAGATCATCTGCATATGCAGTGTGTGATTTTCCATGCAGAGTAGATACTTGTCTTTAGAGTAAAATGGTCTGGGGGATGCATTCTAAGTAGGGGAGCTAAGGAAGGGCATTTTTCTGCTTCATACAGGATTTTGTGTGCCATTTTTTAGTTGACTACATTTTTAAAAATTGGGAAACTCCATCCAGTGGAGTTTCTGAAGAGGTATGTCATGATGAATACTGTTGGGTAGATTGGTAGCAAGTTTATTATAATACTATTCTAACTTACATAGTAGAATAGTATTAAGGTTAGTTTTGGGTAGTGTTAAGGTAGCTAATGTTGTACACGCACAATGAGGATGTGGGAGCAGGAAAACAGAAACAGTGGTTGGATGGGCTTTTAGGTTTAGGAATGGTCTGACACAATGCAGAACACCTAGCCTTTGATGAGTTTTATTTAGTATGTTATGGATATCAGTATCACACTTTAGTTACTCATCAATAGTGACTCTAAGAAGCTTAGCGGTGGTAATTCACTCTGGGTAGTTTTTGAGAAATTGATAACAAAGCTTTCTTTAAGATCAGCCAGTGACTTGGAAGTAAATAACATGGGTTTTGAGTTACAGGTGAGAGGGGCTAAGATACATTTTAATGTCTGTATATGATTCTTGAGTTATGGTTTGGAGTTCTGCAGGTGAGAAGGCATAAAAAATGACAATGAAATCACCTGCGTATTGGACAATTATTGATTTGTCAATAACCAAGCAAAAGTTATTGACAAAGATGTTAAACATACGTAAGCCAAGCATGGAACATTGGAGAATGACATTAGTTACAGGTGAACACTCAGAAAATCCATCATGCCATTTTACACATTGAGTTCTTCTGGTCAGATGATTGCTGAAACATGGATATGTTTGAGTATATACTAAGACTGTTCAGGGTTTAGATAAGTTTTGAAAGTGAAATCATGTAAAATGTCTTTGATGAGTTTAGGAATAAAATTGAAACTGTCCTTCCTTTGTTTTTTGGTTAATGGTGTTTAAAAATGAAAGTATAGCTGTGTCTGTACCATGGTTGTTCATCTTGATTAGGGAGTAGATATTTGCTATGCAGGGGGGTATTTCATGAGTTGAAAATGAGCACATCTTTCAAGCACTTTAGACAGAGATAAGAGTATAGCAATATATCTATAATTAGATAGATCAGATGATTTCCCAACTTTGTGTAGAGGTAAGATGGATGTTTGCTTCTATAATGATGGAACATAGAATTCTGTGATGGATCTGTTGGTTAGAATGGAAAATGAAAACGATACAGCTTGAGGGAGCTGCTTTTTTTCAAATATTATGCTGGAAGATAATCAGGTGTAAGTGTTGGGGTGGATTAGCTTCACAATTTTTTTAATAGTGCTAGTTGATAATATCAAATTAATTTGCAATACTCAAATTGGATTTATCTATTACTTCTCCTTATAATTGTTTCTACTTTCTGTAAGACAAGCAACATTTTTATTAATCCTGCAAATTTGTGCATGTTCTGACCTCTGTTAAAAATGAGATACTGTTGTTCTGTGATCATTGATAATTATTTACCCTGTTTCTTTTTTGTCTGTAAATATGATGAAATGTACACAAATTTGCAGGAATGTAAAAAAGTTCTTGTTCTTTGTTTTACAGAAAGTAGAAAGAAAGTTTCAGGGTAGGTAATTGGAAAAACAACTTGAATATTGTCCACCTGTGTTCCTTTTGGACACGGGCAATAGGTGCTAATCATGGAAATAAGGGTAAGAACTTGGCTAGACTTGTAAAGGCTATAGGGCCATTAGCCTAGGAACCTCCTAAGATCCTTTGATCCTATGAATTACTTTGGCAACTAAGACTCAATGCTAGTAGTGTTCCTGGACTAATATTTCCATAGCTAGCTTTTTAAGACTTAGAGAAGTAAAGTTATAATTCAGAAAATTGTTTATCTTTGGACTTTATTTTTAGACTTTTATGGTACTTAAGAGTATGTTTATTCATGTCTTACAGTTTTATGCCATTTAAAATGTTGATTTAAAGACATGTGAGTCATTTGATAAGGTTTTATGTGTGTGTGTGTATATAATATATATATATATATATATATATATATATATATATATATATATATATATATATATATAAAATTATTTGATGTGATGTATTTTGAAAGTTCTGAAGAACTCAAATAATAATTTGGATGAAAGTGTTAAACTGTGTTTAAAATAATTATCTACATGAGAAAGATAATAACAAATGAAAACAAATACTATTTTCACATTACTTTCATAAAAAAAAAACACAACTAAACTCAAACTAACATTTTCAGCACATCACCCATGGATTACTGCAACCTAAACTTGACACCATATTTGTGCAACTTAGATCCAACATGTTTTAAATAACAGATGATAAACAGCATTTACATATGGAAATGTACAAAGATTAAAATAAAAGCTAATGAAATATATAAAATGTTTAATCACTGTCATATACCAATAAATCACCACAACTTAAAACTTTGAGCTCAAATTGTCAAGATATATTTATAGACCCACAACATAAGCTATAACTTAGAATTTGTGCAATTCATATTAAAAATGTTCATAAAAATGAGTGAAACAAATGGCATTACATCATGGTAAATGTTACACAACAGTTTCACAAAGGAGACCTTAACATGACAACCCTGAGCATTTCATACCAACATGTTAGAGTTAAAAAGATATAACCCAGAAAGCATCACTTAGCTAAAACAAAAGTCTGTAAAACACAAAAGAGTTTTTAAATGATATTTTCTAGAAAGTTTCTATAAATGTGAAAAGTTGGCAACAGAAGCTCAAATTTTCAACACAGCAGTCCAATAGAAGAAACAATAAAAAACAAGTACCCCCAATACAGTTCTGGGTTATGAAACAACAAAAAATTAAGTACAAAAAAAGAATAGTACTTAGGCATGTAAATAAACAAGTGAAATTCCAGCAGGAATAAACAAAAATGCAGTAAAGTAGGTTTGCCTACAGAGTGGTTACTAAGTGCTGGCCTTCTTTTCATTTGCTCAGATTTTTAACATACCATCTATAGTCTAGTCCTCCACTGTCACCTGAACTATGAGACTAAATTTGTGCAATTCAGATCCTAAATGTGATTTCTCAAAATTACAACAAAGTGGCATATATCAGTCTGGTAAAAGTGTCCTTAAAATGACTATCCCGAAAATGTCATACCAAAACTTACCAAAAAGTTATAAAGTTAAAGCCCTGTATAACAACCAATTGTTTTAATAATGCAAAGGAACTATTTTACATTAACATATATCTTTACACATATACTACTAAACTCAGAATTCAGACAGCAAAAAGGCAATACCGATTACAGTTTTATAAGAACAATAATTAGGGATGTACATGGTGAACATTTTACCACATGCCCAGAGGTTATAAGCCACTTGTCATTCAGACACACACTTTACAATATCCCAGGTGACGTAGTAAAAATCAATACTATACACATACCCACGTCTATTTATCTATATAGCTATATACATATACACACGTGCATATGAGAGCGCGTGTGTGTGTGTGTGTGTGTGTGTGTGTGTGTGTGTGTGTGTGTGTGTGTGTGTGTGTGTGTGTGTGTGTGTGATACAATGGGTACCCACTGATATGTGAAATATATTGTAGGGTTATGGAATAACTCTTACTTATTTTAAATTCTCCATTCTAAATGTAATGCATTTAATTTACAACTGTATCATTTATGTTTGTGTTAGGAGACTGTTGAAGTTTACCTGTGTATTTTTTTGTACGTGCAATATATGAAGTTATTTTTTCCCTCTGTTAGTGTGATAGAGTGAAAGGGGATGACTCACTGTTAGAAGGGCAGAGTGGAGATAAATGTTAAAAGTGGCAGACTGATGATAACAATGTCTCTGTATTGGTTTTATCACTAGTTTATAATGCATACATGTTGCATTATCTCAAGTGTAGAGTTGGCAGCTGTTTAGTCGAGCAGATATGATTGACTAAGCAGCTGAGTGACAGAAGTACAAGTTCACATGATCACTGGAGTTGGGGGATATGCCCTTACCCCATGTTTGTGCAGTCTTGGAGTTAGTATATATAATTAGTTGGAGGTGCAATGTCTCAAATAAAAAACATTTTTTTTTATTGTTTTTTTTAAGTTGTAAATTTTGCATGTGTCAAGGCTGTTTCTCAGAACATGGGTACTGGTGTGTCGACATTAGTATTTTTAACATTTTGACATCAATGTCTTGCAAGTCGATGTTAGGTATATTTGATTATAAGTAGTACATCTATACGTGTGTGCGTGTGTGTGTGTGCATGGATTTAAATAATGAAATGTTCAAACATGGACATGCTCAGCATCAGTGTAAAATGATTAAAACCTCAAAGTTACAGCACCATTATGCATACTCCAAAGAATAACCTCAGAGCATGCAACTTTTAAATTGTGCTTTTTGAGGGGGCAGGGTTCCCTGCACTCCCCATGTGAGGGCCTCTGTCTCACCACACTCCCCGCTAATTACTTATGCAAACTCCAAGACTGCACAGTCTCTTAGGGAAAGGGTATATTCCCCAACACAATGGATTGTGCAATGTTGCACAACTGATGACCATCTGTTTTACTGATCAAAGTGCATCAACAAAGCAGAGGTTGACTTTAAGTAATTTTAACAAAAGTAAGTGAACCAATACATATTAATTTATATGGATTTCAAACCTTTTATTTGACTCCAGATGCAGTGAATGTCTGGAAAAGGGAGAGTGGTGAATTTGCTCCATTCTCAAGTCTTCTAGGTTGGAAGTCGATGAAACAGTTTCATCAGGCCATGGTTCTATAAATTAAGTGGCTCAGTAAATTTACATATATCCTTATTTATATTTATATACAGTGTGTGTAATCTATATATATAAAACAGGCATATAAAATATGTGGCGAATGTTAATAGGTGATCACTTTCATCTAAACAGAAAACATTGAAGTAAGGGGATGCTACATTTTCAATCCCCTAATATAACCAGAAACTTTGCTTTCACACTCTGCCTCTATACCCCTGGAAATTAAATATACTGACACTATGGTTCCACAACCACGGAGATAGAGGATAGCTCCTGAATTGTTGCAATTTGACTATAATAATTCAACCTCTTATGTGAATAACAAAAATTACCAAAAAAAGTAGAACACAATGAATGCATGCTGAGACCAAATCTACTGCATATATATTTATATCTATATGTGTATATACATATATGGGTCTATCTGAAAACGCTGAAATTTCTAAATGCCGATGATGAGAACACCAACACTGGAAGATTGACAATGGAGAAGACTGACAGTTGAGAATCCCGACTCTGAGAACACCGACATATTGAGGTAAGTGTGCAATAGGGATAGACATTAGGGTCAGGGTGTGGGTAAGATAAGTGTGCGATAGTGATGGATGTTAGGGTAGGGTGCGGGTCAAGTAAGTGTGCGATAGTGACGGACTTTAGATTTAGGGGCGGGTGAAGTGAGTTAGGGTTAGGGCGCGGGTAAGGTAAGTGTGCGATAGTGACAGAGTTAAGGGTTAGGGGCGGATTAAATGAGTTAGGGTTAGGGTGCAGGTAAGGTAAGTGTGCGATAGTGACAGACCTTAGGGTTAGGGTTTGGGTTAGGTTAGTGCATAGATAGTTGTGTATGTAAGGTTTAGTGTAGGTTTGTAAGGTTTTTGGTGTACTTGTGTTGTGTGTGTGTTTTTCGGGAAAGGTATTTGTTTTGCTGATTGTCAGGATTGTGGTTTGTCGGGCATGTGAAGTTTCATGTTTTTGAACTTTATTTTTTTTTGGTTTTGTCATGTCGGTTATTTCTTTGTCAGTGTTTTGGTGTGTCGGTGTTATTAGGTAGACCCCATATATAGATAGATAGATAGATAGATAGATAGATAGATAGATAGATAGATAGACGTGTGTGTGTGTGTGTGTGTGTGTGTGTGTGTGTGTGTGTGTGTGTGTGTGTGTGTGTGTGTGTGTGTGTGTGTGTGTGTCTCTCTATGCACAATAATACAGGTAATCTCACTGAACCCATGTCCCATTTTCAGGTAATAACCAGGAGTTAAAGTTCTCAGGACAAAAAAAATATATACATACAAGTAGAACAGTTTTAAGCAACAGCATGACATAAACATAAAAAACAGAAGGATACACAAATAATAAATAAATAACATAATTCATTATCACACACTGATCAATAGGGCCACAAAGGGTATGTTTTAAATAGAACAAGATGCTGTGCCCCATTTGTTCATACTATACAGACTGGCAAATTGCAAGTTTGTGGATGAGAGATGAGCTTGTAAAGAAGCTTTAAAGTTGCAGTCAAAGCTCAAGCCTCTAATTTATTTGGCCCAGACATTCTGCAGTGTGGGTCTACCACACAAGAAGATATCTTCTTCAGATTTGCAGGCTGTTGAGTGAATGAAGGAGACTAGAGATTGAAGACCAACTGATGAAGCTAGATTGGAAAGGCATCTGGTCAGAGATGGACATGATTATAGGAAAGATGGGCATAGGTCTACTTATCATTTGGGATCAACCAGTTAAGCCAGTGCAGCATGGCATACACTATGTGTCACAGGCTGCTTTCATAAAGATCCTGAAATCCTGTTTCATACTAAGCAAAGTCTGCAGTGACTGGTTGAGATGAAGCATAGTGCAAAGGCCATATAGGAGCAAGAGTTAAAGATATGCACTGGCAACATATAACAAATGAGAGTGGGGGAATCTTTAAGAGGTGCAGTAGTCCCAGTTTTGAAGAAGTCTTTTTCATAGCAATTGAGACCTGTTCAAAAAGCCTTGTAGTCAAAAGACCTCTCCCACTCAGTGGAAGCACTAGGCATATACTCGCAACTCAGGACTAAAAAATATCTTGCTACGATATTGCATAGCCTTAGTCCTTGAGGCATTAAGAAGTAGGGAGCTGTTTAAGAGCCATATTCCCAATTTATGAAAGGAAGACTGCAGAGTAATTACCAGTGACAGAGGATCCAGAGAAAAGCCAAACATTTCCAGCATGCTGAACAATGTGAAGTGCATTGCAGGGTCTCCAGATATTATTTACACAATAAAAGAGAGAGACCCAAGCACAGAACCCTAGGATATATCAGCTGTTACTTATTGCAGAGTGGAAATATTGTCACTGAACTTTAAAAGTATCTTGCTGTTAAGTAATGCTGAGCCAACACAATTTATTAGACCAGACTGGGATACTTGAACTAGCAGCAAGACATGAAGTCTGGGAAAAGAATGCCTCTACATTGGTGTTTGTTGATGGTAGTCTTAATTTAGTTTGATAGATAGAACATTGCAGTCTCTGTCACATGTTTATGCCTGACACCATGCTATGAATCATTCAGTAGGTTATTATTGTGAAGTTAAAGTTTTAGATGTATAATCTTTTCAAACAGTTTTGCAAGTGGGCTCAGTACAGAGCTGGGTCATTTTATAAATATATCTGGTGTTTCTTCCAAGGTTACTTTTTCTTATTAGCTTCAGTGCCTTAACAGATAGCACATTGACCTTTGGTGCTGAAATATCAGAAGGTGTTGGTTCTTTTCCCACCACAGGTGACTAAATTAGTTTTCCATTACTGATACTACAGTATAGCATTAGAGGGTGCTGCACATCTAAGTGTACTGCCCTTCAGATGAGATGTTAAACTGAGGTTCCATCTGTCTGAGCTGCTGGTAGCCCAAGTGGATGTAAAAGGTCCCATGGCACTTATTGAAAAATGAACAGGTAAAGTTCTTCAGTGCCCTCACCAAATTTCCCCTAAACAGTATAAATACCACCTCAAGTCTCCCTTGAGAATGGGCTACTTGCCTACTGGGAATAACCCAGTCAGCAGAGTATAAATAAATAATATTTTGTGTTTTTGTGCCTTTTCCCAAAGAAAAGGCACCACAAAATGAGATGGCTTGATAATATTTGTGTGACTTTAATCATCATTCAGAAATGTCAGAAATAGCACCGTTCTGTCTTATAGTATAAGATAATGAAGCTAATGTACTAAGAAGCATATGTAACAGTATGTGCCATGTGTACTTTGCTTACATGTATACATTTTCATGTGATTTCTATCTATTTTTGTATAAAAAATAGGGGTTTCATTTCATATTCAAACATAGCTATATCACTATTAGCCAAATTGTAAAATAAACAAATGATTTCTCTTCAAAATTTTATTTATAAACTTCCCTCATTGGAACTCAGCCGTACATGTCTTTCATCACCATTTGTAACAAAGGTAAGTTCTACTTCAGTATTGTTCCATTTGCATAATCAGAAATGCCAGTATTCTTTTTAGGCTATAGTGGAAATTAAATGAGGCAGTGAGCTGCATATTAACTTTTTTGAGATAGCCATGAGGGATAACTTCAGAAGCAGCATCTATTTACTGCATAATCCAATTCAAACCCTTATCACACATCATCTGAGTGTTAAGTCTTTACTAACAGAAAAAGCTCTGAAGCACAGATTTCATGGGTCCAAGATCAAGGAAACCCTATAAATATGCATGACTGAATATCAAATGAAGGCAATCTAGTAACAGTAGTGGAATCAAAGCACTGCATACTTGAAGTTTTGAGTACACATTGTGGTCAGTGCTAACTGTCTTCCAGAAATATAAGCTGCAGGCCATTATAGAAGTTATTAGTTAAATTATACAGGCAAACACACACACACACACACACACACGCGCGCGCGCATGTGTGTGTGTGTGTGTGTGTGTGCGTGTGTGTGCATGTGTGCATTGCTCCTTTTATCTCTTTCTCTTTCTGCCTTATTGTCTTCCCACGGGTTCATGTCAAACCAACGACATGTTAAAATATCGAAAATCACTACACCGAAAAGAAACCGTCGACAGTTGAAAACATCGACAGTACATGTATACGAAACTACAGCGCTAACATGGGTCCTGCAAGGGGGAAGTAGTATGGGTACAGTATCATATCATATCCTTTACTTCCCCCTTGCAGGACCCATGTTAGCGCTGTAGTCTCCTATACATGTACTGTCGATGTTTTCAACTGTCGACGGTTTTGTTTCGGTGTAGTGATTTTCGATATTTTAACATGTCGTTGGTTTGACATGAACCCCTTCCCACATATATACTCACACACATACACACACACACACACACACACACACACACACACACACACACACACACACACACACATGCACACACACAGAATCACAAAGCACTTGATCATCTTTACATTCATCAAAATTGTTTTTATCAGGAACAGACATGAATCCTCAAAAATACCATAATATAAATAGTTATTTCCTCTGTCCTTTTTTCTGTGGCAAAGCATTTATCATTTTGTTGCTACATCAGGTTACACTGTCTTGTGTTGTAGTCATCCTCAATCTGTTTGATTGCCTACTTTCTTACAAGTCTTATCCCCACACTAACATAATACAGTTGTTAAGTAATGATAGCTCATAGAGTCATTATGGTTGCAAATGTGAGCAGAGGCTGTGAAAGGTCCTGGATACCTTGTGATATTTCCCTGTTCAGTAGACAGGTACCATTTAGCTACTGATACTGCAATGATAGCAGAAATACATTGGCAACACTGAATGTTCAGACCTGAACAGTTATTAAAGTCATCAAGATTGTGAATTTGTATCCCAGACAGAGCTATATAAGCTGATCCTGAAATGGTTAATTTTGTGAATGTTGATAAGTAGCATGTGGTAAGTTATTAAAAATACTGTGTAACTGTATACTTCATTGTAGAGGGAATAGAAAATATGGTTCACAGTCTCTGTTAAAATATATATGTCTCTTCTTCTACTCTCCTTCTCTCCTAATTCATTAATTAATACCAGAGGTAATGTACTAACAAATGTTTTTGCTTTTGTATAGCATTAGTGGGAAAATACTCAAGTATACCATTCAAGGAAATGTGTCAATCAGACTCAGAGTATCATACTACTCTTTTGCTTCCTTCCCTGCTGCTGACTATCAGCTGCTTTCCTCATTCCTTTGGTCTGCTGGACCCACCTTAGCCTCCTTAGAACATCAATTCATGTCAGGGTTAGGAAGCCAGCTTAGGAGACAGAGGACATTGGTTCAGTGTCAGACTACTGCCCTCGCTCCTGTCCCAGCAGCAACTTTGTGAGCTAGGCAATTGCTGTCCTCAGGAAGGACATCTATGCTTCCAGAACCTGCAGCCTGAGGAAATCACCTCTCATGCAGCATAGAGATTGCCAGACTCCTATGCAGCTTATTGCATGAGCCTAGGCTGCCTCCCTTGTACCAGAATAGGTGATCTGATGTTGGCCACTCACTCCCATTCCCCCCTGCGGCCCCTCTAGGTCAGTCTTATATACAGGTTTCTAGAGCTGTAAACTGCAATGGTACACTTGTAGTGCAGTCCTATGGCTTTGTTAAAATAGTAACTTGACTTGTTAGTGAAATCAATTTTCTTTTTCTAGATATTCTTGCACAGTGTTACACCTTAGGAGATGACAATGAAATGAAGAAAGTTCTTTACGTAGTTTACTAATTTATTAATTGAATGCTATGTATACTCAGAGACTCCCACATATCTGACTTTTCTTATCTTGTAATGCTGCTCTTCCATACTTCCTGAGAAGAGTCTCTTCCATATCTCTCTGTTGACCCTGATTTTGCAGAACATCCTTGATTTGTCTCATATTTTTGCCCTGCCCCACATAAAGTTGTTGAATTTCTGACAAATCCCCGAGGATAACAGTTAGTCAGTAATGCCAGACATTAGTGTTTCTTACTTTTATTGTCCAGAAAATGCATGTTGATGTGAAACTTATCTTCGTAAGTGAATTAGAGTAATGTATGAAAGCTGTCCTTGATTTGGGGCCTTTTCCTCACAGTTTTTGGATTTATCCCTGATTATTGAGCAATGAAATTGAGAGTTGTGCCCTCTTAACTAGCCAATAACCTGCAGCTTTTCTTAAAATGTTACAGTTGTTTCATTCTCAGATGGTATCTCATGTATTGTCATATTCACTTCTTGTAAATATTGATAATATTACTGAGATGGGCCTTAAGTGCTTCTCAAAGGTAGACTGTTAAACACCTTGACCCAGCTGTATGTAGAGTATGTTATTTCTAGCCACAGGCCCACCTGATGAATCTGTATTTGCTTTACATTTTGAGCACATTGACATTACCCCCCAGGATTCAGCAAACTCTGCACGGTGTGCAGGAATAGTGCAAGAGCTGCTGCAGGCCATATGGACGACGTGGGATCCAGGAATGAGCTCCCGGGACGTACACAAGCGCTCCTGCACTATTCCTGCATGGACATAGCTCCTGTATGTTAATTACCTAATTTGATGGTGAAAACCATGCCAATGAGGTGAATTAGCAATTCAGGAAGCAGGCAAGCATCCATGCAGGAGTAGTGTAGACTGTAGAAATGTATTCAGCCAGTAGCTGAATACATTTCTGCAAACGACAAAACTGAGACATGACAGCTCATATAAAAAGCATGTATTATAAGGGTTAGGCATGCCACTGGCCAAATATATGGCCATAGGCATGAAAAATAGTTTCAAAATTATAAAAATTAACTTTATTTTTTTTTGGCTGATTTCGGCCGTTTAAGCGTACGGCAGCAGTGCGCAAACGGGATCATCCCAAAAAAGAGAAAAAAAGCTGAAAATAAGCTTTTAAACCAAAAGCATCATTTTGCCATAATAGTCAATGGCATGCATAAGACAACAAGACTGTGGAATAGACGTTGCTAAGGGGAAAGGCTGAGTGTCAGTTTTGTAACCATGCATTAACAGTCAGTTCTATGCAAATGAGGGGAATGATACTGAATCACAGATTTCCCCTCAGTGCTAGCTGCACCAAACCATGTAGGCGCATTAACACCATGGTCTAAGCCTAAGAACTAGATGACCTCATGAGGGGGAGTGTCATGACTGCTGTAAGCTTATTGGAGGAGAGTGGCCTGTGTTTGCCCTTAGCTAAGCACAGCTAAAGAAGGGGGTGTCTGAAGCTGCCTAACAGTATTTACATCGCCTAAATTGGTGTGTGCACTGCACACCAGGTTTTAAACACACACACACAAAAACAGGAAATAGCAGCTGCGTTCACATCTGAGCAGTGGGTTTGCGCGGCGCACCTCAGGGCTGAAACAGGAAGGCAATGGGAAGGGAAAACAGCAGTAGGAAGGTAATCAAGGAGAAGTAGCATAGCCGGCAGGTGAAATGTATCAGAATCAGCCAATTACATAAGCAGCAGCCCAGCCCAGCACACTACTATAAACTATGTAAACACCTTTCACTCTGGTTATTCCTGCAAACTCCACACCACTGGTGTACACAAATGGGGAAATTTTACCTAATAAAACCAACAAAATGATAGGGGCTGCTGTCGCTCCCATAAATCAATATGTGGAAGAGGCTGAGGGTGGTGAGGATGAGAATGCTGATGACCAACCCACAGTGAGGAGAAGGAGAAGAGTGAACAGACCCAGACTAACCTACCAGGGGCAACATGAGTTGGAGATAGTGGAGCGCTATAGGGTGGACAGGGACCTCCTACAGAACCAAAAGAGGGGAACCCATCCCAGTGGATACCAAGGTATGTGTAGGTTTAAGAATACTAGCCACAGGTACCTTCCAAAGGCCAACAGGGAATATCATGGGGATCTCACAGGCATCAGCATTGAGGGAAGTCCATCAGTTTCTGGATGCCATGTCAGCACATGCCGGTAAGCACATATATTTCAACAACTCCCGTGAGGCATTGACCAGCAATATGCATCTCTTCACCAAATAGCAGAAAACCCTGAGGTAGTGGGTTCTATAGACTGCACGCACATACACATCAAAGCACCACCCAGAAAGCAAGGTAGGGTCTACATAAACCACTAGTGCTTTCCCTCCATCAACTGCCAGGTCATGTGTGATACCCAGAGCATTATAATGAATGGGTGTGCTGGCAGCCCTGAAAGCTATCACGATTCCCACATCTGGCATATGATGCAGCTATACCAGAGATTTGCCAGTGGGGACATCCCATATGGCCTCCTAGTGGGGGATGCTGGTTATGCACTGGAGCCGTGACTGATGACACCCATCAGAAATGCACACACACCTGAACAAGAAATCCATAATGAGGCATATGCACAAATCAGAATCATAATAGAGTGTGTGTTTTGGGATGCTGAAGTCATGGTTCCGGTGCCTGGACATATCCACTGAAGCCTTTCCAGTACTCTCCAGCTACATGTACCGAAATTTTCATTGTATGTGCTATGCTACACAATATGATCCTGTGGAAACAGCTGTAGCAGGAATAGCACAGGGCAGGGCCACACAGCCAACCACCATTGCCAAGGCCAGCACAGGCACAGAGGGACTTGGAAGAGAAACAACCTGAGCCTGTCCCTGTGGGCAGAAGGAGTCATGCCCAGTGTGCCCTGGCTTTGGCAAAGAGGCAATGCATATCACATACACTGACACAGTAGGAACCTATGGAATGACACATCTCTCTGACTCACACATACAGTAAAAGGGATGCCAAACATGACACTACCTGTGCTTACCATGTATAGGGAGTGTACTATGTGCATCCAACATAGCCCTCCAGCACCATCCTCAATAGTGGCACAGCCACAAGGTAAGTCACTGTCCCTATCAATTGCTGAATGGAGTAGTATGTTCTGCTACTTGTATCTATAGTATGGATGTGAGCATGCAAGAGAATCAGGTGGCTGAATGGATTGGCAGCAGATAGTAGACACCTATATCGGCAGCATGAAATCCATAACAAATACTGCTTTGCACACACACTGGATAGGAATGCACACATATATCCAAGGACAACACACTATAATAGGTCAAACATACACAAACAGAGATCTGTGGAAAAGAGAGACAGACAGTGACAAAGAGCTTCCCATCATGAGGCCTTCCCACCTACAACATATCCAATTGGCCAATATCACATGATGTGCTGATGTCTATCACTGTAGACATTTGCTTCTGGTAGCCCTCAGCACTATAGTGTCTGCGGCGCTTGTGATAACTGTGTAACATGACAGTAGAATTCATTATTCATCTAGCAGTCATATACCCAGTCCTGTCAAATGTAAAGTTGTGTGTGACTGAGTGTTGTGTGTGTGTTTCCAGAGGAATGGTTTATGGCCTATTCACAAACACTGCACTCCCCATTGCCCTAGTTTAGCAAGCCTGCTGATGTCAGTCACCTTGAAATACCCCTTTGGATAAGATTCATCCCTGCAAGCTCTGTGGCATGTGCAATAACTGTGTAATGCTACAGTGTGACATACTAGTTAGGAAGGAGTTCTAATCCCAGACATGGAAACTGTGTGTGTGTGTGTGTGTGTGTGTGTGTGTGTGTGTGTGTGTGTGTGTGTGTGTGTGTGTGTGTTTGTTTGTGTGTGTAGAGATCAATGATTTTTGAGGTCATTCACAGTCACTACGCCTCCCATTGCCCTACTTTAGCAAGCCTGCTGATGTCATTCACCTTGAAATATCTCTTTGGAGAAGGTTCAGCCCTCTAAGCTCCATGGCACATGCAATAACCGCATAATGCTATAGAGTGATATACAAGTTAGGTAGGAGTTCTAAACCCAGACATGGTAACTGTGAAAGTGTGTCTGTATGTGTGTGAGGGGGGGTCAATGATTTTGAGGTCATTCACAGTCACTACATCTCCCATTGCCCTACTTTAGCAAGCCTGCTGATGGCAGTCACCTTGAAATACCTCTTTGGATAAGGTTCAGTCCTGTAAGCTCTGGTGTGTGTGATAACTGCGTAATGGTGTAATGTAACATACTAGTTAGGTAGGACTTCTAATCCCAGACATTATAATTGTGTGTGTGTGTGTGTGTGTGTATGTGTGTGTGTGTGTGTGTGTGTGTGTGTGTGTGTGTGTGTGTGTGTGTGTGTGTGCGCGTGGAGGTTAATATTTTAAAGCCATTCACACTCACTACACCTCCCATTGCCATATTGTAGTATGCCTGCTGATGTCAGTCACCTTGAAATAACCCTTTGGCCATACATCATCCAGATTAGCTTTGTGGCGCATGCGAGAACTGCATAATGCTGTAGTGTAGCACATTAGTTAGAAAGGAGTTCTAATCCTAATCCTGGCAACTGTGATAATGTGTGTGATTCCCTGAGCAAGAGTGTGTGTGTGTGTGTGTGTGTGTGTGTGTGTGTGTGTGTGTGTGTGTGTGTGTCTTCCTTGACACCTGCTTTTGTAGACCATCACATGTACTACACTTCCCTTATCCCTCCTTTAGCACTGTTGTTGATATCACTCACCTTCAAAGATACCTTTGGAGAGATCTCCAACATCGAAGCTCCATGGCACATGCAATAACTATAATAGCAATACATAGTCAGGTAGGGGTTTGAAACTCAGTACAGCTAAGTGTGTTTGTGTGTCTGCCATCAGTGTCCTGTGTGGGTGGTGGGGTGATTGTGTAATGACAAGATCCATTGCAGTTTGGGTTTTGCTACATCATTATATTGAGGAGCTACATGTCCTATTGTTGACATTACAAGGCCAACATTTTCCAACCATTGTAGAGATTAGACAATCCTCAGCCATAAATGTGTAGAGCCATGTGCAATTACCATGTGACAGTATAGATTAGTACACAATATAGGCAACCATCATAATGCCCAGATACCACTCTCCACCAATGGATCATACACAAACATGCTTGGCTCTTATTCTCCTACTCCCGTCCTTTCTTACTTTGTCTCTGCCTCTCTCTCTCACTCCCTCTCTGGTGAATGTGGAAAAGTACATCTGCTTTGCTTAGACAGCAGCTTAAGTTTTGTAAGTGATGCTCATGATCAGTTGATGGCCTGTGCATGAATTGCAGTCCCCCACTTGCTAACTGCATGTGGAACAGCTGTGGTATCATTCCTATAGCCAATTGCATGGAAACACACTCCTATAACTAAGCACTTCATGTGGGTGTTGGCCCTTTTCCTTCACTGTGAGCAGGACTTCATGTGGGTGTTTGACAAACAGCATCACAGAGGGTAGTTGGATATACCTTTTACAGCATACACTGTGGAGACAGGCCAACAAACAAGAGGGGGATGTTCCAGACGTGGGAACAGAATGTAAGTATTCCTCTTCTACATTTGAAGTAATGTTGGTTTAACAGGGTTTGTGTGGATATGGCTGTTCTACATGATTTAATATCTGGCATGACAGTGTTATGTGGCTGAGGAAACTCTCACCTGTATGGCTATCTGCAGACTGGACAGATTTTGGAGTTTTACATGTGTCGTGTTACTCACACATTTCCTATCTTTAGAAATGCAGTAGCATACCCTGATGATTGTAGTTAATACATGGTGACATCCATGTGAATTACTGACTTCATATCCCTCAGAAGACATATGTCACAACAAATGTATGAGTTTATCACAGCAACATGTCAATATTGGCCCTGTGTTTGTGCCTCCAACCTTAAGTCTGTCAACCTTTGTGCATATGTCATGCAGTAAGAGGTGCATATGTTCAGTACGTCATTATTTACTGACATCATACCTGATAACAAGTCAGTGAGATAGACTGCTAGACATGTTATGTATAGTAGGCCTTATATTTGAGGACAAAACCTGGAGATTCTGTTGTAGTGAGTACAGTAGTGAGGCCTGTGTACTTATGGTGATTGTTGACAGAGTGTGTATTGTGAATATGTACATTGGTCTGTGTACAGACTGTGGTAGATGTAATTGCTTTTGGTCCTGTTCTATCTGATGTTGCATGCTGGTCCAGTGTATGGTACCCTATCGGCATACATGTTTGTAGGGCCAGACTGACACATGTCCCATACCACAGTCAGGCATCAGAATACACTGTGTATTAGCCCAGTATATGTAGGGTTAGTGTGTGAGTGGCACATATGAGGATGATGTTGTTCACACAGTCCATATACTGTAATATTAATTAGGCTTACCATATGTGACTGTGGCTGTGTTCAGGTTGGTTGTGGGTATGCACTTTCATACCAGTGTCTGTTACTCTGTGCTGTTACATGCTTGTAGAGCCTGCTATATTCCAAGTACATGTGTATTCCCCCATAAGAAACATAGACCAGTGTTGTATCAGTCTGTCTGTAGTTTTCACAGTGCTTTGTGACATGCCTAGCAGCTTAGTGTATTTACCTAGTGTGATGTTATGTCCAGATATTTGACAGATGTACTGTTGCTGGGCCACCATAACTGTTGTGTATTTTTGACAAAGCAGTGAGATGCTGTACAGATGTATGTCACTAACTAGTGGGTAGTATGTGGGCTTGTGACCTCTGCTCCTCCAGTTAATATGTGTCAGGACAGACAGGAGTGTGTGACTGCATAAACTGTGTGAGCTTATCTATTCCAGTATTTCATGATATCCCCATTTACATGGCAGTAAACATTCACTTTGTCAGGCTTGGCCCACACTTCTTGCATTAAGAAGTTCTGTGTATACCTCTGGACTGACAAGAGTGTGCCAGACTGTCCACATGTATTGGTCATATCTCTGCTATATTCTACAGGATCATTACTGTGATTTGTGTGGTACTGCACTATGATGATCTTATGATGTCAGTCAGTAACTGACGGTGTACATGTCAGTATCAGATGTGACTTGCCACACAACATTTCTGTTAAGACAACCCCTGCTACTGTAGCAACATTCTACATTTATACCTGCAATACTTACGATATCCCTTTGCACTAAGAGGTTGTGACTATTGGTGCTGAGGTATGACTCCACTACATGTGATGGACATATGTTATACATATATGTATATATATATATATATATATATATACATATATGTATATATATATATATATATATATATATATATATATATATATATATATATATATATATATATATATATATATATACACACACACACACATACACATATATATATATATATATATATATATATATATATATGTATATATATATATATATATATATATATATATATATATATATATATATATATATATATATGCAGATAGATCTATATATGAATATATATATATATATATATATATATATATATATATATATATATATAGATATATATATATAAATATATGTATATATGTACATGTATACACATATCTACATATGTATATATATATATATATATATATATATATATATATATATATATATATATATATATATATATATCCTTATTTGTAAACATGAGTGTTGTATTTACCTTCCCAGACATATCCCACCATATTTCTCTGATATGTGTTTATATAGATATAACAACATACTGATTCAACAATATTGTCACTAACAAGTACTACACAATTGTAGAAGTCAAAGCAGTTGTTTACTACTATTCAGTATGTGTACTGAGAGATATATTGGAAAAAACAACAAACTTCTTCATAGGTGTGATGGCATAGTGGTTTAGTGCTGTTAGTATAGTGTACAGGGTCCTGGGTTCAAGACCTGCAATGGCTGGTTATTTTGTTGCTAGGCAGAACAAGGACTGTTGGATACAGAGTGGTTAAGGCAGTTTTGAGCAGCTTTAAGTGGGTTTGCCCAAAGCTAAGTGGTGCTAACGTATGGTTAAACAAAAAGGCACTTACACCATATAGGCTTCACTTACCACTGCACAAATCTGCTTAACATTTACATTTAAGCAATGCATAGCTCAGCCCTGGTAACCAGTGATCACATTCCAGTCTCGTAAAATAGCAGAGTAATGGCATTTTTAATAAGTCTATTTAATTCCATGTACATAACATACTTCTATGTACTGTCATTACAGTAGCAAGGGGTTTGTGTCTCCTGTCAGGGACACCTGAGTATATATGGCTTGTACACCACTCTTTTCCATTTGAATGTGTTTCATACATGGGTAGTATCCCAGGTTATATGTAATCACACTGGCATGTAGTGTACCATTACGTTACTACTGTTAACAGTTCTTTCCCAAGTAAGAGTAGATTGCAGATTGTAGTACTGGAACCAAATACCCCTGCATTTAAAAATGGACTCTGAGTCCTGACTATCATGTTCTTGGTGTGTGAGCTGTGTGTCATGAAGTACGTGCTACTGGATATTGATCTGACATGTGGATATTACCTGTAGACTACTGTGTGTATAGGACATGTCATTGAGGGCTGCTGTCATGTAGTAATGTCATACCTATCAGTGTCAGATGCCTGTCTGTTAAAACATTCATCCTAATTAATAACCAGTTGGCTAGCTGATGTCTGTCTATCCTCTGTACAGCTGTGCAGATGTCAGGTATCCATCTTGGCTGCTTACAGGCAATCTATGCTTGACTGACACTGACATGTCTGCCGAGCTGTGTTATGAATGCCACAGCTAGGAAACCCCATCCTGTATGCACCACATGCCAAGGATAACTTAACTTCACTACCACAGTCAACAGAACATGCTTGGGTACAGATCTCCAAGACAGACATTGGCCATGTTATGAAATATATGTTGCATACATGTCAATTGGAGCACCTCACTGGCCCTCTGCAAGAGGCAACCAGATGATTGGATGTTGCATTTAACTCTCACCCTGAGTATCACTTATGTGGCATCAGTTGATATGGCCTGCTGACAAATGGCAGGTGGTATGATACCACTGTACCCACATCCCCTACTCTTCTCATCTCTCCATGGACAATATCCTGGTACACACCTAGGAACACCTGCACCTATGGACCCCAGTACTGACAAATGTGTCATTGTTTATTACTGAGAATAACAGTGTCTGTGTGTTTGTAAACCTGTAGTTGATAATACCCTGAGGGCCTTTTCACCCCCTACATCCCCCATTGCCATAGTTAGAAATGGCTGGTGCTGTAAGAGATATTACATGTATCTTGTTGCACTCTTCACCCTATGGGCTACCTGGAGCTTGCAGTACCAGCACAACACTGTTGTACAAATGGGTAGATAGGCATAGGTTACTCTCTGAGTCCTGGCAAGTGTGTGTATGTGTGCAAGTGTCTATATTTGTAGGATGCAGCATTCTGAGGCCACATTCTCCTAATACAATACCCCTTGCCATGGGTCTATATTATAACATCGATGTCTTAAAACTTCGGATGTTATAATATCGAACCCATTCAATTGAAAGACCACAAAATCAAACACTCAGAATAGCAAATTTTTTCCCAGGGAAAATAATTTGCTGTTCCGACAAACATACACACAACACAAGCACACCAAAATAAATAATCCACACACATACACTTCATAAAACCCTACAATAAACCATACATACACTACTAGCTATCCACTTACCTTAACCCAACCCTAACCCTAAGGTCCGTAACTACTGCACATTCACCTTACCTGCTCCTTATCCCTGAAGTCCTTATCGCACACTCACCTTACCTGCTCCCTAACCCTAAGGTCCCTATCGCACACTCACCCTCGTTCTCACACTAACCTTACCCCGGTCCGTAGCCTTCGCTCCACAGTGAAGGAAATAGAAAAGCTGCAGAAACGGCCCACTGAATACTTTCCCTAGGAAAGTATTCGATATTCTATAGCTTTGCTATTTTCAGCATTCGGTGCATAGGGTTCAATATTACAACATTCGAAGTTTTAAGACTTTGATGTTATAATATAGACCCCCTTGCTATACAGTATAAGGGACAGTGATGTTGATCTGATTGTGACATACTGTCATATACACATTGACAAACACATAACAGTCATAGACACATCTGAGAGAGCTAGGTCTATCAGTGCTAACTACCTTGTCAGTGAGTCCATTCTGTTACAAATGTATTGCAGTCCTTATCAATGTGTGATTGTGGATATGTCAGAGTATTATCCTGGGTTTCAGTGAGTAAAATATCCAATGTGGGGTGTAGGTGCTGGGTATACTGTCTTTACACCATGGTACCCCCCCAGTACATGTCCCAAGGTCCACTGTATGGGGACCACTGTCACCATCAACCATACAGGTAACTGATTACAATATCCAGCCCAATGATGCATGTGCTGTGTTCAAATTATCTGTAACAGAATGGACTCACTGACAAGGTAGTTAGCACTGATAAACCCAGGACTCTCAGATGTGTCTATGACTGTTATGTTTGTCAATGTGTATATGACAGTATGTCACACTATGTATTGTTCATAAACAACCAGTTCATATCACATTACCATACTGCGCAAGGCCTGGTGATATTCTTCGCTTAACAAGTAACTTGGGACACACCTCATCCTAAAAGCTGTGTGGTGTGCGCAATTAAGGCCACAAACATTAGTAGCAATAAATACCTAGGTAGGGGTTCTACTGTCAGTGTTGCCAAGTAAGAGTGTGTGTGTATGTGAAGGGATCTACTTCAGTTTGCAGAAAATACATGTCCCAGGAGGTCATCTGTCCAAAAACTGACTGGCAAATGCTAACATTTCAAAGGTATCCTCTTGTGGAAATTCATTCCATCAAAACTAGTAGTAGATGTGTAAATGCCCTCTTTCTCATTGTATAGCTGTACAGTTGGGTGTGGATCTTGTGGACACAGCTACCATCACTGGGGTTATTGTTCTGTATAGGTGTGTTAAATGTGTGCATGGCAAATACCATGGCCATAACATGGCCGGTGTATTGGCAAACCTGAACAAAAAACACCATACTCATCAGCTACAGGCTGCTACCCCAGAGGTATATCAGAGGGACCTACATAGTTGTGTGAGAGATGTGATGTCATTAGCCACACCTGTGGCATTGGTACAGGGTGGGTGCAGCATTTCAGTACATCAACAGTACAAACCCACAATACTACAGATTATGCACATCTGTTCATTACTACACTACAGTAACAGACTATATATATTTTATCTCACATATGCATGATAAAACTTTACAGATGCAGATGGATAAGCAACAGTGGTCTACTGATGTGTCCTGTGGTCTTACCTGCATGCTCCTCATACATTGTGGGGGTAGCACCCACCTCCACAATGCTATCAGCTGGTTCTTGGCTTTGCTGGTGGGCAGGTGCCCCGGGGCTGGCAAGGAGCTCCTCAGCATGTGTCGGGGGGGCTGGATGGCATGGTACTCACCTGTGGCTAGCTGGTCTCTCCTAACTGCAGCAGCAGTCTGACGGGCATGGCAGATGAGGTCAGTGCAGTGATGTTGGACCTGCTCAAGAATGTGGTTATGCAGGCCGACATCATTTACCCTGTGGATGAGCTCGTTCCACAGGGCAGTCTTCTCTTGTAGATCATGGGCTGTACAGCCAGAGAAGGTTTGGTGGGTGCTGCACCAGGTAGTTGATAATAACATCATTTTCTTGGGGGGGATACACTGGCAGGTGCTCCCTAGACATGGTACCTGAAATACATAAAGAGGAAAAAAAGGTCTGAGGACCTCATATTGCAAGGATATAATAGTTGTCAATTGACATCTCTGTCTCCCTCCACCATATCTGCAGCAATAATCTGAACACACAACTCAATGGGTATGTTTACAGCAAACCTGTTGGGACATATATCGTATTGTACAACAAATATTGCAATGTGTTTCTAGTCATGTTCCATGTTGAAACACTATCATTGGTGGTCTGTCGCTAACAAAGTCACCTGCATGCCATTGTAAGGGCCACTATAGTTCCATATATGCACGTGTTCTGTTTGCTATACGAGTGCTCCATATCTGGTGTTTTGTGTTAATGGGAATATCTATGCATGCTGTTAGAAGTAATCCTGGATTGTGTGGACTATTACTACCCACATATGTTCTATAACTGCAACACAATAGCATGTTTGGGAAGGCTGTTCCCAGCAGAACCACCTCTCCTACCTCATCAGGCCATGTTACCAGGCCACAGAACATCTGGGTCCCACCCCAGGACCTCATCATCTGCAGGTCCTGCGATATCTTCAGATGGAACCAACTCAGAGGATGGTGCTCACCCCCCCGGGAGCACACACAGACAAGATCCTGTCACCTGAAGTCAGGCCCAAGGTCTGGAGCATAGGGAGTTTCATAGGGAATTGGGGGGTCTGCTACACCACCTTGAGGCCCTCGATACACAATTACAGGGTCTGCATGCTCCTCCTGCACAGCCACCAGCTCAGCCACCTTCAGGGCCATGAAAGTGCAATGGTGACTGCCCATGGGTGGGGACCTTGGTCCCACTGTTTCACTTAGGGGCTCATAAGCTTCCACTTTCCAAACACCCCTCTTCATCCAATGTGTTTACCCACCACATGTGTCATATACTGCCCCTGTATGCTGTCTTGTCTGTCTTCCAACCAAACCTACCTCCCCAAATATACCTGCTATCCTTCCCCAACATCCCATTCTCACCTTCACAAACAAAGGGCAATGTGTTCCCAACATGGATTTCACACCAGAATAAACTGTCCATTTCACACCCGGTTACAACTGTATATATATATATATATATATATATATATATATATATATATGTGTGTGTGTGTGTGTGTGTGTGTGTGTGTGTGTGTGTGTGTGTGTGTGTGTGTCTGTAGACATACATGTAGATATATTTATATATATATATATATATATATATATATATATATATATATATATATATATATATAGAGAGAGAGAGAGAGAGAGAGAGTGCATTCAGGCATTAGGTCCATGCTCTCTAAATATCCTTCCTCCACAGCTGCACTGTTCTGCCTTGCTGTAAAACAGAAGAGTGTCATATATGGACATAGCCTAACATTAGGGGGCTATATATAGGGGAGGATTGTGGGTAAGCCTTTTACAAACCTATGATGTTTGTGCATGATACATTTCATGTTAACATGACTGTCCTGAAGGTGGTGGGGTCTATCATGACTTCATTACTTCCACCTTCAGCTATTCGCCACACTAATATACATGTCTTGAAGTACAGAATATACACTATGATGGCTTACATCATGTCATTCGGTACAGATCTGCACAGTTGACAGGTATGGCCCACTGTCTACAGAGCCAGATGCTATGTCCATAGCAGTTGTTCAGCAGGACATCATTACAGCAACAAGTCTTGATGGAACATATAAATCTTTCTACATCATCTATCCCATTATTACAGACCAAGTACTACATTCAATTACATCCATACATGTTTCACATATCTGTATTAGTATTGTCCTCTCTTCTATGTACACTTCTATGTGTCCCTTGTTTTATTTTTATTTGGTTTGGTTTGGTGTGTAGTATTTCTCTCTCTCTTTCTCTCTCTCTCTGTACAGGGATTGAGCTGGTTTGAATAGGTTGCAGCATGGATTTTGTAGGTGATGCTCATGATCAGGTGATGGCCTCTGCAACAATCGGTGTTCACCACTTGCTAATTGAATGCAGCCAGCTGTGTAGTACTTCCACTTACCAATGGCATGGCAACCCACTACTATAAATGACTACATCATGTGGGCGTTGTCCCTTTACCTTTCCTGTATAAGACATCCTTTCTGTGTGTGGGCAGCACTGTTACAGACAGCAGGTAATAATACCTCTTACACCAGGACTTGCAGACACAGGCTAACTACATATTTGTATACATATTTGTATAAGGTTCCAGACCTACGGACAGTGTGAATATTGCTGTTATATGAATTGAATACTGCTAGTTTTATAGGGTTTGTGTGTACATGCTAGTTTTGCATGGAATGCAGTTTGTCTGCATAGCTCTCAACTGTGGGCCTATCCACATGATGGCCAGAGGATTGGCTGTTATGTTTTGTCTGTTCACCACACAGGTCTTTTCTCTGACATATCAGTGGCATTCTCTCTGAGTGTTATTAATACATGGCGACATCCATTTGTG